>NW_017306416.1:294155-306933 GCF_000935625.1 Nanorana parkeri
TATTGTAGACATTTGTATAACCCGCAGTTGATGTTTAACAACAATAACACAACATATGCTAATGTGATACTATTTAATTACCAGCACTGGTGTATGATAGGCCGATATCCCTTGCTACAAACACTTGAGCTTGGAGTTTGGAAGTTTGCTATCTAAAAATACTATATTTGTTGTTTTATCTCTACTGGTGGTTGTATTTTCTATTAGTAGTCAGTCACATTCAATGGGCTTGTTCTGTAAGTTTAAGATGTTTCATAGCTTCACCAAGCTTCCTCAGTTCCGATGAGTGCCAGGAAGTGAAGACCAATGACGCTCATGTCATAGAGGAGCTGTGAAATCTCTTCAACATTACAGAACAAGTCTCAGTGAATGTGACTAACAACTACTAGCTATACCATGATCAGAATAAATGAAAACTTTGACAGATGTGGTAGTTGTGTTTGTTTTGGTACTGTGCTATTTTCACGTTCAGTTTATAATAATAAATGCACAGGAGGGCAACTATTTACTTTCAAGCATCCAAGTACAAGAGGCTTTCCCAAGGGTGAAACACCCATGGGTGTCTTTGTAAAGAGCTCCTGAACCACTGATGCTCATCTTGACAGTGGCCTCTTAGTGCTCCTGCCTCCATCACAACCAGTGACAATACCTGGTTTGTCCAGCATGTGACCTCCTCCCATGGAACAATGATTGGGTCTAGCAGCCATTAGCTAGGTCCAAGAACTATCAGATGAACAAGGTACTAGAGTCACCACTCCCTTGTTTCCAGCACCAATTGACATTTAGTAATGACTGTGAATGCGAAGAGAGCAAAGACCGAGCACGGGCAAGGTAAGTATCATGAGTTGGTGGAATTCCCATTACAAATACACTGTCATGTTTCCCTGAATGGTCAATGAGTGTCTTTTTGACCCCTTCATGGATGCAATATGCTTTTTTAGGTCCATGTGTAAATAGCCCCTTGCTATGAGAAAGTTAATTAACCTTGAAGCAGAGAACTAGGAATGTGCAACTGTGTGTGTTCCTATTGCTTACACCCGCTATCAGACACATTTATAAAATAATTATACTCATTTTTGCTTACTTGGTTCTGTTGTGGCACTACTCGTGCTTGCTGTTCCTATAAAATAATTATTATCAACATAAAGGATGCATACTGTTGCTGCTAAACTTAGTCTGGGCATCTAAGCTTTAAAAGACTCTGATCAAGGAAGGGTTAATTCTTTAAGACCTGCTTCTTGGATATCATTATCAGTTCACAGGATTTTAGTTGTTACACGCAGTTGCTTTAGGCTATAAGTATTTATTGTCTATCCTCGTCTATTTCCATACACATCAACCTTTATATTGTAGATAGCCACTGGTAATGCCGCATAATTTAATAACCAAAGGCTAAGAATAAGACTACGTATTAGGCAGTGAAGGTCAAGTGTGAATACAAAGGTATTTGTTTTCAAAAAATTTAATTTGGCTTCCACATAAATAAATGTTGGCTGTTACCGCGAGTCATATTACCATATGGTGTTTTTATTTGCTAATCGTAAATCTAACAATGGAGACATCCTTTGCTGAATAATGAGTGGAGCAAATGCAGAAAGATGTAACCAGGCCTAATTTTTTTTTCTCAGAGTAACCTGCTTTGTATTACAAAGAGATAATTGTGTTTACCAATAAAGGATGTATAGATATAGAGGCACTCATAGGTCTTGCAGCAGAGAGAAGTCAAAGCATCAGTGTTTTGTTGTCAATGTTTCGATGAAGCTCAGTCCATCTTTTCCAAAAAGTGTTGAGGAAGGTTGACTGATCTCCATCGAAACATTGACAATAATACGCTAATGTTTTACTTTTCTCTGCTGCAAGACTATATACCATGAGTATATATACATCCCTGTCAAACAATGCAGAAAGGCCTTGCTCCTTCTATGAATTCCTTACAGAATATACTGCAGTCTAAATGACCAGTTAAGGAACTGCAGCACACTGGTTTGGTCATCACTCCAATCCTGTAGGTATATCTACACTATGACTGATAGCAATGGGGTTGTGGTTGATTGCTTACAGGGCTATTCACAAAAGGGTGAAAAGTTTGAAGAAGGCAGGAGAAGTGAACAATCTAGGACAACATAGCTGATATGAAAAAAATATCCAATTCAGTTCACTTTCCAGTTCAGATAAGTTGTCCTAGATTGTTCACTTCCCCTGCCTTCTCCAAACTCTTCACCTTTTTGTGAATAACCCTGCTAGTGTTGTTTAAGGTGTATGTTAAGCCATTGAGTGGGGAACGATTAGAACACCTGTCTGGTTTTTACTGCTATTTAGGGTTTCATTAGTCCCCTTGTTGGTGGTTTTACCAGACATGAAGTGTGGAACAAATCTGCAAAAGGCAAACAGACAGAACTAAATATATCAGTAGATGTAGGGATTAACGTGCCACACCAATTAAAAGAGTCTAGCTACAATTTTATTCCTAACTGAAGCTGCCTATCATACGCCAGATTACCCATATTCACATTGCTTACCTACTGTTGGATGAGAAACACCAAGAGAATGACCAGCACTTTCTTTCCACAATTTCAAAGAAAGATAATTACCTGGCAGGAGATCTAAAATTCCCCTACTCTACGAAAAAAAATATCTGTTACTTGAGGGTTCCCCTCCATTCCTGTTTGGTAAAGCATTGTCAGTAGAACAGGAAGCAAGGGTAAAACTCTTGAAGCCCCAGATAGCATTAGCAAGATTTTAACCCTTCCCCACTCTCTCCAAAACTGAGATTTGTTTTTAGCTAGGGATACACTTTATGGCCTCATTCACTCGGCCGCTTAAGGCCATACACTACCCAGATCAGCTTTTATGATTAGCATCAATCACTCAGCCTGTACATATCAGTGACAGGCTGAAAGGCTTCACTGCTGCTGCAATGTAATTGCACATGAAGTGTACACCTGCGGTTAGGGACAGATGAACGGCCCTGGACTTGAACCGTCTCCACCAGGGCAGCTTGTCTGTCCCTAAACGCATGTACTCGCTCCATGTGTGATTACATGTGAATAGCCATGGACAGCTGTGGAGCCTGTCATTGATGTGTCCATGTTTTCTATCAAAAACACCTGGTGGTACTCGCCACAGAAAAAAACCTCAACTGGATGGTGTATGGCTCTGAATGACCATGTCCATGAGGCCTAATGCTTTGTTGCGGTGATACTTGATGATGCTCAAAGGAGTGAATCATGTTGTCAGTGCTGAAATAATAGCACAAGATGTCTTTTGTTCCACTAGTGTTATATTTACCTTCTGTAACATATCTGACCTCCGCCTAGTACGTGAGCCTTTCTGTGTGAAAGTAATCCCCAGAGCTATGACGTCCTCATCTTTTATTTTCTTTAAAATTTTAATTTTTTATCAACTTTGTAAAAGGCATACATCTTCAATAAGATTGTTCACATTCTAAAACTTACATTATAAGGTTGAGAACAGTCGGTTGCGTGCCTATTATAGAGCAGTCTCATGTTGTGAAATTAGCAGACAATGTGTATTTTAAACTTCAGCACAAAGAGAAACCATTACAATGGTAACTGAGCAAAGGGACGTTGAACAAAAATAAAAAGGAATGAACACGTTTGAGCCGGACTAATCTCTATATCCAGTGGAGATGGTAATGGAAAAAATAATTGGTATTCCATACTGGTAAGTGTGATTAAGATGATTGTGTCTTAATTTGGCACCAGGCGTTCCATTGGCAGATAATTCGTGTCATACTATTTTCTTTTTTGAGCTATCATTTTTTCATAGGTAAACTATGAATCCAATCTGTTAAACAGAGTGGTCAGATTAGGATCTTGTTGTTCCCTACAGTGGCTTGTTATGGGAGATTAGCAGCTAGTTTATACTATTTTATTTATTTATTTATGTATTTATTTATTTATTTATATATATTTATTACTATGTCTCACATTTAAAAAACAAAAACAAAACCTTGCAGTAAAAAAACCTGCATGCAGGCAATGAAATTACAAATTGATAACCTCAGTAACTAGTCTTAAACTGGCCATACACCTATAGATTATCTGCAGAATTTCTATGGTGAGATGAAAAAAGCGCAACAGATTCCTCCATCTACGTTAAACTGTGTGGATGAAGTTTTCTCCCACTGGGCCAAGCTTCAGTATCTGGCTAGTTGATGCCACTGGCTTTCAAAAAACCTGAAAAATCTGATTGGATGCAGACACTGTTCATGTTTTGTGAGAGCCAGTGTGGCTGACTAGTAAGATACTGAATCTTGGCCCAGTGGGGGATTCCTCAATCCACACAGTTTAGCGTAGATGGAGGAATCTGTTGCACTTTTTCCATCTGACCATAGAAAATCTGCAGATAATCTATAGGTATATAGCCAGCTTAATACAGATCAATGTGCTGTCTCTTTTGCAAATTTAATGGTATTGCCCTGAAGTCAGCCTCCTTTTACCTGTTAAAGAGGAACTTCACTTACCCCCTGTGATTCTTTTTACCTATCTTGTAGGGTTATTAAAAAAAAAAACATACTCACCTGCCCAGTGAGTCCAGCATTGTCCTGCTGTGGTCTGCTGCTTTACTACCACACTCAGGTCCTGTGCCGCTATCATCCTTTTTGACATCATCGGAAGTCTACTGTCTCTTTTGGGTTTTTGCAACTGGCCCCCGATGACGCACCACCCTGTCTGATATCCTGAAATGCTGCAGGGGCACATCATGGTATAACATAGATGAACACGAATACACATTAAATAAAGAGACAGACACTCAGATAAGGTTTATTGGGCAAAATTGGCTACTATGTTCATTACAGGGTAACCCAAAATTGTAATAATGAACATTAAATAACCAAATAGGCCTCCTTAAAGGCACATACCTAACCATATAACCATAACAGATAATCATATAACAATGTCCATCCATGACTAAACTGGATGACTTACCCCCACTAAAAAACACCATGACAAGAAATAATCAGAAACAGGGTGGGAGCCACGGTCTGGATGCAGTAAATGGTCCTGTAAGCTGCTGGGGAGGTGTAATATGATGTGAAAAGTGCATCATTAAGTCCAACTAAATTAACTAATAGAGCGCTGCTGCTATGGGAAATTCCCCATACATATCAATAGCGACTAGCAAAATAAGGGGGGAGAGGAGGAACAGAAGCATAGAGCCCTCTATACTATCCCAGGGGGTGCTAGTGATCCTAACATTCTCACCTAGATACAAAGGGGGCAGAGGGCAGACCAGAGTAAAATAAATAAATACAAATTTATAGAAACAAAAAATATATCTTTTTTTTTTATAGCGGTGGAGGGAAGGACTGCAGTGGGGAAAAGTCTGTTTTCAAAGTAAAGGTCCACTTTAATAATGCATGAGTTCCCATAAGTGGTAATTAGCAATGGTAAATTACAATTAGCTGACCATTTTATGAAATAATTGATATTGATGAGAGAAGCTGCCCCACCCAGCCAAGTAGAGAACAATGATAACTTGTTTACAATAGATTAAAAAGTTAACAAAAGTTGTTTTCTAATTATTGTTCTCCATAGAAAGCAACATTTTCAGCCTCACATTGATATTTGTGATCTTTTAACGACTAATGCAATTGTTTCTGAACGCAAATGCAATTGTTTTTACTGTGATGATTTGGAGATAAGAAAATGTTTCTGTGATCATTACATGAGCTGATTTTCCTGACTTTGCAGAAAATATCCTATTTTGAAAGAAGTGCTTATTTGGACATAAATGGGGTTATTTGCAGAAGGGCAAGTGGAAGTACAGTACAATAAATTGTAAGTGCAGACATAAAATTTTGGTTTATGTTTAGAGGCTGGTCACTTATCAGCCTGGACTGTGTTTTATTGTATCAACTTTTTTCTGCCTTGAAGAATATTTAAAAGGCAGGAGTTTTTATATTGCTTTTATTATGATTAGGCAAATATCTAAATTGGTTTAGGGGATATAATCTACATGTTACATGTCATTCATTTTGTTCTAGCCACTTAACTTTACCTGAGTTAACATTAACCTGTCACAAACCTGGGTGCTTAAAACAGTACATGAAGAAAGAATTCATACATAAAGAAGAGGTTACCTTTGTTGAACACAGCATGAACAAATGCTAAGATTCAGATGAATTTATGGGATAATCTTGACTTTTCCTGTAAAAGCCTAGCTTGGGCACGCCCCCGAACAGGAAGGCTTGAAAGCAGGACATCCCTATAATGAGGGAGCCTGAGGCAGTTGCCCTAAGGCAGTATCTCATTGGGGAGGGGCAGCAGTTGTGTGGTGCAGTGAGTGGCCACAGCGTCCCATGTTGAGAGCTCTTAGCAACCTGTGATACTTTGTCCGCTTTCTCGACCAGCTCACTAACATCACTGGTTGCCTGGAGCTAAGCAGAATTCTCTGGCTGGCGTCCCACTGAGCTCCTGGCAACCAGTGACATCAGTGAGCTGGGCAGGATGCCAGACTGAGCTGCTGAGAGCACAGCCCCCAATGCTTAAAAGTGCAGGCATCCCCAAAACTTTTAATTTTAAGGTTTGAATAGAGTGGGAAGAATAGAAACACCTGTATACAGTATATGCCTACTTGTATATTCACCCTCTTTCTTTGTGCTGGTGACCAACAAAAAGAAAGTGATGCAAAATCCAAAATGTCACCAGAAAAAAAGAGGTGAGGGGAAACCCGTCCTGTTGACACTTGTCTAAGAAGGAAAAGAGATTTTCTCTCATGTCCTATTGCATCTCTGGGGCAGGAAGTGAAGGGAAGACTCTCTAATTGATTTCAAACACCAAAAAATACACTGACAGGAGTTTTAACCCCTACTGAATTCAAAAACAAAAACGATTCGACTATACATACACTTGTTGCTGTTGTCCTTCTCTTCTAAATGGTCCTGAATCTAAATCTATGAAAATGTAGATCAGCAAGGTTATAATTTAAATGAAGAGACAGGGAAGATTGCACACTGGGGAGATTAACGTAGACATAAAGCCTGTGCCTCTCTTCAAAAGTGGAGCAGATCTTGCTCCTGAGTAACAAAAGGGGCACAAAACTTGTACAATCACTTTGTTAATTAGGCGCAGAACCCGTGCCAGTTTCTATTTAACTCTACGAAAGAAACTGGCACAGGTGTTGCAGATAGACCTGTTGTTATTATATAGTGGAAGGTGTTCTATCATATACAAATTACTCCACATGCTTTGAGTCCTTTGCTGCCTAACCTACATGCAGTGGAGTTCTAGAGAAAGCATGCATTGCACAGAATCATTCTACAAGATACTGCAATCCCATACTGAAGGACTGCATGATAATTCACCTACCCCTCAGAGAAATATACAAGGTATGTGGGATTATGTGACATGCCCCCTTCTCACTCAATGCAGTGTTGGGTGCCTTAGACATCAATCAATGGGACTGGATGTAGGGGTGGAGATAGAGTTCTGGGAGCTCAAATGTATGTTATTCTCTGAAAAGTATAGCTTCACTTTAAGCAAGTACACATGCCTTGAAAAGTAAGTTTGAAGGATGCTTAGCATGTCTTTACGCAGATCTACTTCACATAATCAGTTGCTCAAAAAGGGCAAAATGCATTAGAAGAATATTTCTGTGGCTCATTTAATATTGTCCTTGTGCCGCCAATATTCCTTTCTGTCCTCGAAAACATAACTGGAAGATATAAAAGGTTGTCAATAAAGCACGTAACTCGGATGCCTGAATGTGGCACAGCATAAAATTGAGTTACTAGCTTTGTGCATCCCAGTGCTCAGTAACACTCATTTTTTGCACTTAACAATGTTCTGAATAGGATTCCTGTTCTAGTCTATGAATGAAATGCTGTACCTGACCTACTCTACTGTTTTTATGTGTTTCACATTTCAAACACCAAAACTAAAACACAAAAAGGATTTCTTTTCACCGGTAAAGTGGAACTTCAATTAGCTGAAAAAAAGAACAAAAGAGGTCAGCTATATACAATACATAACATTTATACGTATACATAACAAAGAATTCAGAAACCTTCATTGCAGATGCTCACATGTTTCTGTTCTGTTGATATTGAGGGAAGCCATACACATGCATTTGTTGAATGTGAATTCTAGTGGTAGAGTCCAACCACTATATTGACATTAGCTGCATTACAACATGATGCCTTGTACCCTCATCATCACTGTAAGCACGTAGATCACTTTCAGTATCTTACCAGAGGTGAAACACTGACTCTGGACAAATATTTTAACCCATTTATAACCAGGCACCATGCCTCTCTCTCTCTGTGCACAGCCAAGGCACAGTGGTAGCCACAGCTGACAAGTTTTGTTTGTTAACAAACCTCATGTGATCACCTTGATTGGCTGTCATGCTGAACACATGATTGTTTGTCTGAGACTGGCAGCTGTCCATGATTGTACGGTCTCAGAACTAAGAGTGTGCACAGATGTACACTCCTAGCTCTAAAATTAACATTGTCCGAGCATGTAAATCTACATTCTGTAGTCATGAAATACTTAAAGATCAGGCACCACAAGATGCCTTCTGTTAACTTCTGTGTCCCCAAGCCATCCAGTATTTACTTTTTTTTACAAAGGACTTGACTTCCTGGACTTTGGAGCTAAATCCTGTGCAATAAAGGCAAGCCCTATCTGCCCTTAATCTTCTTTTACAGTAAGAACTCCCTTTTTGGCCTCTAAGGTTCTCTCTTTTGTCAGATGGACAATCAATGGCCACAATGTAGCTTTAAAGCTGTAGGTTGCATGATATAAGGTCAGCTATCACTGCCCAACCAGAAAAACTGTGATTAGTACTTCTGCCTTGCAGAACTGGGTGTACATGGTTTGAATCCCGGTCAGGACACTATCTGCAATGAGTTGGCATGTTCTCTCTGTGCTTGGAGGGTTTCCTTCAGGTACTCAGGTTTCCTCCCACACTTCAAAGAGTTAATTGGCTCCTGTCTAAATTAGCCCTGTATGTGTGTGCAATAGGAACCTTAGAGTGCAAGCTCCTTGAGGGCAGGGATTGATGTGATTGTACAGCATGCAAAGAGCTGCTTACGTTGTCGGCGCTATACATTATCTGAAACAAATAAAAGCTTAATGAATCCATTTACTTTTAGTCAATTTTCCAGTAAGTAGTGATGGGCTTAAAGGAGAACTACGGGGTAAGTGTTTTTCCCCATAGTTCTCCTAAGGGTCACATGAGGATATAAACTAGCGTCCTCCCGTGACCCAAATCTCAGTATATCGCGAGCTATAGCTCGCGGTATACTGAGACCGCCGCAGCCGGAACGGATCCCGACATTACTGCCAAGATCCATCCAGATACGTGAGTGGCAGCTGGCTCTGCCTTTCTAGAGGCAGAGCAAGCTGTACCAGCCCCCTCCCCCGTCACTTACTTCATAGTTCTCCTTTAATCAGTGACCCCAATTCGCTTTGTGAACTCTTAATAGAATACCTTCAAAGAAGCAAGGGCCCCCCAACCCTTTGTAACATCCAGATTTAACACAACTTCTGCTTTTAAATCCTTGCCCCATGATGCAAGAATACTAAATAAAATGTAGAATAGTTGCATATTATGGAAGCATTTCATTAGGAAGCTTAAAGTAACACTAAACTCCGGAGTTAAATCTTAAAAATGCATTTAAGTACCTTAACTATTAACAAAAATGTATCTTATTTGTGTATCACTTGGCTGTAGATCCTCCAATAATCTTTGAATTGGAGATGAGACTGTCCTTTCTTCTTGAGAGCCCCTACTTTTGTTCTCTGTGGGTTATGTAAAGTAGCAACCTCTCCAAGCTCACTCCCGTGATAGACTACAATGTTAGGTTTAGTTTACTGATTTGTATTGAAGTTATAGTCCATCCCGGGAGTGATATTGGAGCGGTGGCTACTTTAAAACACACACAGGGACCAAGGGGAACAAAAGTAGTCACCCTCCAGAAGGAAGGACAGTGTCAGCACCAATTCAGAGATGATTTGAGGATCTACAGCTGAGTGATACACAAATAAGATATATTTTTGTTATTAGTTAATGTACTTAAATTGATTTTTAAGATATTTAACTCCTGAGTTTAGTATAACTTAAAACTTTCTAACTACGCCAGCTACACTACAGGTGTCTGGGGTTCTCAATGCATTACCTATTAGCAGTAGGATACTCATTGGATCTCACTGGAGCTCACCCGCTATAAAAGGAGCTGGTGTTCTCTTGCAGGATGGTCTCCCTGCTTCTGAGAAAGTCCCCCTGACAGGCAAGTAAACTAAAATGTGATCATTCCAACCCCTTTTTACCTGTTCACTTTATTACTTGCTAAGCAGAACATTTTCCGGATTCCGCTCCTTTAAGTCACTGACCGAGCCAATTTTCCATTATTCTCTCATCTTTGCAAGAGATTACAGAAAATTCAGATTAAAGTAAATCATGAAGACTTTCTGACCTTAGTCCTTCCGAGGCATTTCCTGGATAGCATCAATGCTTGCTGTCTTGAGCTGCTCTTCAATTCCAGTATCTGAATAGCATATCCACATGCACTCAATATGCTTCTGAAAATGTATATATATTTTTTTAATGGGTTTCTGAGAGTTTGAATGGCGGTCATATTACGTTTCCATATCCGAACATCATAATTTCACCTGTGCAATTTGACACAAGTGTCTTCTGCTTAATGCATTAATGACACTCTCCACCACAGTGATATGATGAATCAGGACTTGAAAATAGGATCCCTTTAGTGGTGGGCTGAATTTAGATGTGCGCCATCGGAGCCTCTTCTGCTGACAACTTTAAAGAGGCCGAACGTTTTCCAATCACTTTGCACTTTGCAGTACGATGTCTCCCAGCTAATGGATGTTGTGATTCAGATATGCCAATCTTCTTTATGTATCCGCATGCTAGACTTAATTGGGAAAGTAGATGCTATATGCACATTTGTCACTGTGCTGGCTTGACAGTTGATAATGTGGGCTATTTATGTTACAGACAGAGCCATATACATATGCTCTTCAAGAAATGTTCCTGGAAAGCGTACAGTAAGAGTGTCTGTTTTTCAGGATGTGTTTTATGTGGCTATAGAAAGATACCAGGAGCCGTAAGTGTTTACATCTAAAGTTACTTTGACAGTAATACAAAAGGGTATCTTTAACCAAAACTTATAAAAAAAATTTGGAGTATGGAAAGGTCAAAACCCCTCTCAGGTTTATAATGTGATCTTATTTCAAGTTACACCCTGAATATGTGTATAACATAAAATATGGTCTACAAAGAAAACACTGCCTTTAAAATGTATGTAAACCCTTACAATGAACTTCCCTTATTTGAAATTCGGAAATTCAGATCCCGAATGCCATTTGGGTCTGGGAGCCTCAGCTTTAGTAATATATGTATATGGCTCCCAGACCCGAAAGGCATTTGGGAGCTCCTGAATACAATTCGGAATCTGAATGCCATTCAGGTCTGGGAGCCTCAGCTTTAGTAATATATGTATATGGCTCACAGACCTGAATGGCATTCGGGAGTGCCCAAATGCAATTCGGAAGTTCGGATCCCGTATGCCATTTGGGTCTAGGAGTTTCAGCTTTAGTATTAATATCTGTATATGGTTTTATGTGGTAGTCACAACTAATATTCGTAAACTCATCCGTAAACTAACGAAATTCGGATTTGAATTTAATTTTGGATCGGAATCCCAAATTCCGAAATAACGAGATATCTGAACCAAACCGAATTTTTCCGCAGCTCATATGTCTAGTAACCATATACCATTGACATTTTTTTGCTATATCTGTTTTATAGGTGCAAAAAAAAATATTGATCTTGTCAGAAATTCAGAGCTTTCCTGTGCACTCTGCTCTCTGCATGTGTTATTTAAAGAATCAATTTAGCCCTCCTAGTTCTTCTTTTGGGACTTCAAGCCAATTAGTGCCTATGCTTTGAAAATTAGGGCATTGTGGGGGGTGGTTGAGTAGTTTAGCTAAAGAAATCTGTGCAGGGCTGACACCACTAAGTGTCCAAAACTGTCATGTGTTGTCGGCCTACCATAGCAAATTAGGAGCTGGAAGATCAACAGGTATTTTTCTGTACTTGCAAACTCTTTAAAAGAATAAAACACGGGACATGTGAGCTGTACTGCATATGTTTTTTAATTATTTTGCCTTGATATACGCTTTAAGGGTAGGGATTTTCAGATACCAATGTACTGATGGTATGTCCCTCAACATCCACATTTCCTATAAACTGTGTATAGAACGTGATGACTTACTGCAAGTGTTAAGAACACTTTTGCCATGAGTTCTGCTTTATTTGTTGTCCCCTACCCTCTCTAGTGTGTACAGCCTTTAGGGTTTGTAAGATGGTAAAAAAAAAAAATCATCCATGTACATCAAGTTGTAATGACTGGCTGGGTTCCCTGTTGTTAAACCATCCTGAATCTGACCCTGTTTTTCAATTAATTTTGTATATCCCTTAGTGACTCCAATGGTAAGATCTTCCACTGAGCATAACATTACCTCCACATCCTACAAGGCAAAGGTGTCACTCTCACACATCTGGATTCTCACATATTTTTTGGTAATGCTCAGGGCCTGGATCTGCCACAAGGCCACCAAAATAATAAAAAATAATAAAATATAAAATATATATATCAAATTAAAAAAGTAAAACAATAATATAAATACAAATTTTAAAAAGTAAAACAAATACACATTTAAAAATAAAAAAGTGATTGTAAACATAAAAAATAATAAATAACAAAAGAAAAAAAATTAAAGTC
>NW_017306416.1:308758-361711 GCF_000935625.1 Nanorana parkeri
CAAAATAATAAAAAATAATAAAATATAAAATATATATATCAAATTAAAAAAGTAAAACAATAATATAAATACAAATTTTAAAAAGTAAAACAAATACACATTTAAAAATAAAAAAGTGATTGTAAACATAAAAAATAATAAATAACAAAAGAAAAAAAATTAAAGTCATATGAAGAAATTGGACATTATAATTTGGCTATGCAAGCGACAAAGTGAAAAATTCTAGTATTAACAGAGGGCAGCAATAGTTCATGCCAAAATGTGCAAGTATGTACAACATACCTTTGAGTTTGCTGATTCCAGTCATGACAGAATTGCATTCTTCATTGATGCTGCCATTAAAGAAGAACTCAAGGATTTTTTTTTATTAACCCTTGCAGTGGGGCTACCACTAAAATAAAAATATATCTTATCAAATGTCATTCAGGTGTAAACAGAGAACACAGTTGTCGTCGTGAAAAGATGTAAGGAGATAATATACTAGGAGATATAAGGAGATAATAGGCCAGCTACACTACAGGTGTCTGGGGTTCTCAATGCATTGCCTATTAGCAGTAGGATACTCATTGGATCTCACTGGAGCTCACCCGCTATAAAAGGAGCTGGTGTTCTCTTGCAGGATGGTCTCCCTGCTTCTGAGAAAGTCCCCCTGCCAGGCAAGTAAACTAAAATGTGATCCTTCCAACCCTTTTTACCTGTTCACTTTATTGCTTGCTAAGCAGAACATATTCCGGATTCCGCTCCTTTAAGTCACTGACAGAGACGATTTTCCAGTATTCTCTCATCTTTGCAAGCGATTACAGAAAACTCAGATTAAAGTAAATCAAGAAGACTTTCTGACCTTAGTCCTTCCGAGGTATTTCCTGGATAGCATCAATGCTTGCTGTCTGGAGCTGCTCTTCAATTCCAGTATCTGAAGATTTTACTCCCGAGTTTAGTATCCCTTTCATTTTGGATTTACTGATGATTTCCAATGCAACTACATGAAAGCATTTAGTGCAACTTTTTCTGTATACACCTTTAAGCTACATGCGGAATGAGGTCTGACACGCATACAGATAACTCGGCACCCCCCACAGATTAAATATCACACATCCGATGGCTTAGCAAGATGCAGTATATTAAACTGCTTCTTGCTGTTTATGTTTCCTGGTGCTGTTAATAAGATTTCATGTTACATTTCTATTTTTCTTGTCTATTTAAGAGCTTTTTTTTTTTTTAAACAAGTTTTTTAATTCCTTTCAAACTGTAGTGAGTGGGCTCAATCACGTTTGAGCTACGCACCCTCCGCAAACAGACCTTTTTGGTTCCAGATCTGTTTTTACTAATGAAATAAAAGACAAGAAGAAAATTACATACAAGCAATCTATTTTCAGCTGAAATATGTCATATTATATGATTGTATGCACCACTCTGATATATTATTTATCCTACCTATTCTGTGAGATGTTTATTGCTGATTTTAATATAAGAGTCTAAATAATTCAAGACAAGGCTGCACTGGGATAATTTGTGGCTGAAAAATAGTCGTTGGAGGGGTTGTTTTTGGACAGAGTCACAAATTAAAGTTGCCTAGTTGGTTCGGTTACCAAATTTATACAGAGCAGCAAAAGAAAAGTAAATAAGACATCGATTTAACAGTGGGCAAAAGAAAGTTTTTTGTTGTAATGGAAAAAAAAATGTGTGCTGTCTGCAAGGTTATATAATGCCTAGTGAGCAATCTATCAAGTTTTTTGTCAAAGATGTATTGTGATCAGGGGTGTCCGTACACTTTTTGTTGTCTGACACTGGGGGGGTGGGGGTGTTGGTGGTGGTGCATGTTACCTGGAGCGAGGGGGGGGTTATACGGTACCTTTGGTTACGGCTCTGTCCGGCATCCCGCCAAGCTCACTGACATCTTTGGTTGCCAGGAGCTGGGCAGGAGGCCCGCCAAAGCATCACAGGTTGCTAAGAGCTCTTAGCAACCTAGGACGCTCTGGCAAGAATGCGGTCGACAGGCACAGCCCCCACGTGACCCAATGAAATGCCACCTGAGACAACACCCTTAGCCTACCTATTTATAGAGACAGCCCTGATTGTGATTGGGCACTTTGGTGCTTTCCATACCAGGAAGATGAACAGAGCAATGTGGGAACACAGGGAAAGTGAATATATGCCACTGAATAGGGTGGCATTTAAATAATCCTGCTGTGTTGCCCTTTATGGAGAAAACATTAGTTCACTTTAAAAAGTAATGTCAGGGAACTAGTGATAGCAACCAGTGAGCTTGTAGTTTTCTATAATCCACTGCAGGCATCTCCATATGCAGCTCCACATGTCATTACTGGTATAGTATTTCCTAAAGCCTGCACTGTGCAACTTCCCGTATGTGAGAGACAAAAAAGGAGCCAGCAGAGGGCGAGTGGGACATTTCTCTCTGGCTTCATATGTTGAAATCAGTGCATTACAACATTGTCTGGATGAAAAAATTAAGTACTAAGCAGAAAGCCTGTTCTCGCTGCACACGCATCTCAAACTGAGACCAATTAAGGCAGAATGGGTCCCTAAGCAAGGTAGCAGCTTTAACTCCATCCCTTCGATAGGCACAAAGAAGTTGCCCCTGGGGATGAGGTTCAGGATCAATGCTACCATGGTTATTTTGAGAAAAATACAAGGCATTTTGTGAATGGGCAAGTTGCCCAAATTCATAAAGAATTCAAAATGTTTAGTTATGGAGACTACATATTCACTTTTTGTGCACAGTCACCTGATTCTGTCATTTGCATTTGCGGATATGTGCCATTGAAACAGCTTGTTCATTCATAAAAAGGTTGCAAAGGACATACAAAAGGGCATATTTTACTGCTACATGCTTCAACCTTTTATGGAACATTTGTCTTTTTTAAAGGCTGCTTCCAAAGGCCAAAAGCAACTGAAAATGCTTTTAGTTTGTACTGCACATTTATGATGGAACCTGTTTTGTATTTAAGAGTTCTCTTTAAGACTTTTAGGCAGAGTACAATTAACTGTTTAACTGAAAACCACATCACTATCCACTTCCTAAGGAATATATTGTATAGATACAAATCCAACAGTTGGGTATATTAATAATCTTGCCTTCTAGCTAAGATTCATTTGTAGATTGTATCAGTGCTAGCGAGTGACACATCCTGAGATGGGGAAATGCTTGTGACATCTAATACGGAAGGAAAGCTTCTAGTTTCACTTTACAAATCAACATTTGAATGCACAATGCACTGGGACAGGCTGGATGAGAGCAGTGGAGCAAGGCCATCATTGTTTATCTTAAGACTTATGCTGAGATGCATTCTGGGTGATGTGTTGCCAACTGTCTCCCTCGTTACAGGCACTGCCTGTTTCTGGGCACAGACAATCACGCACTACAGATCTTAATATGGTCTTTGGCCTACGGGCATGGTTTCATTATTCATAATGTTTGTGTTTAGTTTGAGGAATATACGCCAACATTTTATTAAAATTCTCTTTATTCCAATGCAAACTCCTGACAATTTCTAGGCAGGTAAATGTGTTTCACGCGATAGCATTCTATGAGTGTGCCGCGCTGTCCAAGTTTGTCTGCCTTGCGCTTTGTCCTTTTGGATATTGTCCATTCCCTGGTTTCATGTTCTGACTTGCAGCCAAACTAATAACTATATCAGGACAACTGTGCTTTGCAGAATTTGCCGGGCTATCCACTATATCAAACCTCACAGAGGCCGAGCATCGTTGTGGAGAGTATACAGTGAAACAATAGCAATGAAATACTTTGTCTTGCATCCGATTAGATCTGTTTGTGATGGTTTGGTTAATAAAAACACAAAATGGTAATGTGAAATGTTTTCTATCCGAGAGTAAAGGTAGTGTGATAATGCAGTCTGAAATAAAAAGGCAACGGTACAGTAGATAGCAAAATGGCTATCACAAACTGGATAATGTAAAAGAGGATTTAATAAAGGGTCAGTCTACCCAAAGTTAATATTTGTGATCAGTAAACCTGAAAATGACCCATAATCTGACCTCTAATACTTTCTAAAGGGTTTTGTTGATGAGAATGTCCTGCTGTATTTCCTGCTTCTAAAAGCATTTGGTAGTTTAAAGCATAACTGAAGACATACAAAACATAAATGGACTACAATCTCATGTTTAGTTTATTAATTTGTATTCAGTTTGTAGTCCATCACGGGGGCGAGCTTGCCCGCACGGGAGTGAGCATGGAGCGGTGACTACTTTACAACACACGCAGGGACCATGTGGAACAAAAGTAGCCACCCTCCAGAAGGAAGGACAGTGTCAGCACCAATTCAGAGATGAGTGGATGATCTACAGTCGAGTGATACACAAATTAGATACATGTTTGTTAATAGGTAAGGTATTTGAATGCATTTTTAAGATTTAATTGCTGAGTTTGGGGTCACTTTAAAAACGCCTTTGCAAGCGTTTTGTTATATTTATTCCATTGGTGCAAAAAATACCCGCTGATCCTCTAGAAATCCTAAAACTTCCTGTACTTCCTGCCTGTGCTGACTTTGTTAGCATTGTTTCCAGTTTTCTCTGCAAACTACCAAACAACCCCAACCAGTTATGGCTAAGAGGAGGGGAAGGGTCCTGTAGTCCTAACAGGTCGATATCTTGCTATTTTGACTTTGCTTTTTGACATGAGGCTAAAATGTAAATAAAGGCATATTTTCAGATAAAGATCTGCAGATTTTCTATACCCTGTCTACAACAAAAACACAGTGCACCCAGACATGTGCAGAATAGTCATTAATTCAATTGACAAATAATAAAAACATACTCAAAAGAAGTGCAGTAAAAAGCACATGTAGTCCTTAAATCCAGTATAGGAAGTGTCCTGTATTCAAATATCCAACACAGAAGACGCCGATCTGCTAGCTGGCATAGGTTAGACTTCTGTGCTTATGGCCAGTGACGTAACAATCGCCATAGTGACTCAGGTCGCCGTTATAGGGCCCAGGCACAGGGGGGGCCCAGCCAGGGCATCCCTCTGATGCCGTGTGGGCCACCTGAGTCACTATGGCATGTATGGGTGCTGGCTGTCACTGACACAGCTCAGCAGCAGGTGTGAAGATCACTGATTTCCCCTCACAGCTAATGTGGAGCTGTGTCTGTGACAGCCAGTCGATGGAAGACGCGGCGGGGCCCGGGGACGGAAGCGCAGGCGGGGCCCGGTGACCACGAAATACAAAATTTTGCTATGGGGCCCTGTGATTTCTAGTTACACCCCTGCTTACGGCTGACACGTTTCAGGGGCACGCCCCCTTTATCAGAGCCACCAATCGAGAGCCTGGCTTTTTTGCTGTTCTGGTGGGTCTGCTGGCACCTGTGGTTCTACAAACATGTGTTCTGCTCTTGCTGCATTGAGTTAGTATTTTCTATCCCCTGTAGTTCCTAACACATCCCATGTCCTGACAACACTCCATAGATATATCATGGTAAGTGAGCTAAGTCAGCTTTGTCACATTTTGGCCAGACATGGGGTGTTGTCACCTTAGGGGGAGGCCCTAAAAAATGAAAACAAATGCATTTGCCATATTTAAGGGCATTTTAGCTGCAATATATTACATTTTTGTTCTTGGCTTTAAATATGACTTAAGTTGTGTATACTTACTGAGCAATCATCTTCCTCCACATTCTGCTTCCATATCAAATACTTCCGTTCCCTTAGGGAAATTCACCGGATATCATCCCGAAAAACAACATAAAAAAGATTATCAGGAAGATAATCATTTCCCCTGAAAATAAGCCCATATAGACAATTCTTGTGCTGCCAGGACAGCGGAACATGTGGGTCTGTTTCATCATTATAAATTGTGCTAAATTGAACTGTGAGTCCAGTGTACCCTAGTGGAATATGATGAATCTGAACTGTAATGAGGACATCAGTGTACAGGGGATTGAGCGGATTAAATGGACAAGCGAACGCTAGGCATTCATTTGCAAGCAGAGACAGATTGGACACCTACACAATAAGCAGCGTCTAGGCTTTTTTACATCATATTAGGATTTATGTATTTCCTGTGTGCATCAGAGAATATTAATTTAATATAAATGTATTTTAAATGTATTGCAGTTTTTTTGTTTGCTTAGTTGTATTGTTTTAATTTTTATAATAGTTAATTTACAGATGTGTCCTTGAGCTTGGTCATATACCTGACATGGCTTTACGTAGACATTATTTTGCTTTAGACAAACACAGCAAAGTTAACAGCTCAAATGCATATAATGTACTGTTGGCACTATATAAATCCTGTATAATAATAATAATAACAATAATAATGTAAACTGCCTTTAAACTAGTATTCAACTCTGAAACTTCTTTTTTTCAATAATGAATCCAGATCAAACAAATATACATTGCCCATTAAACTGTTTCATTGTGATTTTTCCCCATCACATATTCAGTTGGCTCCAACTATATCATTCAGGCTCAGTAAAAGATTACAAGGGACTGCATCAAGCTCGCTCCCGTGACAGACTACAATCTCACATTTAGTTTGCCCATTTTTATCTTATTGAAGTTATAGTCTATCACGGGAGCGAGTTCGGAGTGGTGACTACTTTACAACGCACACATGGACCATGGGGAACCAAAGCACCCACCGCTCCAAAGTAGATTTGAGGATCTACAGCCGAATGATACACAACTAAGATACATTTTTAATACATAAACATTTGCACTATGGAAAACAAAAGAAAGCTATTAGTGCTGCTGTACTCTAGTGTAAAGCACTAAATAAATACCGTAGGAGGAGAAAAATGTGCCTGCACCTTATGGAGCGAATACCTATCGCCTGACGCCCGGCACATGCAGTTTCCGGTGCTGGGCGAGTAGTTTTTTGTACATTCAGCCCTGCCCCTGACAAGCAGAGCTGAATGTACAGTGGGAGCCACTGTCTAATTAGATCACTTTTATGAAATCAAGCGGCGGTGGCGGCGGCAATTGTGTCCGCCCCGCCGTGGTTTTCGGGGACCCTCGCTCCTCTGGCGGAGGAGCTCACCATAGAGCCCCTTGAGCAGATGAAGAACGTCGTTCTTCGTCTGCTCTGTGTGATTACTGAGACAGCGCCACCTGTCTCAGAGGTCACTAACGCAGCTTATGTCACAGAATTTCTGTCACAGATTTTCTGTCACAGAAGCCCTGCGTCCTATCGTCCGGAGTGCATTATAGAGCGCGAAATACGGTAAATCAAGTGCACTGTATTAGTTTAAAAACTAATCATTGATAAATACCTGTGTGCAATCACGCCATAATTATTTTATTCCAAAGTATTTATCAATGATTTGTTTTTAAACTTACACAGTGTACTTTATTTATTTAAGATATATTTTTGTTAATAATTAGGGTATTTGAATGCATTTTTCATATTTAACTCCTGAGTTTAGTGTTACTTTAGGCAATAAGAGAATGGTCACGCACCTTGCCTGGTTATTGGACAATAACAGGTTATAATCACACAGATAAGATCGTTATTCCATTATCTCCTCTTGAATGCAAGCATGAAGTGTTAGATTGCCAGCCCTGTGCAATATGATAGAGTCAAATGGTTTATACTGGCCTTCTCCTTGACCAGCACGCGGTCTGCTGTAAAAGAAACTGATAAAAAAATACAGCTGCTGGTACTTATAATATTTACAATAATAAATGTGCTTTAATAGTGTTGAGGGCAACACTCTTAACTAATAGGGCTCAATTACACTTTTGTGGTACGTTAACCCTTCCTGGTGTTATGTGGTTCCATTCATTCTGAATGGCACCCCAATGCACTTTAACAACTCACCTATGTTGCAGAACACCGCAATGCACAGTAACACAGTACCATGTATTTTGGTGCCTTGTGTCATAAAAATTATGCAAGTCTGTTTTGACAGAATATCATCTTTTTATAGAGTAGGATTAAATATGTATTTCTATAATGCTTTTATCTCTCGGAACTCAAAGTGCTTAGGAGGTGAGGCAACCATTTTGTGCATGCTCACTTGAGCCAGTTAACATACCAACATGTCTTTTGGAGTGTGGAAGGAACCCCACAAAAACACAGGAAGGACATGCAAACTAGTGTCCTGGCTTGTATTTGAACTAAGGATAAAACCCCTTCATTTATTTTTTCTTTGCTGCCTTTATCTTATCTAAAGGAAAGGGCGGCCCCTTCACCTCTCTTTGAAGAGAGTCTCTCCAGATTGAGAGGAAACTTCTCTTAGATGTCACCATAACAGATGTCCATTTTGGAAGATTTCCCTCTTTCCCTGTAATGCTGATGACTGTTCAGTTCAGCTGATAGACATAATGAAACTAAAAAAATAGAGTTTTGTCTTTAGATCTGTGGCTGTCAACTTACAAGGTATGGGAACCCTCCATTGCAGCCCTTGGAGTCACCAAAGGGCTGCACAAAATATTTTGTTTACATAGTTCACCAGAGGTCTGTCAGAGACTGCAGCCTTACTAGCAGAAATTGTCAGAGATTATAGCTATGCTAGCAGTGTGGTTGGAGACTGGATGGGTGCTGTAGGTAAGAGACTGGGGGCCGATTACATTAGACTGCTAGAGATTACTACTGTTGAAGCCCTTTTAGAATTTAACACTCCTAATGCTGACTATTGAGGTCCAAGGGCCACACTGCAAGCACCAAAGGGCTGCAGGTTGGGCACCAATGCTTTAGTTAAGCCTTTAGTCTTTGTACATCAACGTTTTCAGCCTGATTTACAGCTCATGCAATCTTCATAGCCTCATCTCTTCATTCAGTTGTCTCCAACTCAACTGCACAATGACACCCAAAAGCCAATTTTCCTAATAAGAAATATTTAGAATATTAAGTAATATATTAAGTATGAGAAAAAAAATGTTGTTTCTCTTTTTTTAGTTGCATTTGCATAAGAAATAAGAAATATTTTGCTTCTCATTTAATTGTTTTTATTATTTTTTGGTTGCATTTTCTGCACATGCAGATGTTTGCAAGCAGCATTCCCTATTAACTCTGTGCCAGACCTTTACAGGTGAATAGTTAGGTACTCTAATGAGATGCGTAAGTGATCTTTGCCGACAGTGAGTCATCCTAAACAGTGTGTTGTACGCAGCTCCTGGCAAGCTGCTCACAGTCTCTATCTCTAATCATAATAATACAGTTAATAGAATTTACAAGTCAGAGATCTTCAGCTTCCCAAATTAAACAGATACTTCTTACCAGGCTCAGTAGCATCCACAATGTAATAAATATGATGCAATTTTTTTAAACTCTGTTTGTTGGTCATGTATCAGGTGCACAGTATTCCCAAAAGTCAGTGTTAAGACACATAAATTAAGCATCTGTATCAATGAATCAAAGTGACACTAAACTCAGGAGTTAAACCTTAAAAATGCATTCAATTACCTTAACTATTAACAAAAATGTATCTTATTTGTGTATCACTCGGCTGTAGATCCTCAAATCATCTCTGAATTGGTGCTGACACTGTCCTTCCTTCTGGGGGGTGGCTGCTTTTGTTCCCCATAGTCCCTGTGTGTGTTGTAAAGTAGTCAACGCTCCAAGCTCACTCCCTTGATGGACTACAATCTCAATACAAATTAATAAACTAAATATGAGATTGTAGTCCATCCCGGGGAGCGAGCTTGGAGCGATGACTACTTTACAACACACACAGGGACTATGGGGAACAAAAGTAGCCACCCTCCAGAAGGAAGGACAGTGTCAGCACCAATTCAGAGATGATTTGAGGATCTACAGCTGAGTGGCACACAAATAAGATACATTTTTGTCAATAGTTAATGTACTTGAATGTATTTTTAAGGTTTAACTCCTGAATGTAGTGTCACTTTAATACTGAAAAATGTAAAACATACCACTTTCTTGTGTATTTCTTCTCATATAATCACACACATGGTAGTGGTAGCAACATTTTCATGTCTCAATGGGTTTCCATTAAGTTAAGGGTAAGAATGGAATTGCAATATAAATCCCAAATTCTGAAGCTTAACAGGGTAGCTGCTTATAATGCAATTTTCATACATTTTAAATGGAAAATACGGTACAAATTGTCAGTCATTAGTGCAACATACCTCCCAACAATCCAAAATGGGACTTTACATGTAACCTGTTTGCTGCACAGCCTATACCAAATTATATAATGTGATCCATTAATTTAAATTATACATTTGTGAGGACTGTGACAACTCAAATGTTTCAAAGGGCCTCCTGCTTTAAAAAAAAAAAAGTATTCATTGCATTCCAGAAAAACCTTCCTATCAACTTTTGGGGTGTCCCCACATTGTGCTTGTAGCAGGAGCCATCTGGATATACTTTGAACAGAATATAATGGATTCCCACAGGTCAGCTGGAAGTGTAGCTTAGTTTCTGTGCAGTTGCTGATGAATAATAACAAGTGTTTCTCTCTTTTCACATTGGGCAGACTGCCAGCAGCTAAGGCTGAACTTAGGATAGGAAGACGCAGAGCATGAATTTCTGAGACTGATGGGATGAAGAGCACCCTCTGCAGTGTGGTATATAATTTTAGAAGGTGCATTAAAATCACCATATTTACATAACATTGAGAAGGCCATAATTGGAACATAACTTCTTGAAACTGTTATATTCTATTGAGGGCTATTGATGTTGACATGTACTATACATGGTCTTAATTGTATACTGTACAAAGTGTTTTGCTTGTCTCTGTACTCTTGTGCCAGAGAGATTCCTCATCACCTGCTGTAGGTTTGTAATGCAATGCTCTTTTTACTTGAAAACAATTGTAGTAAAAAATATTTTATTCACATATTGTACTGCATGTATGGATGAACAGCATTATCACCTTAGGATGCATCTATAGAACCTTCCCCTCTCCACTTCTTTATAACATGGTGAGGTGTCCTGTAGTCCACATAGAGAACTGGGAACAATGATAAATGATAACAGTCAGCGCAAGCAGAGAGCACAGAAAGTTATCAGCTGACAAGATTTCTGGCAGGATCAATAGGCATTTTTTTGCATCTATCGAACAAATGTAACAAAGAGCTTTCAATAATTGTGTCTGTCCACAAAAAAAGTCACCACCTGGATTTAGCTAAGCAAATTGGTAAGGACCTTCCATTGGATGGCATGTGTCCAAAAAGGTCAGCTGCCTACCTGAGCATACTAAATGGCCAGGTTTTTCCATCAATGGATTTTTTTCTTCTCTGATGGCACAGGCATATTACAAAATGATAATGCCATATGGCTCAGATTGTGAAAGAGAGGTTCAGGGAGCATGAGACATAATTTTCACACATGGATTCGCCACCACAGAATCCAGACCTTAACCCCATTGAGAATCTTTGGGATGTGCTGGAGAAGACTTTACGCAGTGATCCGACTCTCCCATCATCACTACAATATCTTGGGGAAATATTTATGCAACTCTGGCCAGAAATAAATGTTGCGACATTACAAAAGCTTAGCGAGACAATGCAAAAGCTTAGCAAACTAAAAGCGGTCCAATGAAACATTAGTATTTTAAATTCTGATCATAATACATAATAAAGGAACATATGTGCAAAAACCATTATACAGCCTCTCCCATTGACTTTTTTCAGCTTCTTCCAAGAAAGATACAATAGTCCTGTAACAGAGTAAAAGGTTTGTCTTGCCCTGGCTTCTTTGCTGTTGGGAAAGTGTACAATATGATCCAAAGGCAGACCTGTGTTTGAACTGAAACCCCGAAAGGTACAGAATGTCATTTGTGATGAGGATTTATTAATGCAGACAATATGGCCTAAGCCCTTTCCTTCTTACAAACAGAAAATGCTAATTATTCTTTGTTTTCTTAAGCAAAATCATTCTTTGCAGATCAGCATGGCTGACTCGGAACCACAGGCTTGCTCTTTAATATGAAATTTTAATTGCAAACTGAAAATCACACTTTAGCTCATTGAAGAGGTTTGACAGCAAAAATGCAATTAAAATGCTGATGAAATATCATGGCAACTGGTGTACTGTTTGAAAATCTGAAAAATTAGAGTTGATTGTGTTGCAGTATTCTGGTTTGCAGGAAAATGGGGAATAAATCATATTTGCTTGTGTGTACAACCCTTCTGCCTCAAACTAAAGAGTCAGTTAAACCCTTAAAGTTAATATAAACCCCTTCTGGATGACATTTAGTATTTAAAGCACTGTCTATAATAGACAACTACAATTTTTAAACAAAATATAAGTCAGGTTTTACTTTTTTTTATTATTTGTTGCATATGAGTGCTGGAGATTGTGCAATCAAACTGTATTGTGTATGGTCAGCTTAAAGCTAAAATGCAAGGTCCATTTATTGCATCACAGTAGATGTTGGAATTGAAGTGCCACATCATTCAAAATAGTTCAGATATAACTTTATTCCATTAAGGTCGGGAGGTATTCATGTAAAAGTCACCAACACATTTCATGGGTCCAAAACACACACCATTAATCAGCGCTTAATGAGAGTAATTATGTATGTGGTCTACAATCCATGCAGCTCAAAAGTTGTACTAAGTTGTGATAGGAATACGTCAGGCTTGTCAGCAGCTGATTTGGCAGCCGGACAAGTTTGAAGTATTCCCAACAATGTATTCACTATTTGAAAATAAACTCAGGAGTGTTTACATGACACTGGTCATGGATTCCCCAAAATTGCTCCTCATGGCTCAGTAACGCAGAGTCAACAAGTATGTAAGGTGTCCATATGAAGCTTTTAGTCGGAATGGCCTCAGTGGTATCAAGATCCAATAATAAGATGAGGCTCGCTTGTGGCCAGCGGGACAACGGATCTCAGAGGAAGCTGTACATGCGGGATGTTGTTACAGGACTCTCCTCCTGTCACTCTACGTGTTTTGAGTAGAGAGATGCTCCTCTTTCTCTAGAATAGAGGTGCTGGAGACTTTGGGGGTGATTTACTAACCTAAACACACGCACGCACTAGGTGAGTGTGATTTTTACACAGCAAAAGGTATTTATCAACCAAAAAGTCTCTAAAAGCATATTTCCACTAATGGCATATATAGAATAATCATGCACATGATGCATATATAATGCTGCTTCACAGTTTAGACAAAAATGGTTAGCTCATGCATTTACATTCCTGCATTCATCAACGCAAGCAACACAACATAGAGCTAATTTACACAACATCACCTTGCAATTCATGCAAGGCTTTGCACAACACACCTGCTGGGCGTGTACACACTACAAAGGTGTTTAGATTCCACCCATAGATCATGCTGGGAGGGAACACACTACAGAGGTGTATACATGTTCGTGGTGTGTTTATAAGGTTAGTAAATCAACCCCTTTGTCTTCCTCCTTTATAAAGAAACTGTTAACCCAATGTTTGCTGTCCATTCAATCTAAGTATAGACATGGATGCAATCTTTGAGCCTTATGTGGCATTTCAACAGTTAACTTAGCACAAAATTTGAAATTAGAAACAAAAATATAATGGGATTAAATGAAAGGTATACTGAAATACATAATATATAAAGCATCAGAGAAATGTTGACAATAAAACACCCGGGCAAAAATCTTACAAATAGAGTGTTGTGGCTACCGGGATTTTATATATGTATGTATGTATGTATGTATATGTATATGTATATACAGGGCTCAAAATTTCAAGTCCTGAGCTACTAGCCAGGCCTTAAGAGTTACTCGCCACCAGTCGCCCCACCTGACCCCTACCGTGCCCCGCCCTTAACTCAGCAATTTCTCACTGGGGTGAGCAATCTTGTGAGGCACAGAGACCAGTCCACTGACCTTTCTTTCAACAGTGGTGCATTTACACAGGCTATATACAGTGCTCAAATTAAGTCAACAATTCAAAAAACAAAATCCTAGCCATGTCCCGGCACTAACTACACAAAAGATAGTCCTGACTATCAACCCGTACAAAGCTATTGTTTGTCAGGCTTGACAAAATCACAGTAACCAACCTTGTGCTCTAGCAGATTCAGACTGTATGCTCCCCAGGCTCCAGAGCCATGTCTGTTTGTCTCACCTGCGCTAAATTGACATTGAGGCAAGGTGTAAAACCTGAGGCTTACTAGATGTTCCGGAAGGTGTAAGAGAGGAATCTGGGTGACACATAAACCCCAGACAGGACCTCTCCTGGCTCTCTGCATGACAATATTGAACATCTGCATGTACATATTAATTCAGATTGCTCTAATTGTGCTGTCTGGCATGCCGCACTCTCTGCCCATTAGTGTCTGTAAATGTGCCTATATTGAAATATATTGCCTCCATGAATATGACACAACTTTTTAAAAATGCTTTAAAAAAACTATTTGACATTTATGTATTAGTGCTATATGAACTCCTACTGAATTGGCACAATCCTTTCCCTTTAAATACATCAGCATCTAGTTGTAAGCACATAAAGTATTTGCTGAAAGAGTGTTGAACGTTAAACTGTTCTAAAACACTTGCCCTTTTTTCTGTAATAAATACATTTCATTACTCTCATTTAACTCTGAACATTTCCCTGCAATAAAAAAATTGGTAGCAATCATGACTCAATTCAAGTAATATTAATTTGTCTGTGGATAATTACAAGGGGCACCTTTTTCTGCTGCTGGTTAAATGCGCCTTTGTTTAGAATGTAGGAAAGAAAATGAGTTTTTGAATACAATGGTGGGTTGCATAAAAACTATTAGAGCAGCTGTGACTCAAATATTATCCACTTATGCCATCAGTAGATACAATATGTTTAGGGTATGTACACACCAGCAGTGCACACAACTGCACAGCCACTGGTGTGTGCCATTATAGAAGTGGTGCTGATTTCAGCGCATTGCTCTGTTTATCATTTTTTTTTACAGTTGCAACACAGCAAAAAAAGTAGTGCATGTAGTACTTGTTTTCAGCACACATCACTGGGGGGCTTCAGTGGGAGCTTCAGCTGTCATTGTGATGTGATAGGCTTCTGGTGTTTCCCTGTGCCTTTAGGAAGGAGTGGTCTACTTCCAGCCATGCCTGCACTGCATTTGCACATTGCTATATATGGTTCATGATGAAGACTCTCCTAGATTAGAGTTAGGACCACACTACACAGAGGGGCCTTGACAAGGCAGTGCGGCTTGCATTGCAGAAGTTGTGCAACTAAAACCTCTGTTTTTAATGCAAGTTGTGAGACAGTGTAAGCTTTTTTTTTCAGGTACATGGTAGCTGGTACATGTGCTGGGATTTTTTGTGTTTGTATTGTGGAAAGCCCTTCCATGTACACTTGACTTTGTAAGCCAGTTACACATTCATTTGTGCGGTTGCCATATTTGTCTTCCTGGTTACTATTTGCATTCTTCATAATAAACAATAAATACAAATTCCAACAGAGTGAGTAAGAGACCCTAGTAATGGTCACATCATGCATATAGACCCAGAAAAAACAGTACAACAGAAAAACAGCACAGCTTGGAGTGCTGGCTACTTTACAATACACACTGGGACCAT
The DNA here is from genome assembly GCF_000935625.1 of Nanorana parkeri. Classification (NCBI taxonomy): domain Eukaryota; kingdom Metazoa; phylum Chordata; class Amphibia; order Anura; family Dicroglossidae; genus Nanorana; species Nanorana parkeri. Next base: position 324,217 of record NW_017306416.1, read on the forward strand.
GGGGAACAAAAGTAGCCCCCCTCCAGAAGGACCAATTCAGAGATAATTGGAGGATCTACAGCCGAGTGATACACAAATACGATACATTTTTCTTAACAGTTAAGGTACTTGAATGCGTTTTTAAGATTTAAGTTTAGTGTCACTTTTTAAATTCTATTAAAAATATAAACATTTGGGTAGAGTGACCCTTTAAGTGAGTTTAAATGCAGAATGTTCATGTGTGACTGTACTGTACCATTAACTCCTGTATGAAATCTCACTTTTTATATGCAATCGATGACTGTCAGCTGCCTATTATTGCTTTTTGCCCTGTCTGTGGCTGTTAGTGGAAAGCGCAGGCAGCATCAATCGCTATTGGGACCCGTGTTTTATCCCCTGGTCCATATTGATATGTTTAATCTTCTCATGCTGTTCAGCTGATTGTATTGTTCAGTCCTAGTCACTTCTTCTAAGGTACCCCTGATAACCCCATCTCCAGATTGCGATTACATTCTGACATTGAATATTCAGCTTGGAAACAGCACAGGGTGGTTTAGAAAACTCAGCTGAATTTGCTGTTGTAAGCTTCTGAGTTCATTTCTCCCGTGGGTGAAAGTCAATTTATTCAGCTTTTTTTTTTTCTTGTTCCTAAGCTTCCTCGAGCCACCCAAACAATAAGCCCACACATGTAGGTTTTGGCACCGGGGAGAGCCGCACAGAGGGTCTGTGCCGATTCAGCAATGTTTATTGTTTGCAATGCATAATCTGAGTCAGGTTTATGGCAGCTGATCCTGACCTGGAAATCCAACGTGCAATTCAACTGTAAAGAGATCCAAAAATATGGGACTGAACGCTTATTTTATTTTTTTTGCGGTATTAAAAAAGTATACTATTGTTATAATATAAGATTTCCACATATACAGTAATTTGCATAATGCAATATAAACATATAGGTGTTTTTTTGGATTGTAGCAAACCAGGTATAATCAAAGACTTGATCTGGATAGGGCCAATCTGCAGCTAACAGATGTTTGCTGCTGAGTTCTGATTTTCTACCGGGTAAACCCTTCTGCTTGTTTGATTGTCTGAAAAGGGTTCAATTTACCTCTTGGCTCACATACTGCTGCACAGGCTGCCCATTGATCGCTGCTGACTTTATGCTTTTATGTACCAAAGGAGGGTGCAGGGGATTACGGACCAGCAACCCACACTATGATAACATCATTGCCTTTATAGAGAACAACCAAAGAAGGAAGTTCAGATAAATGTAAACCTTAAAGTGTCACTAAACTCAGGAGTTAAGTCTTAAAAATGCATTCAAGTACCTTAACTATTAACAATACTGTAGCTTATTTGTGCGTCACTTGGCTGTAGATCCTTAAATGATCTTTGCATTGGTGCTGGCCTTGTCCTTCCTTTTAGAGGGTGGCTACTTTTGTTGCCTATGGTCCCTGTGTGTGTTTTGTAAAGTAGCCACCACTCCAAGCTTGCTTCTGTGAATGGCCGAGGAGAGAAGAGGGGTAGCTATGCAACAGGATCTCCCCTCCTCCATGCACATGCTCCTCCGGGAGGAGGGGCGGAAATGTAACTGTAGTGAATCATTTAACACCCACTACAAGAGGTAACTTATTTTTCCCCTTACTAATTTGTAAAAAAAAAGTCTGTGGCTGGTGTACAGCATTAAAGTTTAGTTCACATATAGCTGGTATTTCAGTTTACCTTAAATGTGAACAGTTGAAGCACATTGACATTTGTCCATGTCTCTTGGTGGGAATCTCTGCAGTTTAGTTGTCAGTTCTGTACACCTCTGCAGAGGTCTGACATGCCCAAAGCTGAGACAGAACTACTGCTCTCCTATCAGCAGGAAGCATGAAACTTGCTGATTGCAGTACAATACAATAGGTCTGACTCAGCAAGGGGTGTGTTTGACCTCTGGAGAAAAACTACTGCTTCCACACAGAGATAAAAAGTATTTTCCAACAGCATGCTGGCATGGGATAGGCTTTTCTACTTAGGCTGTGGCTGCTTTCTAAAATACTGTAAAACTTTGAACACCTTTTTGTTTTAACATGCTTTGTTTCTATTTAGCTGATTTTTTTTGTTTCAAATAAGTTTTATTCAGTTTTATAAAGGGTACAAAGGTATGTATTCATACATACAAACAAACAAACAAACAAACACAGCAATACTGTGAGCCCGTGTCTGGGATTACAACAGGTACCAAAATAACCATAAGTGTAAGCATTCAATCTTCAATCCTGTTTATGGGGAAGAAGGTATGAAGAAAGTAGGGGGGGGGGATACAGTCGGCAGATTGTGGCCGTTGCAGTAATGGGTGCAAAACCGGGAACTATCCTTACGGCCGTTTCCTGGAGCCATTAGGCAGAATACTATTTAGCTGATTTAAACTGAAAGTTCAGTTGCCCTTTTAAATACAGTTTAATTCCCTTTAAGCATGACTTTTGCCTTTCTCCATCCACCTGATACACACTTGCTATTGTAGTTACTTTGTATCATTCAAAGGTTTCAGTTCCAATGGTCTCCTCTTAGGGCACAATAAAAGAGATTTGTGGATACAGCTTCTATATTTTGGCAACACAAGGCCACTTTAAATCCTGAAAATAATTTTCTATTTGGTAGTTTTACGAGGGTTTAGTTGAACATTTGTGATCCTTTCACTCGACATCACTCCATCCGTCACCTCACAAAACCCCATTTTGAGGAACACTACACTCTCAATTCCCATCGCAAATTCTATGAGCTCAGTATTTTATACTTGGGCTGCGGGTTATGATTTCTATATTAAATAATGACCTTGAAATTTATTTTAAAGTATATTTTCTTTCAATGGCTTTATTATATTTTTTACTGAGCTAGGAGGAGCAAAAATCATGAAAAAAATATATATTCAGCCAAATATATAGTTTCCTTAAAGAGGGGTCTTTATTTAGTTCAAGGGCCTTTTCGGTCATGTCAAACCTCTTACTCTTGTTAAGAAAATTACAAAAATTAAATTAAAGGTCATTGTGCCTTGACTTCATTCACACAACTTAGAGACTCTTTGCAGTAACTTGTTAAGTAAAAAGTAGAAAGAGAAAGGTTGTATTTTTTTCTGTTTCATGCTGAGCATTGTTTTAACTCCTTCACAAGACTGGGTATGCTATGGCATGGAGATTAGAATGATTACAATTGATTTTTTTTTTATTTAACTTTATTTCTTTAATTTCTTTGCCACACAGGAGCAGTCTATGTGTTTGTCTTTGCTCCTTGCAAGTAAGGTCCACGTCACACTAGGAGTTCCATCAACTATTGCTAATAGTCCATTAACCGTTGCCTCTTTTGTAGGTCCTTCACTGGCTAAATTCATAGATTTATAAACAGAAAGAAAAATTCAGTGGAGGGGCAGCTGCACTTTGGTTCTTGTGGCAGAATCACCAGTGTGACATTGACCTCAAAGTGACATTAAACTCAGGAGTTAATCCTAAAAATGCATTCACGTAGCTTAAAGTGACATTAAACCCTCACATTTTTTAACATAAATCAATACTGTAATTTGTGCCTTACTGTAATACATGGTAGTTTCCCTTCTCTTTGCTGCTCTTCCTTTTAAATCCTCATGTCTTCTCATGCTGGGGGAGAACTTCCCTTTGCAGCTGAGTGCCTCTTCCTGTAGTGCTGGCTCAGGTTGCAAACCTACACACAGACACCATGTATCCATTCCAGAGACAAGGCAGTCTGCTGCAAAACAGAAGTTCTGCCCAGCATGAGAACAGATACAGATTTAAAAGGAAGAGCAGCAAAGAGAAGGGAAACAACCATGGATTACAGTAAGGCACACATTATTGTTTTATGTTAAAAAATCTGACCGTTTAATGTCACTTTAACTATTATCAAAAATGTATCTTATTTGTGTTTTCACTCGGCTGTAGGTCCTCAAATCATCTCTGAATTACTGCTGACATTGTGCTTCCTTCTGGAGGGTGGCTACTTTTGTTTTCCATGGTCCCTATGTGTGTTGTTTAGTAGCCACCGCTCCAAGCTCACTCCCGTGATAGACAACAATCTCATTACAAATTAAGTTACCTAAACCTGAGATTTTAGTTTATCACAGGAGTGAGCTTGGAGCAGTGGCTACTTTACAACACACACAGGGACGACAAAAAAAACCAGATCTGGGTCTTGGGGGATTTGTCAAAGTTGGACACACTCAACACATTTCAATAATAATCCACAGTAATTTGATGTTTATTCGCCCCATATTTATTATATTCCCAGTTGTATGGTCTGCAGCACAATGAAAAGTGTAAAATAGTAAATTTGGTGCTTGGATTTCAGGATTGTAATCTGTGTATGTTTAGGCTTTTTTTGCCTACAATGTATAGAACTAGTTAAAAATGTTTCTGGCCCAAGCAGAAACAATACAGTAGCTTTCTCTTCAGTGCTGAGCTGCATTAACTGTCTAGTAAATAATTGTCTAGTAAAGTTCACATTTATGCAGGTCATGGTAAAGCTAGTAGTAGCTCGTTACATTCAACCTGGCTTGTTCTGTAATGCTTTGGTAGCTTCTCCAAGCCAAACACTTGGAGAAGCTGCAAAAAGTGTTCAACATTACATATCAAGTCCAGTTGAATGTGACTAACTGCACAATTACAATAATTATAATAATTAATATTTTATTCATATATTTAATTAATTCTTAATTATTATAAACTAAAGAGTGTATGTATAAATGTTTTCACAGAAGAGTCACACAGTGTCAACCAAGATTCACACATTTTTCAATTGAATCTTGGGTGAACTTTGTTTAAAATAAAAAGACTATACATAGACCACTTAGTGTTACTTCCATTATTATTAAAAAAAAGAACTCTTAAAGAGTCTTTAAGGCCAAGACTTGCCAGCTGCCATCCATCAGCTCAATGAAACTGCCTTAGTGGCTAGGAAGAACGTTCTCATTGGAGAAGTGGTGGCAGTTGGCAGTGCTTACCCATGAATTCAAGCAAACTCAGACCCCTGTAGGAAACTGAAAATAAATCAGAGGGTAGCACTAAAAACCTATTTGACTAATAGAGGTAATAGCAGGAATCTGGTGGCTTCTGCTCTTGGTTGGAACAAATATGCTATTCAGAGATTCTGTCTTATATCTAATTCCCAAGCAATGTGCTTGCTCCAGGTCAGAGAAAGTCACATAAAGCATTGGGGCACGAGACAGCCTTGGAAACAGTCTTTCAGGAAATAGTACCTTGTATGCAGTGGCTTTAAATCAGTGTGATGTAATATGGGAGCACATTGTTTGTAAGAGTGTTGGCTGTTGAGCTTGCATTTTGCTAACTGAGATCCAATTATGACAATAATAAGTAACAGTGTTAAATGGTTACATATATACGGCTATATAAAACAACTACAACAGCACCTTTGTTACCAAAATCATTCAAACTGTTTTTTGTTTATAAATAACCACCCATCGCCCTTTGTATATTTTTGATTTTTTAAACATCCTGCCAGGGCTGTAACTATGAGTGATGGGGACCCATAGCAAAACCATTGAGGGCCCCCCAACTCTCTAATTCTTCATTATTCTCAAGATAATTCCTCTAGTGATACAGAATACTAATTGCTTTCAGAGTAGTCATATGAAGGGTTTCCAAACTATATATACATTATGCGACAACTGCTATTTCTACCTAAATAGATACGTAGCCAAACAGCGTAGGGATCCCATAGCAGTTGCCTTGTATGCTGTGGCTATTGTTACACCCTTGCATCCTGCATTTTAATTGATGGAATTATTTATATTACTGATTGTTGACAGTTGACTAAATTAGAACAGTGCTTTGCACTGAAAATCAGATTGTATTGTTTTTTTATGTCTCTCCACCATCGTACATGCCTTACTAGTTGACTTTTCTAATTAAAATGTTTCTTAATTTTTTCTTTTTTTACTTTCAGAGCAACAACTGTGTGACCCAGGCGAGTTCGTGTGTCACGATAATGTCACATGTGTGTCACAGAGCTGGCTATGTGATGGAGAACAAGACTGCCCGGACAATTCAGACGAGTCACCTGAACATTGTAAGTGACCATGTTTTTCTACTGTGTAGATGAGCGCCTGGATATTGTGGATTTTTTTTTACTGAAATGGACAGAGACTGCAGTGACAGTGATGGCGTATCTTGGAATGTTGCACAAAATTGATTTCTTTGGTGTTTAATGTTTTGTGCTGTCTCCCTGCTGTCTGGTTCGGAACACTAATGGCTAATGTTATGAAGAGTGTAGCCCTCCTGTAGGAAGCGTTTATTAGGCTCTCTGTTAGGTATCAAGGCTTTGCCTTTAAAAAAGGATCTAAAAACTTTTGCTTGGCCGCAGATACAGTGACTTTGTTCTTTAAGCTAGGCAGTTTTGTGTTATTCCTTAACTCATATTTAAAATATGAATCTAGCTAAAACATGTGAAGAATAACAAATGCGGATACCATAACTAGCTGTATCACCCTTTCGGAATGGATTTTGATTTGCTTTTGAGTACTGTACTTGCAGTGCTACTGGTGCCCAGAAAGATCTGTACTTTTTTTGGACATTCTACTTTATGATTGAGAGAGACATTTGATTAAAAATACTACTCCTTGGAAATCCAATCATGTATAAATACATGAACATGGCAACAAGGTTGTGGGTATAAACCAGAGATGGGGAACCTTCCGGCCCTCCAGCTGTGGTGAAACTACAAATCCCATGAGGCATTGCAAGATTCTCACAGCTACAGGCATGACTCCCAGAGACAGATGCATCATGGGATTTGTAGTACCACAGCTGTAGGGCCGGAGGTTCCCCACCCCTGGTATAAACCAATTGCAAGGGCAGGACTGTTATGCATCGCTTCACCTCCCTGATGTTTTGCACCAATTTGGAATCCAGTTGTTCTTGAAGTATACTTGGAGGTTGTGAAGACCGGCTCTTTATGGGGTTGAGGACTACTGGGTCCACTAGGAACAATGTATTGGTTTCTGCAGCTATTTATAGAGAAGCATCTGGAAAGGGGTCAAATGTTTTGACTACCATAATTAGATGTTTAGCTTACAGGATTAGTGGGAGCTTCTGGCTCTTACTATGCAGTGTATATATCAGTGTCACAACCTTGTTTTTTCGGGATGATGATTGACCACTTAAATAATACATGTTGATAACTTGGGCTTCTGTCAATGCATGTTTATACACACACCAGTCAAAAGAGAGACCAGAAGACAATCAAGATCATGCCTGTAAATCATACTGCCCCTAGTGTCTACGGACAATATGATGATCAGTTCCTCTTGTGGTATTGATACTATTCAGCTCCTCAGATAATCTTTTGAGCCTAATGAAGGGATAGACTATCGTGCATGCTCTCCTTCCCCTGAGCCCTTTACATGGATTCCTACTGTAGAGTATTGTAAACATTCCACTCTTTTACATCAGGCTGCAAGACTGGTGCTTCACAAGCTTCCAGATGCGATTTAAATGTGATTAGGATCATCATCCTCAACCTATAAGACCCAGTTGTGCAATTCAGTGACTTTTTTTTGCTAAGGTCTGTTCCCTCCATTGATACGGTGAAGGAGTAAGTGTAACCACGAATGGGTAGAAAATGTGTTATTTGCAGGTATGATAAGGGACATAAAAGGGAAAAAAAAAGTCTGAAAAAAGAAAATTAATGCAGGCAAAAAAATGCATTGTTGGCAAAAGAAGAGAGTGGAAAGTGAAAAGGACATGCATGTGAGAGACAGAGTTGCGAAAACACAGCTTTTCTTAGCCTTGCTTAACAATACACATTTAAGTGGCAGTAGCGGCTGGAGAACACAGCAGTAACTGAATAGATTACTGAGCACAAATGACTAGAGAGAAGAAGATGTTATTAAATTTTAATGTCCCTAGTTTGTGTCTGAGGAAAATGAGAATGTTTCCCGTTGAATGTCACCATGTTAATCATCGCATATAAAAGAGAAGACTGACAAGAACAAAGCGCATTGAGGATTTATAAAGTGTTGTAGGGAGGCATTAAAGGCTCTTTTATTTGAAAAAGGCTCCAAAGTTAGTGAAAGAGTATCAGGTAGACCTAATAAAAGACTGGAGAATCTTTTCTGTTATTCTCATATTTTGTCCACTTAATAAAACGATGTAAGTCAGTTCTCAAGCACAAGAAGTCAATAAGGTACCATGTACATTGGCGCTACTTGTTAGCCTAATGCTAAGGATTAATGTGAAATTGTATGGCAAGGCAACAGGTTCACTTAAAGGTAATCCCCAGTCAAACAGCTAAATACAATTATAGAATGCACATATGGAAGCTAATTTAGCTGCCAAAGAATTGGTATATCTGTTCATGCAGTTCTGAGATTTACACATTCTTGACACACAGCACAGTCCCATCTGGCAGGGCAAGATACCTGATTTTTTTTCTCTGCTGCAGTAAGTAACATGTCCTGGTCTTGTCACATCCCCGACTATGACTGGACAGTTAAGAGAGAAACAGCAGACTTATAGGGGTTGATTTACTAACCTTATAAACACACCATGAACATGTATACACCTCTGTAGTGTGTTCCCTCCCAGCATGATCTATGGGTGGAATCTAAACACCTTTGTAGTGTGTACACACCCAGCAGGTGTGTTGTGCAAAGCCTTGCATGAATTGCAAGGTGATGTTGTGTCAATTAGCTCTATGTTGTGTTGCTTGCGTTGATGAATGCAGGAATGTAAATGCATGAGCTAACTATTTTTGTCTAAACTGTGAAGCAGCATTATATATCCATCATGTGCATGATTTTTCCATATATGGCAGTAGTGGAAATATGCTTTTAGAGACTTTTTGGTTGATAAATACGTTTTGCTGTGTAAAAATCACACGCACCTGGTGCGTGCGTGCGTGTGTTTAGGTTAGTAAATCACCCCCATAAGCTCATTGTTTTGCCACTCTACTCTCTGCTCCTATCATTATGTTCCTTGTTCACACATGAACACTGCAGTACAATTAATTGGCTTCTTGTGCTGCTTCTCCCCATCCAAGTCTGAGTTCTGCTGTATAGGGGTAGCAAGAGGCTCAGCTTCATATTGAAAATAAACATATACTAATGCATGGGCCGGTTTATGAGCCATTTAGGCATGATGGTGTGCTGTGTAAGATGACCCTGCTGAGCCTAACAGAGATCCCACAGAGCCCATCTGAGAGTGACCCTGCATAGACTCTCTATGGTGGGCTTTGCAAGGTCTCAGGTGGGTTGGTCAGGCTCCCTTTACCTGCTCCTCTTACCTGTCAAGACCACTCCACCCTAATGGAAAGTAATTTTGGTTTTCACATTGCCTAGCTGTTTCCTTCCCCTATAGAGGTTAAGGAAAAAATGGTGTCCTGTAAGATGCCAATGGGGTCATGGTTGTGCTGCAGTTTTGGGGAAATAGATACTGGCAATCTGAAGGACCCTGGGGCCACTCCACCAGCCCGAAAAGTAATTTTGGTTATCACCTTCCCTAGCCGCTTCCTTCTACTAGAGGCTTAGGAAACAGTGGTTATGATGACTCTACATCTTTGAACTTTTTTCATTATTTTAGTCTATCTAAGTAAACTTAGTGATGCCTCAACCTCATGTTTTGGTAGTAGTAGATTGGTCAAACTTTTTGGGATGGTAGAACACTTAGAGAGGTTTGAAGTCCTTTCCAATTACTGTTCTTTTCTTGTCATAAACAAATCCTAGGAGCTGTCTGCCTTCCTTTCCTCATCCTTCCTCTATTCACATAAACATATACACTTAGTCAAGCCAAGCATTCATGTTTAGCCATTGCTTTATAGGTTTTTTGAATGTTGAACCTTCTATTCAATCTATGCTCAGACTTTGGATCACATACATTCATCTCTTCTGTAGACACCAACATGAGTATAAGAACTGTTTTGGCCTATGGCATATGGACTCCTTTAGACGCCATTAGCCTGCTGAGCCCAACAGGGGTCTTTTGTCTGAGAGGGATCTTCCTGGCTGCTAACCGTTGTTTTCAAGAGATCCCTGCTCTTGATATTCATGTATGTTTTATTTGTCTGCTTAGATGTTTACAGTGATGTTTGATATTCTTTTCATTCACAACCTGCTACTCAGCAGTGGAGATGTGAGTTGAGGGGTTTAATGATACATTATAGTAGGTGTTAATACCTCCTGAAGTGTCGAGCTGAATTGAAAAGATGTATCCAGGAAAGTGCTTATTAATTAGATTGAATATGCGAATAGACCTGTGTGTGCGTGTTCATTTTATAAAATGCCGGATAACAAGATAAAATAACAAGATACATACAGTGTGTTTGTGTGTGTATGTATGTATATATATATAGATATATATATATATATATCTATATATATATACATACAGGGCTCAACATTTCAAGTCCTGAGCTACTAGCCAGGCCTTAAGAGTTACTAGCCACCAGTTGCCCCACCTAACCCTTACCTTGCCAGGCCCTAACTCCGCCCCTAAACACACCCTCTTAAATAATCTTATGATAATTCTTATCTTATGATAGTTGCCGCTTTTAAACGGCAGATTAGGGATTCCTGCTGCAGGAAAACGCAAGTTCCTGACACAGGAATCTCTAATCACACCTGAAATATACTGTAGGTGTGAATGGGGCCTAATATACACATACACCAAATGTGCCCATACACCTGCCAATTATCGTACGATAATCGGGGTGATCCCGCGATTGTACGATAATGGGCAGGTGTATGGGTAGCGTGAGACCACTTGTACTGTAAGGTCGTACGACTTTCGTCTTCCAAGCACGCTGGAAAACCCGGTTGGTGGTGTGGTCGGAAGATGAATGCCTCACGGGCCGGTGTGCGCAAGCACACACTGCCCGCAAGCCCACACTGGGGGAGGGCTTGCGATGATTGCAACTACGATCTGCCTGTCCAAGATGGGCAGATCGTATGAGATTTTACTGACCTTACAACCATTGCATAACGATTGTGTTGTGCGATGGTTGTAAGGTGTATGGGCAGCTTATAACACAATAATACACTTCTCAACGGTACAAAGCAGGATCGATCCCTGGTTATCTTGGGGTGATTAGTGAGGTCTGCAGCAGATAACCAGGGATCGATCAATCCTTTCTTCCGGCCGGAGCTCAGAACTGTCAGAGCTCCGGCAAAAGGAAGCCAGAGCTGACAGGGGCAGCTCTGCAGTCTGCATCCGACACAGATGCAAACCGTGGAGCTGCTCCCACAAGGCAGGTACGCGGTCTGCGACCGTGTGCCTGACATGACAGCTGGCAGCGGGTCACATAGTACCGGCTTGCGGGCCGGAGTTGGCCTGTGGAGACCCAAATTTCCACTCGCCCTCACTTTATTTTTACTTGCCAAATGTGAGCAGTGGAAATGTTGAGCCCTGATATATACACACACACACAAATATACAGGGCCAATAAAGAGTACCTGTCACCTCCAAATGCTATCACACAGGGGTTTGTTAGCCCATGTGTCATAGTAATAAAGTTAAGTGAAAAAAATAGTTAGGAAAAGTAAAAAATAATAAAGTTAAAGTAAAAAAAAACAACTGATTAAAAATGTAAATAAATAAAAAAATAAATAAAAAGACAATAAAGTAAAAATAATAAAATAAATTAAAATTAAACATGTTTACACAGTAAATAAAAATTGAAAAAAATTAAAACCAGCCCCGCTGCCCCCATCTGCATTAGAATAAACGCAGTGTTTTCAACCGCCATCATGTGCAACCGCAAGGGCAGGGTATTGCAGGGTATTGAGGCGGGAAACCGCACAATCTGCCTGGCATGACTGGTGCCATTAGAAAATAATGGTACTGCCAGCGCGATCGGCGGTGGTGTGCAATCCGTGACCGCTTGGCAGATGGCTGGGCGGTCATGGAATCGCACACCATCGCCGATTGCTATGACAGTGCCATTATTTTCTAATGGCACTCCATTCGTGCCAGGCAGATTGCGCAGTTTCCCGCCGCAATACAGCCTGTGCGGTCCCACACGATCGCAGTTGAAAACATGAATAGGTTAGATGTTTTATTGTTCTAAAACAGTCTTAAATTAAAGTTATTCATAATCATAAACAAATTGGCCTAAAATTATTAGTCTATTGTTTTTTTAAAAAAATGTCACCTGTCCCTTTAAGAAAAAGTATCGGTAATTGGTATCGGCAAGTACATGAGGGGAAGTACTTGTACTTGTACTTGGTCTTAAAAAAGGGGTATCGGGATACCGATGCCGATATTGGTATTGGTGCTGATACCGAGTATTTGGGCGAGTCCAAATGCTCTGATACTTACCCCCGATACTGGAACTTCTGGTCAGAGGGATATTTCTTCTGGCCGGCAGTGCTGCGAGGGAATATGGAGCCGGCTTCCTGATTGACTGGGAAGCCGGCTCCATGCTGTTTGTCCTCTCCCACCCAGTCAACTCATTGGCCATGATGATGGCACGTGGTCCTCGAAATTATCTCCAATTGGATGCTGCTGTGGAGCTGCCCCTTGCATGGATGCTAATACGGGACTTGGTTAACTATTCTGCTGCCAACGGGAGTAAAATGACAGCAGCCACGACGCCACCTGCTCCGCCTACTGCGATACCACAAAGAGTTAAGGGCTGGCACAAACGTCTAGGCCAATCTGATGCTGCAGGGAGGCTCCTATTGTGCCGTGATTGGTCAGAGGCAGGCTGTCAGTTGCAGGAGATGTGCAAGGTAATTGGCTGAGCTGTGAGGAAAGATGTCCATCGATGACAAGAAGCTGGTCTGCTCACCCAGCGGGCTCCACATGCTGCCCTTGCGAACAGATTGCACAGCAGCACCTTCTGCCTGGAGGAGCCACAGTGGGGTAATGACATGCCGCCCAGGTCTATGCTAACGGAAGTACCGGTATTGGTATTCGGTATTGGCGAGTACCAAAAGAGACATCGTACTCGATACCGAAAAATTGGTAACGGTGCATCCCTAATATATAAACTACCTCTATAATTTAACATGATTTCCTCTTGGTCCAGGAGCTATAAAAGAACCTTTTTTGCAAAAAATGAAAAATCTTTGTTTAGGTCCATTTTACTCATACCACAGCCATGCAGCCCAAGAGTTTTTGTTTTTTTTGCAACTGAAAACTACCGATATCACATGCAGCACCATCTGCTGGTGAGATCTGGCATTGTGATATGACCTTGTAGTGTATTTTCACTTTTGCAGTCAAATTTGAGTAAACCCCACTATATCCCTCCCCTTTTCGAAGTTCTGTTGGGCAGGGCCCTCATAAAGATGTTGTCTTGAATTGTATTGTAGGTGTACTGTCTTTCTTTATATTGTAAAGCTTTGCACGCACTGCTGGTGCTATAAAAATCCTGTATAATAATAATAATAATTGCTCTGTGTTTCTATTCACATACTGTACCTAAAAATAATTTAATGTGACACTAAACTCAGGAGTTATATCTAAAAAATGAATTCAAGTACCCTATTAACAAAAAATGTTAACAAAAATCTTATTTGTGTATCACTCGGCTGTAGGTCCTCAAATTATCTCTGAATTGGCGCTGACAAGCCTTCTGAGGGGGCTACTTTTGTTCGCCATGGTCCCTGTGTGTTGTAAAGTACTCACCACTCCAAGCTCACGGCCATGATGGACTACAATTTCATGTTTAGTTTGCTAGTTTGTATTGAGATTTTAGTCCATCACAGAAGTGAGCTTGGAGTGGTGACAACTTTACAACATGCACAAGGACCAAGGCCGGATTTCCATTTTGAGCGCCGGTAAGCATTAATTGAAATCTGAGCCTGCGCCTTTACGTGCTGCAGGACTCGCCAGCTTTATATGCCCCCAGCATCGCGTAAAGCTGCCCTGAATGCCTGTCTGCATCAGGCAGGCATTTTACAGGGCAGCTATACGCAACCAGGGTACTTCTCCTGTGTTTGCGGAAGCTTCCTGTAGGCGCCGCTTGTCTTGGAGCAGGAAAGTGCGTTTTGTGCAGGATGTACCCTCTTTACTATTGCTGGTGTTGTGTCAAAAATTAGGCAGGGTAGGTACCTGCACAACGCCCCTCTATGGTGGGCACCTGCAGGCATGTGCCTACTCAGCTTAATTGTAAAACCAGCACTGCAAAGACAATTTAACTAGAGGCCATAACCTAAAATTGGTGGAAAAAAAATTCCAGCACAAGGTGCGAAGGGGGTTCTTCACAGTAAGATCAGTTAGGGTCTGGAACTCACTGCCACAGGCGGTGATTTCAGCAAATAATGTGGAATTGTTCAAGAAACTTTTGGACGATTTCTTAAGGGACCGTAATATACAGGGGTACGGGTACTCCTAGAATGAGATCCTAATAGGTTGGACTTGATGGACTAATGTCTTTATTCAACCTCAAATACTATGTAACTATGTAATAGTGAACAAAAGTAGCCACCCTGCAGAAGGAAGGACAGTGTCAGCACCAATTCAGAGATGATTTGAGGATCTACAGCTAAGTGATACACAAATAGGATACATTTGTGTTAATAGTTAGTGCACTTGATTGCCTTTTTAAAGTTATCACTTTAACTTGTTTAGTGGGTATAGCTCATAACTAAGCTGACATGTATCTCTTCTAACTCCAACAACTCATCATTGGTAAAACTCATTTTTGTTATCCATCTTCCTATTCAGTCTGAATTCTTAGTATCACTTGCACTCTTTATCAAGCATTACTTTTCCGAAGGCAGCGCGGCAGTCATTGTCATTCAGTGTACTTTTTTATTCAGAGGGGAGAAAAAGTGGATAGCAGTGTGACCTGCATCTTATTAACACTCCCGAGCTGAGAAGCAAAACTTGGCGGATAAACTTAAAAATAATATGCTATTCCATTCTTATGTTTTAATAATATCCTAGCTATTCATTTGCATGAACCGCTCATGGCATCAAACTGCGATGCACCTAATTGTTCAAACATGTACTAAGCATTTACATACGGTATAATAAAAACATTACGCTGCGCATTTACAGTTTATTAGTCTTTGCATAATGCGCCTCGACTACATTATATCAAGTACTCATAATAGCAGCACATAATATTAGAAGTGATCATCAATAAAAGGTTCCAGTTTTGTGTTAGGTCCCATTTACTCCGTGGGTTTGAAGTGCTCGGACAAATGGATGTATTGCATTCATTTCAATTGGGTTTTAATACTCCGTAACTGATGAACAATAGGAGAAGAAATACATTTAAATTAATAGTGGTTGGTGCATTTCCATTGTGCTTTTTGTTTTGTTTAAACAATTGGACTTTCTTCTAAAAGAACTGCAACGAATATTAAAATCCTTTGATGTGATGAATAATAAAAACACTTGTGATACATGGTCTGTCTGTGGGACATTGGTTCATTATAAATGTGTTTTTCCTATTTAAAAGGACACTCTAGTCAGTCTTCAATGGCATGAATATTCAACCATGGGTTGCTCTGCTGACACCACCCAACTCGACAAACTTCGATTGAAAAACGAAGAAGGCAGGAGGAAAAAAGTCAGTTGTAGTCACCGTTCGGTAGACATGTAAGCTGCAGAAAAATTCCGCTTGGTTTGGATATTTTGTTATTTCAGAATTCGGGATTCGGAACCGAAATTCAATTCGGTTCGGGGTTTCGGATTCGGACAAAATCTGAATTTTCGTTAGTTTCGGGTGAGTTTACGAATATTCGTTGTGCATACCACAGAAAACAATATACAGATATTAATGTTACAGCTGAATCTCCTGGACCCGAATGGCATTCAGGATCAAAATTTCCGAATTGCATTCGGGAGCTCCGGAATGCCATTCAGGTCTGGGAGCCTCAGCTTTAGTAATTATATGTATATGGATCCCAGACCCAGATGGCAATCGGAATCCAAATTTCTGAATTGCATTCGGGAGCTCCCCAATGCCAATTGGGTCTGTGGGCCATATACATATTTTACTAAAGCTGAGGCTCCCAGACCTGAATGGTATCCCGGAGCTCCCGCATGCAGTTTGGAAACTCCCGAATGCAATTCGGAAATTCGGATCCTGAATGCCATTTGGGTCTAGGAGCCTCAGATTTAGTATTATATGTATATACTGTATATGGCTCCCATTTTGTCGTAATGAAAATTTGTGTTCAGGCCAATTCGGATGCATTAAACAGAAAAACACATCTGATTGGAATCAGATATTTCTCTCATTAACTTAATTAACAGTTAAATGCAGCCCCTCCTAACATCACAAAGAAGGAGAAACAAGTAGCATTTGTATGTCTTAGGAAGCCTTAAACCAAGTAAAAGCATCTTAAACTCCAGGAAACATTTTTTAATTTTCTTTTTTAGCTTATGCTATGTGAATAGGAACATGTAACAAACATAAAATAGGTGGTGTCCCAATTTTGCTGCTACAGTGTAAATACAGTAACAAAAAAGGTAATCATGTACAGTAATTAAAGTGACACTAAACTCAGGAGTCACATCTTAAAAATGCATTCAAGTATATTAACAATAGTAACTACGGTATTAACAATACTGGACCTTATTTGTGTATCACTCAGCTGTAGATCCTCAGATCTCTGAATTCATGCTGACACTGTCCTTTCTTCTTTCTACTTTTGTTCCCCATGGTCCCTGTGTGTGTTGTAAAGTAGCCGCCACTCCAAGCTCACTCCTGTGATGGACTAGAATTGCAAAACAAATGAGTAAACTAAAAATGAGATATTTGCCACAAGGCACTGTGGCTGCATCTGTGAAATATAAAAGAGATGCATGGAATAATTTGTATTACATGTTGTGTTTCGTTTTTGTGCTATACCTGCCATTTTTTACACCCCTGTACATCTCTAAGTAAATACTGTAAAGGAAAGGAGATTAGGAGTTTGTATACTACTGAGGGGGGGTCACACGACCATCCATCGTTTAGGTAGGATGCAGTGGTGGAACCATATTTATCTAAGGTCACTTATCAATAAATGTCTAGAGCAGAAGGGTAGGAAAGAGTGGAACCAGTATTAAAGGTCTGTCTACTCAAAGATTATATTTTGGTTTCTGATTCTGGAGACAGATGCTGCTGACAGTTTAATATGTCCATGGAGGCCTCTATTTGTGACATCTTTGTGTTGAGTTCCCAACACATACTGTGGCCATAATGAGGGGTTCCCACTCCGCCAGTTGGATATATATAGCTGCCCATCATTGTGTTAGGTGTAGGTGGCTTTATTGACCAGTAGAAATGTAAAGGAACTGGGGTGAACTGTCCCCTCCTCTCTCTGCAGGCGTCCATCACCAAGATGGCCGCCGGCAGCTATCAGAATACTGCCGTGCATGCGCAATGACTTCATCGCGCACGCGCGTAATGACGCCACGCGCATGCGCAGTGACGTCTCGCGGGGTGACACTCGGTTACCGCTTCGGGTGTCACCCAGCCTTGGGACACCCCTGCTGGGGTGGCAGTGTGCCAGTGCTTAATGCTCAAGAATAAATTCAAAGTACGGTAGCGCGCAACTTTAAAATAATTTTTTGGGGAGGCTTAGCTTTTTGCTTGATTACTGATGTCTCCAAAATGACGTATATGTACCATTTTATAAAGCTATTAAAGCACTGAGACATTTTTAATTACAGCTCTCTAATCTCCTATCATCCTTTTCTTAATGTGCCCTTTAAATCGCCACCTTTGTTTTTATGCAGTGAATTACTTGGATTTACAACATTTAATTCAGACTGTATTGACATTAATATCCCAATTAAAGGTTATTTAGTGGGATTTCTATCCCGAAATTGGGTTTATTTAATAAAAAGACAAATTGTGTTTTTTTTTTTTTGTGTGTTAAGCAGTAAGGAAATTCTGAATGGAACCGGTAAAGTGTGAAATTAAATTTCTGAAAATGATTAAATACCTGAAACACCTCTGCTGTTACCCCTCCTTGCCTAAAAATAAATAGAAAAACACAACTGACCATGAGTAATTCAATTCTGGAGAGTCATAACCTTGTAGGCAGACCTTTGCTATAAGCTATTTTATTTCATTTAAAAACGTATTCCACTTTTTGGTGGCTACTGGTTTGTCTCCCTAAAGAATACATGGAGCAGATACCTAAAGGTTAGCCTCTTCTGGGGTGGAACAGCAGCACACCCAAGGCCAGATTTTCCACAAGGCCAACCAAGGCCCCGCCTTGTGGCAGCAGGCAGTAGAGGGGCAGCAGGGGTGTGAAATTCCTATCTCCCAATGCCCAGGACATGCACAATGTTCACCCGAAAATATGATTCCTTTTGGGAACTAATTTAATTTTGTGGTTGGACTGTGGTGAACCAAGTTCTTAAGGGAACAGTTGAATGGTGGTCCTGCTAGTGCTGGTGAGGACCCTTTTATGTGACTACATGAAGGGCCTTCAGCCAAAGGGACAGATGCAGTTCTACATAAAAATTCCCAAGTGCAGCTGTTTTGTCCATGCAGCAGTAAGCAATTTGTTTTTTTAATGCCTTCCCAACGGCGTATACATTTTAATTGATCCATATTCCATTGATTTACCTGGAAAAAGTAATCTCCTGCTTACTTTAGTTGGATCATATACAGGACTGAGGCTTTCTTCCTGCCCCCTTCCCTCCAAGTGGCAGGACTAGGCCAAACACCAAGCACCAGTGCTCCTTATACCCCGTTCCGGGTTTTATCTTCACCCTCGGTAAGCGAACAAAGCAATGCTCAAGTGAGGAAAGGTGAGTATGTGCTGCTGAGGAGGGCAGAATTAAAGCACTGGTTTGCTTACATTTTCTTTGATGCTGTAGACTGTAGTCCCAACAGATGTGACACTCTTTTATACCCAGGAAAATGTTGAATCTTCTGTAATTTAAAAAGGAAAGTCCTCCAGATTCTTCATCAGCATATTTTCAATGTGATTCGCATTTGCTTGTTAGTATTCAGCCTATATCTGTGCAACAAGCCTTTATGTGTATGCCAGTATAGAATACTAAACACTAGCGGTATCAATCCATCAAATAGAGTGACATCCCCTGATATGTACATGGTAAAGGAGGCTGTTAAGCAGTTTTATAGATAAGTCCATACTGCCATAAAAAATAATTTATTGTACCAGAATCCATCAGCTGTCAAATTCTGTTTACATGTGTATTTGTGTTCTGTAATTGCAGCAGTGGCTGCAAATAATAGCCCTAGACTACTGTACAATCGTCTGACATTTGTGGAACCAAGTCAAACATGTCTTTTCAAAAATAAAGTGGTTGTTGACAGTTAATAATTTATTTCACAGGACTCGTATACATACTGTAGTGGCTGGATCTCTCCTCTTGTATGCCAACCAGTCAGCTATATAAAAAGACAATAGACAGCTGGAATTCAGGGGTTTGCTTCTTCTTTTTTGGCATAACACAGCATCTGCTTCATGTGGCTATCTTCAAACCAGTAGAGTAAACTGAAAGATGTAGATTTAGAAGAAATACTGTATAGGACTGATTAGTTGATATTTGATCTGGTAGATGGCAGAGTTTAACCACTTGAAGACCAGGTGCTTACACGCCCTTCCTGGCCAGGCCATTTTTCAGTATTTAGCTTTGCGTTACTTTGACTGACATTTCCGTCATGCAATGCTGTACTTAATACCGTATACAATTTTTTGGGGAGCTTTCTTTTGGTGGTATTTAATCACCACAGGGTTTTTTATTTTTTACTATATTAAGGAAAAATTACTGAACATTTTGGAGAAAAAACGTTTTTTTTTTTTTTTTTACATTATGTTAGGAAACCATTATTATTACCCAATTGTTTTGTAAAATATAAAAGTCGGGGTCACATCAGGTAAATAGACACCAAACATGTCAACATGCCTTAAAATTGTGCGCACCCACAATATCGCAAAAAAACTACTATACCCAAAATTGACCATAGGCAACACTTTAAAAGCTTTTACCGCTCATCAGTTTAGTGTTATCATTGATTCATGGCCCTAGAATTATTGCTCTCACTGCGACGTTTGTGGCGATTTGTAACATGTGCGGCGTAATGGGTGCAATCATCCTTTTTGCACATATGCGCACCCGACGCATGTTCGCACGCGTGTATGTACGGGTGGGGACTTTAAAATGTTTTTTTTTTTTTTACATTCTTTTTCATATGTGACTTTATTTATTTTTTTCAACTCCTTTTTTTTCCTATTTTGTTTTTTCACTTAAGGTTATCAGAGATCTGCTTCATCAGCTTTTCTCCAGCTTCTGGAGCTGGAGAGTGACACAAGAATGCAGAAGTAATTTTGTATACATCACTTCCGCATTCTGATAGCGGAGAGGGTACTGGAGGGAGATGGTGTACCGATGCTGAAGGGAGTGGAGGGAGGGACTGGAGGGAGATGGGTTCATGCTGAACCCGGGCTCGCACCGGGCACAGCGGAGCTCGGGAACAGCGGAAGGGGGCACACCAATTGGCACCTCATACAAGCGATCTCTTGTGTGTAAACAGACATCGCTGCCTGTTTTTAAATTTAGGCAGTTTCCCACGTGAGTGGGCGGGGCCAACAGGACGTCTTTTGACGTCCTGTTACATCGAGGAAGCTCCTGGATGGCCATTGAATTACAGCGGCCGGCCAGGAGGCAGTTAAAGAGGTACTAAACCCAAACACTAAAATCTCAAATAAGGGCTTTAAAGTGGACCTGAACCTGCTACGATATAGGGAACATTTGGAAATATACCCCTTGTCGTGATCTCCTCCTAAAAAAAAAGCAATTCACTCCATGGATTGAGAGCCTCATAGCTGCAGTGTGAGATCTAAAGAATTGCTGTCTTAGACTGCTAGTCTCACCAGAATTTAAGTGAGATTTGGTGAAGTCACTACACTGCTGCTCACTGTTCTCCTTGCTGGAGGCTCAAACCTGAGGAAGCTAAGTCCTGCCTATACATAGTTGGCCACTTCTATATAGAGACACAGTGCAGAACAAGGCCAGTAACAAGTGAGGGCTTGTTTCCATCATTACCAGACCATACATTTGAGTTGAGCATACGTGGGAAGAAACTAACAGTATGCATTTGATCCATAAGTAAAAATTTAAGACCCTTGGAGTATGGCTATTTCTGGATTTGGTTGCTATAGGCGGTGGCACGCTTGTTTGCCTGCACCTTGGATGCAATCTTAGTGCAAGCCGATTCTGAAAGTTGAGCAGTGTTTGCTGTGTATATTTGAATTTATGTTTATGTTCCCTCCATTTTCTGTGACAGCCTCACTTTTATCCTTATCTCAGTTGACACAAAAAGTGGAGGGAAATCCCACCATAAATTACGAGACAGGAAGTTAGCTACACTTCGGGAAATATTTCCCTTCCAGGTCCAGGTCAACCATTATACATATTCTATCGTACACAGTATAAGAATGTGATCCAGTGCCAGCTCTGAAAGCCTTATTTACAAATATGAAAATCAGCTCTTCAGCCCAGAGCCAAACAATCTGAAATGCAGAAAAAAGAAAATAACTTTAATCTAGCTGAATAAACTTTTCTTGCAGCTATAAACAGAGGGGCGTGCTTCGTTCACACTCCAGCAGATGGGACCGGGCTTCCCTGTGTTTAGAACATACGGAAACTCCACAGAATCTACACTGGAAATTTACCACATTAAGAGCGCACAATTACCGCGACCGGGTCCATATATAGAGAGATCGCTGCTTTCTATTTTCCTGCTTCACGTTGAAGATGTAATATCTGCTTTCACATTTATTAAAAATGCTACAAAATAATGAAAACTACAAATTAATTTTTTTCTTTTTTTTAATCAACCTCTTTTTCAATATAAAATGTGTCAGCGAGGGGATGTCCTTTTAAGGCGGTATGTTAGGAAAGACTGAAAGAGAACACGTATCCTGACGAGTCACAATTGACCTATAACACCAACTTACAAATTCACTGTGCTCATTGACTTCGGCTCTGTTGATTTAGAGAGCTTGTCGACCATGTCTTTGTAATTAGTCCCTGGGATGATTTATACCGTTGAACACATTGCAGTTTTATAATGTGTACTCTCTTTTTGTAGTATGTTTCATCAACTTGTCCACAAGAAGCCTGTTATTTGTCATAAAACTAACACACATGAAGGGTTTTGTAGGGCTAGACAGTCATTCTCTTTGGCCAGGGAGACAATCAGATTTCTATAGGCCACAGATACAGGGAATCCTAGGAAAAACATTTAGTTACAAGTAGCTACAGTTATTTTACAGAACTATTTCCCCCTCTAGGCCAGTAAGTAAATGGTTTTTCTGAAACCCAAGATGAAAAGGTTGCATTATGTGAACCAGTTACTGATAGTATTATTACAGGTATTTATATAGCGCCAACAATTTACACAATGCATTGCATAGCATTTATTCACATCAGTCCCTGCCCACATGGAGCTTACAATCTAAGGTCCCTATCTCACATGCATACACATACTAGAGCTAGTTTAGAAAGGGGCCAATTAACCTACCAGCTTGTCTTTGGAGTGTTGGAAAGAAACAGGAGTATCCAGAGGGAACCAGCACAATCACGGGGAGAACATGAAAACTCCATGCAGATAGTGCCCTGGCTGGGATTTCAAACCAGGACCTCAGTGCTGGAAGTGCTAAACTCTAAAGCCTAGTTCCTGGTAAAAAAAACAAAAAACCCTACCCTTGCATTGGGGCTACCCCCACACTGCAAGGGTTAATTGCTTGATTTTCTTAAGGATATTGTTTAAAAGACTTACCTGATCCCTGCTCTCGCAGGCTCCAAGACCGGCACCCGCAGCCTCTTCTCCCCTCCTCTCCGATGGTTGGAGGTATAATGGAGGCCCCATAGTCCTACATCATATATGATTAAGCAAGGGGGCAGTTCACAAGCTGGAAAATCAGGTAAGAAAAGTGGTTTACAGATGTAGTCCTCTAGACTAAAATAACCAATTAACACTTGCAGTGTGGGGGTAGACCCACAGCAAGAGTAATTTAAGCTATAGTGCTGCTAAACTCCATGCAGATAGTTTATTGGACTCTTAGCAGACAGTAAACACTGCTAATTGATTCAGCATATGGAAGCATTGGATATATTTGCCAGTTGTCTACCTTTGTTTTGCAACTTATTGTTTAAAGTGACACTAAACTCAGGAATTAAGCCTTAAAAATGCATTCAAGTCACTTAACTATTAATAAAAATGTATCTTATTTGTGTGTCACTCGGCTGTTGATTCTCCAATCATCTCGAAATTGGTGCTGACACTGTCCTTCCTTCTGGAAGGGGGGTACTTTTGTTCCCCATGGTCCCTGTGTGTGTTGCAAAGTAGTTACTGCTCCAAGCTCACTCATGTGATGGACTACAGTCTAATGTTTAGTTTACTCATTTGTATTGAGATTGTAGTCCATCATGGGAGTGAGCTTGAAATGGTGACTACTTTACAACACACACAGGGACCATGGGGAACAAAAGTACCCCCCTTCCAGAAGGAAGGACAGTGTCAGCACCAATTCAGAGATGATTTGGGGACCTACAGCCGAGTGATACACAAATAAGATACATTTCTGTTAATAGTTAAGGTAGTTGAATACATTTTGAATATTTACCTCCCGGGTTAAAAAGAAGGCTTAATCATAGAATCCTCTATGATTTAGCCTTTTTCGAAACATGTCAGAGCCTGTGGATCGTGTCATGCTTTTACATTGTATATCCCAGGGAATACTTTTTTTGACATCGAGGTCCTGGCTGTTGAGTATGGTTTTACATACATTGGATTACTGGTGACGTGACGGCTGTGGCATGCCTCTGTGGGCCGCCACCCGGTCTTTTGGATAGGACTGATGAGTTTGGGCATATGAATGTGAGTGGTGTTCTTTTTACAAATACCTGCAAGTGTTATACCTACACATTAGCATGAACACATTAACATGGAAAATATACAGTATGTCAGGGCTCAAAATTTTCACTTGGCTGCTCGTATTTTGCGAGTGGAAATGCAGGCGAGTGGAAATTCCTGTCAGGCTTGCGGTATCAGACCACGTACCTGTCTCGGGGGAGCAGCTGCTCCTGCTGGTCTGTCTCCTTCCATTCGGCCGGAGCTGTTCCGGGTCGAAAACGAAGTGATTAGTAAGGTCTGCAGACCTTACTAATCACACTAGATCACCAGGGATCTGCCTGCTCGCCTCCTCCCTGCAGAAAGACAAGCAGGTGAGGGTGCTTCCTTGTTTCATTTTACATTGTGGGGGCAGGGAACAAGGGGAGGGGATTATGTTATGTGTGGGGGGCAGGGAACAGGGGGGGTTATTTTATATGTGGGGGCAGGGAGATTTATGGTAATATTGTTAAAGTTGTTAATATTTATTCTTGTAACTTTATTCTGCATAAAACATGTAACAGTCTCATTGATAAGATTATTTAAGAGGGTAGTTTAGGGACGGAGTAAAGGCCGCAGGAGGGTAGGGGCTAGGTGGGCAACTGGTGGCGAGTGACTCTTAAGGTCTGGCTAGTAGCTCAGGACTTGACATTTTGACCCCTGCAGTATGTGATCCTAGGTCCACTTTAAGTTGCTTTACGGCAGTGGGGAAAAAGCTTATATATGATGTAAGAGTGCAAGTAACAGGCTATCTCCAAGGAGCAGGAGCCAAGTCACAAATGTGACCCCTGTTTCTACTGCATGTTGAATCTGAACTCCAGGCAAACCACTAAATACACAGTTAAAATACATATATGGAAGCTATTTTACTTGTTAAAAGACTTGTAATTTTATCTATCTAATTCTGCTGCACCCCACATCCCTGTCTGGCATGTTATGAGCCCTAATTTTAATCTGTTGTAGTTCAGTAACACTTACAGATCTCCTGCCAACCCCCATGACCGGCCATTTAAAAGAGAAACATTAGACATCCCTGTGTCACTCTGCTCTCTTCTCCTATCGGCATGCTCCGTGCACTGCAGGCTCCTTGGGCTGCTTCTCATTCTCCCAGTCAGAGTTCTAACAAAAAAATACCGGCACCTTCAAATGCAGGGTGCCCAGCAGTTCAATACAGCAGACAAGAGAGAGGCAGCTCCCACAGGTCAAATTGAGCACCAATCTAGGAGACAAGGAACAGAAGATAGCGCCTCCATAGTGTAAAAGAGTGATTTAATGGTAAAACACACAGCTCTAAAGCTGTACTTACAAAAATTCAGTTAAATAAAAACCAGTAGAGTAAGATGAGAAGTCGGAACCTCTGGCAGGGAGAGTCTGGAGAGATGAAAATCACTATCGTCCTCTGTCCCTATGTTAACAACAGGAACCTGTGCCTTCGTTATATACCAATACTCTTCACTTTTTTTTTTAATTTTGAGAGTTTGGGCAGCATTATCTCACATGGGTGCACATATTATATATATATATTCCTTCTACAGTAGTCCAAAGGAAAGAAAAGGAAATACTTAGTGAACTTTACCTGACAATCTTCCAATGCTAACTTTTCAGGAAATCTTTATGTTTCAGCACATGGTGTCATTTCCAATACCATTTATGTGCCATTGAATTGAAGTTCTCTGCAGAGCTTCTATGTATAGCATTGTGCCTAGAGAACAATAGCTAAGGACACTCTACACAATGCCGAAGAGGATCTATAGAAAAAAATTGACTCCAACCTCTCCAGCACCCGAGCAGTGTAATCCTGTTCAGTGCTATTCCCTTGTATTAACACACTAGAGGTAAGTCTATGACTGAGGGGGAAAAAAACATTCTTATTAGTGTTAGAAAATTAACTCTTGTCTCTTGATCCTGTATAATTTGAAAGTTCAGTTCCTGTTGCCTTTTACATCATATACTATTTCCCAACACACACATATTAAAGTTAAAAATAATGGCTTGTATAATGCAGTCTGTCACTGGCATTAACACAGCAGTCTTAGATGACATGTGCTACAGTTACAATATTTCATTCTATAACTGTATTTGTTTGCAAGTTTAGTAACAGTTAAAGGGAAGCTATACTATAGTCTATTGTCAGCTAGCAAGGTTGGGCCAAGAGGTAGATAGAAGAAGCAGACACCTTAGGTGCCTTAGTGGGAGGGTGCTTAGTGGGAGTGCAGTAAGGGCAGAATCTGCAGAATCTGCAACCTATTCAGCTTTGGTAGTTTACAGCTTATGAATGGGAGGGGGGCTGGGGAGCTTCTTATTACAGCTGGTCATACACTGCTCAAATTTCCACTGCTGCTAAAATTCAAGCAGTGCGTGGTGGCCATGTTGGCACTCCTCCAATTGACAAAAGCTGATTTTTCAATCAACATTTTTTTTAAGAGCGCTGCTCCCAAAAACTCTCAGCTGAAGAGATGCTATAAGCAGTTATTTATGAATCATTGTAAATGATACATTCATGAATGTTTCTCCCTTAATGGTATATTTTTTGGACATATTTTGGATATATTTAACAAGGAGACTAATAAAATGATGCATGCATTTTGGCACATCTGTAATTTCTCTGGGTAATGGGTACCAGATACATCTTTACAATCCCAACTTTGTAGCAATTTATCTTTCTGATTATTAAATAGTTTTGGTATATCTAAACTTTACACATATCTTTGGAATGACAGCAAACACACCTTTAGAAATGTTTAGTGATGACAATCTACAAACAGATACTTCTAGATAATTGCTGGCTTTGTATTCTTTGCATGCATTATTTTTATTTTCCTCCCCATTCTTCTGACAGTGGCCATTTTTACTAAGGGCAGATTAATCCATCTTCCTTTACTTCCTGAAACTCTGGCACATGTGACTAGGACATGTGACCATACTCATCATCTCAGAGGAGTAAAATGCCTTTCCCTGAGATCTTGTGAGATTATAGATGAGATTTCCCAGGCATGCTCTGTGGTTGTAATCTTCCCAGGATGCAACACTTGAGCACAATTACACCATGTGTGCCCAAGAGGACCAGGAAGTTTAAAAAACAGTAAGTGTAAGTAAAATAAAAATATGTTTGTTTAACTAATGTAAGATGATTTCATATCAGCATGCAGAGCTGTACACTGATGTGATTTTTAGTCAAAGAGGGTAAAGGTCCATTTTAAGGCTGAGTCAGGCAGAGAGAGGGTTAAGAGTTTGGAAGTAGGAGGAGATAATTCTTACTAGATTGATTGATGGAGGTCTTGTGGGAGAGTCCTTGTATGGCGGTGTATGGGTTGGAACAGGGCAGTGGCACACCAAAGCTGGCTATCATCCAAAGTTCTTCCAACCATCCTACTCAAAAAATATGATATAAGTTATTTTCCAGTTAGATTATGATGGCAGCTGTTTTTTGTTTTTATTTTTATGGTGGGTGCCGGGTCTTTGAAGTCATTCATTTTTGTGTCCAAAAAGTGGAAGGGGAACTGTCTATAGTGTAACCAAAGTTTGGTGACTGGGGGCCTAACACAATGCAGAATCTGGACCGTAGGTGCAGTGCTCTGGCTAATTGTTATCTCTGGTGCTTCCAAAGTCTATTGACCCAATTTACCGATATTTATCATTATTTGTTGTTGATTTTGTTAATTACTGTTAATTATTGTTTCTGTTTCGAGCTTTGTAATACACGTCTGCTATGGCTGTTAAGCCCAATTCCGATGTGGACTTTTTATTATGGTATATAGCGAAGAGTAAGATGGGGAATGGCCTAATGATCATTATTAGCAAGATCCCTCTAGAAAAACCTTGTCATGTATTAGCTATTTGAATAGAACAATCTTTTGGCTATTGTTAATAAAAAATACAAAACATGCAGAACATTTTCAGCCTCCCGTCTTAGCACTCTCCTTCTCTGATACCTATAGCAGAAAGCTAGCTCAGACAATTTGCAGCTTGCAGTTTCCGAGTGTTCCAATATTTCCATTTAATAGCTCTGGTAAATGTGTGATCATGATGTTAGGCTATCCCGTAACGGGTTGTGTGATATTTCTCCTGATAAGCACGCCAGGACTGTAAAGCCGCATATTCTGAAAGGAGGCTGGAAAAGGTCACCGTTATTTATGGTTTATTTGCTCAGCAATCAAAGTCGAGTTAGTTCCTGGACTGATATTTGAACAAATGAGGGTGACACAATCTATCAATGGATTCATTTATTGTGACATTAATAGCACTCAGGGAAGTCTATTCTCACTGTTGCTGGCTTTTCACTGCTCTACAGTATATGACCCAATTCATTTTTCTGTGATGTGACAGAAGACATGGTCACATGATTTGCCCTCATTTACTAAGAAAGTGTGTTTTGAATGCTTGTTGCAGGTCAAAAAAAAAGGCCACCGACCACTCTGTGTACAGACATTAGAGATGTTCCTTCTGTTAAATGAGTATATCCAAGCCATATTCGCAAGCAGTATGATGTTAGAGGTAGAAGTGAAGCTATAGGGGGCAAGCTGAATAGTACACAGACCCTCATACCTGAAGGAGCTTATTGCGTGACCTCTATCTGGAGACCCCGGCACATGCTTCTGTCTTTCCTTGTACTTTGGGAGTGGAGGAAGCTTGACTCTTCACCATGATTTTTTTCCGCAAAGGAACAGGATTTCATACTGGTATCAAAACAGGGTCTGAAGAGCTTGTTTATGCGGCGCCCTTTGTGAAAAGAATGAGGTACAATGTAAATGGGTTTTTACTAAAGCTGATCTGGTACTGGAAATAAACTAAAATCAACTGAAAACAAATGTTATCTGTAAATAATATCCTACCCCTGCTTAATACAAAAGCACACAAAATCATGTTAGAGGAAGAAGTGACGCTATAGGGGACAAGCTGAATAGCAATGAGACCCTCATACTAGATACCTCTTTTTGTGTGACCTCTGTCTGGTGGGAGCATACTTGTGTCATTATTATTATTAATATTATTATACAGGATTTATATAGCACCAACAATTTGTGCAGCACTTTACACAATAGGGGAGACAGTACAGTTACAATACAATTTACAATACAGTACAATTTCAGTACAATAGGGTTAGGAGGCTACTGCTCGTGAGAGCTTACAATCTAGTAATTAGTGCACCAGGCCTCCTGCTGCTGACCAGATACCAAACTGCTCTGACACTCAACTGACTTTGCCTCCCTTTCCAACTTGACTCTTCACCATACATTTTTTGGTAAAGGAACACGCTTGTATACTAGTACCAGACCAGGGCATGTTTATGCAACACCCTTTGTGAAAAGGATGAGATGCACAGTGCAAATGGGTTTTTAACTTAAGCTGATCTTGTACAGTAATTAAACTAAAATCAACTGAAAACAAACAATATCTGTAAATAATATCCTACCTCAGCTTAATACAAAAGCATACTAAGGCTGCCAGGACTACTGTTTGGTGCACACATTCATATGAATCAGTTGAAATATGGAACTCTGGAAGTTTTGACCAAAAAAAAGCAATCAGAGGGCAAAGGACACACTATTGCTTGTGGTCTTCCTGCAGCTGATTTTTCCCATTGCTGACTTATCATGCCTTGTTCCATGCTGTGTCCTTCTGTGGAGGCAGCCATCTTGGTAGAGGCAGGGATTCGTTTTTCCTCATGTTTGAGCCTTCAGCAAAGAGGAGTGAGAGCAGCACAATAGTGATATCAACAAATCTTGACAGGCCTACAGTGATAAGCACAGGAGTTGCACCTTAAAATGCATTCAAGTACCTTAACTATTAATAGAAATGTATCTTATTTGTGTATCACTCGGCTGTAGATCCTTCAATCATCTCTGAATTGGTGCTGACACTGTCCTTCCTTCTGGAGGGTGGCTACTTTTGTTCCCTATGGTCCCTGTGTGTTGTTAAGTAGGTACCACTCCAAGCTGACTCATGTGATGAACTACAATCTCAGATTTAGTTTACTAATTTGTATTGAGATAGTAGGTTGTGTAGAAGGTTTTTATTATTATTATTATTATAATACATTTTTTAAATTACTTTTAGCTTTATATCTTCTTAAGGCAAAACTGACGGTCTTAATTAGAAACTGTTTACATAAAGTTTTTTTTTTCTATTGCTTTAGCCTTAATAGTCATTTAATGTGCTTCATTTTTCCAATTTACATAGAAGGACATAGAATAAATTAAACATCTGCATAATATGCTGCATTTATCTGAGGATATATAGGTTGAAATATCCATACTGCTGTATTTATATTCACTTGAGTGGAACATTTTTCTTTTTAACCCCTGGGATCTTATTCTCTTCTGATGCAGTTACTTCTCTCTTTAGGGAAATCAAAATGGCCAGCCAGTCTTGTGCCTCTTGGGGTACAGTAGGCTACAGGATGTCACTGGGGCTCCAGAGCCTAAATATATCCCAGCACCAGTGGGAATTGGCTTTAATAGCTGCTCAGGTATACTTTGATGCCTGAAATGCCAGCTCAAAATAATGTAACCCAGAAATTCAAACAATTGTTCTTCTAAACAGAATGCAATTTTACATGCTTTACATGCTTAAGAATTGTATTGCTGCTTATGTCTTCTAAGTTAAAGAATACCTATACCCTATCAATTAAATCTTGAATTAACTTTAAACTGTGTGCCTAGGCATTACCAAAATATACCCCAAACCTCCCTCTACCCCTTGGATATGCCCATGCAGCATTGTATTTTTCTTTTGCTTTGTTCCTGAAGCAAGAGACAGCTTTTATTTCTCCCTGTAACATCATCACCAGGCTTGTAAAAGTCTTGCAGGAGCAGCTGCTGGGAGGTCAATTACTATTAATATAGGCACACTCCCAGAACTACATAACCCAAGAGGGCATTCTATACACAGCATGTGCAGAACTCTTGGTAGTCAAGGCAGCATAATTTTTTGCTGGGAAAAAAAAAATCAATGAACGCGTGTGAAATGGCACAGAGAGGGGTTGGAGAGAGGTGGAGTTCTGTAATCCAGAACACCGGTAAACACTGCACACACAACACAGGGAATTTTTTTTAGCACAGCCAAGGCTTGGTGTTGTCAGCCAGAACAGCTACGAGAATTACAAAAGGTATTTCTCTGCATTTGCAGTTGTTTTTAAAGATATAGGGAAACATGCACGCATTGCAGAGGTGTAAATATGTTGTTTTTGACCTGATATACACATTACCAGGTGATGGTATTTATTGCCTTTGCCTTCTACTTATACTGACTGTCACTGCACCCAGTTACTTCTCCACTCACCTGTTTGCACTCTTTAGACATAAATTTATGTTTATGGATGCCCCCTCTACTCCCCACCATACTTATCATCTCAACATAGCTGTTTAGAGTACACTGACTTGCCCCACCCATGGTTAGCTTGGAAATTTATGCTGCTACTAGTTTTTGTTCTTGTAATGTGAGCATTCAAACCTTAAAAATATATATACCTGGGATCTGGCAGAAGAAAATCCTGGGACAATGGAGGTTCACACAATGGTAAGTTCAGAATGCAGACTTCTAACATCTTGTTAGAAAGTAGAAGGAAGCCTAGATAAAAAAAGATATTTTATATACTTTTCCTTTTTTTCTGTCTTCATAACACGGAAAGAAAGCTGTATGATCAAGGAAAGAAAGCAGGTGGGAAGGAGAGGAGGGAGGGAAAGGTGGCAAAAGAGACTAGAGAGCAGGAGAGAAAATTGAAGAGAGGTAAAATCATAAGGAGAGGAAAAGACGGGAGGGGTAAAGAAGAGGAGAAAGGAGGGGAAAGGAGATAAAGGAAAGAGTGAGAGGAGAGGCAGGAAAGGAAGAAGGGAAGAGAAAAAGAGGGGAAGGGAAAGAGGAGGGTAGGGGGAGGAGTGGAGGGGAAAGAAGAGAAGAGGAGAAGGGAAAGGGGAGAGGTGGAGAGGAGGAGAGAGGAGGTGAAGAGGAGATAAAAAAAGAGAGTGGAGAAGGGAAGAGTAGAGAAGAGAGAAGGGAAGGAAAGGTAAAGGAAGAGAAGAGAAGAAGGGAAGGAGGAAAATAGGGTTAGGGAAGGAAGGAGGGAAGGAAGGGGAAAAAGGAGAAGGATAAAAAGGAGAGAAAAAGAGTGTGTCAAGGCAGAGAATGGAGAGGGGAATAAAGGAAGTAAAGGACAGGGAAATGAAAGTGGTATAAAGCTAAATGTATGCTAAATAAAAGCTTCTATATGTTTCTTTTTTATTTCCAGAGACAGAAGAGCAAATGTAAAGCACTGATGTGGGAGTTAGGAAACCACAGTCACATGGGTTACATTAACTACTGTAAGATTACTTAAACATTTGTTTGACCCTCCTCAACTAATAACTCGAGCTGAGCAGACTGGCTATGGCATAGTTTAACATTGATGTATCTTCATTGGGCAAAAAGAGAAGCATTTTGTTTCAGCCATTCATGTAGTTGATGTTGATGTTTAATTTGCATCTCTGTAAAGTGGAACTACAGGAAATTGCTTTTTTTTACGTTTGGATGGCTAGGGAAGGGAAACTTTTTCAGATATTTTTTTTCTGTGTCAATGCTGGGTAAATTCCCCCTTCCTTCCTGTCTTTTTGATACCTGCCATTGAGACAGGAAGCAAGGGGAAAATTTACATGAGGAGACAAAGACTGCTTTGATTTGAAACCCTGAAATACTGTATGTACCAACCTTTTATATAACAAAAACAACTTTGTATTGATCTATTTGTCCCTATGGAAAGATTTCCTTTAATTTATTCAGATCACTCTGCAGGAAGTGAGGGTAAATATCCTCAGTGGGGACCAATAAAACCCAGCAACTCTTCTCCATTCTATCCAAAATGGAAATCAAAAGTTATTGGCTGCAGTTCTGCTTTAAGTTCATTTATACAGGTTATTTTTATACAGTGGGGCTTAGTTAGAAAACTAGTGAAAAAGCAAAGTTACTGACTAGCGCTCATTTCATATGCAAACACTACGTTTTGAGGTGAAATAAAAGTTGATATTTATGATGTACAGCTGAATCCTGTAGATATGACAATTTGCAGAGTGTCAGAGCATATAAGCAAACCCAGAGAAGGGTACGCCAAGGGGATTTCAAATGATACATCTGACCAAGAGGCCACTGGCTGCTTCTATCTTACATACATCAAAAAACCTTTTGAATCAAACAAGACTTCTCCTTTTCCTCTAGATTACTTTGACATGAATAGTGGCTTTAATTTAAGGTGAAGTCCTTTAATATGTGACAGTGCTTCAGATCACTGTAAACCAGTAAAAGCAGAACTCAGCTATTTCAAATAATAAGACAAAAGTAAATATCTAATTAAAAGACAAAATAACTAAATTAGCTTTAACTGCAATTATCAGCTTCAATCTAGCGATTGCCCCTGCTGTACTTTTTTCTGCTGCTAGATTTCCCCAGTCTGATGGCTAGCATCCTTCAACTAACGGCATTTGAGCCCAGGTTGCTAATCTAATCCCACCCCTTTCTGGGACTGGACACTGAATGGAGAGTGGTGGAGAGTGAATGGAGTGATGAGTTCATCTCTATATACTATCAGCATGCTTCTTCCAGCCCTGCTGTACAAGGACCGCAAGAGGTTAATATTAGGTCATAATCAAGTACTTACACTCAGAGCCGTAGTTAGCTCCTTTTGCACCCGAGGCAAGAACAGAAAATTGTGCCCCCAACAGACGTGTTATGTCACCCTATGCCACGCATGCACGGTGTCATGTGACGTCATGCGCCCCGCTTCCAGGATGGCGGCACCAAATAGCATAAAGATTTGTTTCGTTTGACGAAACTAATGAAAACATTTTTAGTTTCCGTTCATTTAGTCTTTGCACATGTCTAATAGTGTGTGTGTGGTGAGGGGGGGGCTTTGAGGAAATGTCCTCTGACATTTCCCTTTTTAAATAGAAAAAGAGATTGAGGACACAGAGTCCTCTGCCCATGCAGCGGGGAGTGCGAGGAGAAGCTGTGTTGGACATCTGGTGCCCCTGTTGCCAATGGCGCCCTGTGCTCGCCATGGCAACAGGGGCGAGGGGGTGCAGCCAGGCTGGCCCTGGCTATGCCCCCTCTCAAGCTGCGCCTGAGGCGAGTGCCTAACTCGCCCCATGATAGCTACAGCCCTGCTTACACTGCTTGTACAGAAATACTTTTAGTGATGTATTCATGATTAAAGAGCTGTATTCTTTTTTTTTAAATCAGATATTATTTATTTGTTTTTTCTTTTTCCTTTCCATACATTGTGAACATTGACAATAAAACCATAACTCAAAACAACTAACAAAACAAAAAAAAACAAAAAAAACCTGAACCTAAGAACAACAACAGAACGATCCCTATCTGCAGTCCCTACTTTTCTATCTATCTTTATTCTATTTATTATTGCCCATTTCTTTCCTTTTCTTCCACTTATAATATTATTTTTTGTCCTCTTAATCCAGGAGGTCCCAAGTCCGACTGATATTCATATTTTCAATCCACCTATTCCAAATTCCCTGAAAGAGCTGCATTCAATTGTGATTTTTATCTGCCTGAAGTTCAAGAAGAACTCCAGGCAACTCTATACTAATGCCCATGGTTTTAAAATGGAATGTCCAACGTACTCAAATTGGTGTGATGGTCAAGCATTTTGCATGTACCTAGTTATAATACTTCATGTTTATCAATAAACATTCCTAAACATAACTCTTTTACATAATCAATTAGAGGTATATGTTTAGATGACTTTTACCACAAATCTTTTTTTTCTGATCATCCAGGATATTATTTTTTTGTTACCATTATGATATCCGTACCAAAGCTTATCTGAGCTCTCTCTAGAGTCCTGAAAGCTATGCCCTAATCAAAATACAATCTAGACCTCATGTCAACATATTATGTGCCTTCATGTAAGTCAAAGTATTTTGCTTCCAGTTTACAGAGAATCCTCCTTGTTGTTGCTTACAATAGTACATAACTCAGGGCAAAGTAGTGCAGAATTAATGTTCACGCAGGATTAGCCATGCTTGGTATGATGAGGCATGGCATGTGGCAAAGGGTGAAATCACCCAGCTACAAATAGCAATGAGCGGCCTTGAAATATAAATTACATTGTGATTCTTCCAGCGTTTGAAGGAATATATAATACTGTGGATCATTTTAATGTCCTTTTGGGATGTTGATTTCATTCACATATTTCACAATCATCAATTGCTTTTTCTAGGCACTCACAGCTTTTATGAAAATCTTCATTCAATATGTTAAAGGTTATCTAGGGTCAAAAATGAAAAAAATAATATGTATTCCTATATTGAATTTGCATACGTTCTATTGTTTGTAAACTTACTTATTGAAGACGCCCATAGGATGTACTTCCTCAATGCAGTGACACAATTTCATTCAACCCTGTGAATATGCACTTCCTTGTGTAATAGCTCACAGAGCCTGCCTTTTGAACTACAACTCACTCCTGTATTCTTCTTGCAGCCATTTCCTGTTTACATGCATACATTCCACCAACTGCTGCACACCATTACTCAAAAGGTTGAAGTAACTAGCACCCCCTTGCAGCAAGTTTTCAAGCCAGTTTCTGTAGATGGTTAAAATAGCTGTGGGTGGCCACCAGGATAACAGTATACAAGGTGCATGGTCCAGACAGGGGCAACCATCACCAGAGCCAGGTCGGCTGACCTGTCTTTACAATGCCACCACTCGTCTCATGAACTAACCTGTTTTCAAGTCTTTTCCAGGTATATGCTCCCCTATTAGCCACAGGAATAAGGAGACTCTGCCCACTCAGTCCACCTTGATTGAGAACCCATGTTTGCAAAAAACGAAGGCAACATAATGTAACAGTCAAAAGTAGACAACTTTAGCAATTCAGCAGATCAATAAAAAAGACAAAGCCAGGAGAACTTAGTGTAAGCTGATCAAACATCTAAATGCAAGGTCTGCTTATCATCTGCACTCCCCACCCCATGCACAGAAAAAATACTCACTCTACAGCTCAGCTTCCTGTGAGCTTGCTTACTAGAGGAAGATATCACAAGGCTTTTCTCTGGGATCTGGAAAAGCAGAGGATTCCAAATCTAAGGATTGGACTACCCTCATTCCGACTTAGAGACACTGACATTTCAGCCCTATTTTAGCCTTAACTGAGTCTTCTGAGAGTTTATAGCTTACTCCCTTCTGTTTTACCTAGAAACCATTTGTTTACATCCCGATGAAAGGGGTGGGCTTTCCCTTGAGATGTGTTTGTTATATCTGATGTTCCTAATCAATAAATATTTTCAGAATCACCAAGCAAGATGAAAAGTTGTACTAGCGGTTTCTTCATGAGATATTTAGGTAGACGTACCACACACCCAAATATCTCATGAGAAGACACACCTACGCAGAGCTGGAATTACTTCTCAAGCGATTTTGAGCCTATCAGTGTTTCCATGATCCCAGCAGTAGAGCCAGTGATGTCACCCTCACCTACAGGAAATGGCAGGAAATGTGATATAAGGCAAGTAGCTTTTGCTTTGTTCTTCCAAACTTTTTTTAATTCAACTGTGCTTTTTACATTTGTCTATGTAGGAGGGTGGAGATCTATAAGATAATCAGACCTTGCTTTTTGATGCAAGGTCCATCTTCAACTATGAGGACCCATTCACACCACATCCAGATTACCTCCAGACCAGACCAGACTGTTTCCGGACCCAAAATGCATCCCAATGTGTCCCTATGGTATTTCTGGCCTCTGTTCCCACCACCGCACTGGAACACATCAAAACGCATCACAAATGCATGGAAAGCACTGGAACGCACCTGTAAGACCATTTTAAGCTAAAAAAAAAATGTGGGTGCCATTACGCACACTTCTCCTTCCTAGATCTAAAGGGGGTCTGGGTGTCCCGAACTTCTCCAAATATTATCTCGCCTCCCAAATCAGCCAACTTACTAAGTACCACACCACCACTGAAATCCCTTACTGGGTTGAAATTGAGGCTCAGCTCCTCCATCCTATCACCACTGATAATATCCTGTGGCTACCCCCAAAACACCGCCCCCATATCTATGACCCACTAATCTCCCACTCCCTACGTCTCTGGGACTCCTCCAAAACTACAGCGGGTCTCATCTCCTTTCATCTACCTCTCCTTTCCTTTTTTTCTAATCCGGGCTTTTTACCGGCCTCCTTTCTAATGTGGTTAGAGATAGGACTACATAAGTTCTGGAAACTTAAGACCGACACGGGCATAAAACCTTTTTCCTACTTGAAAGACAAATTTGACCTTCCTGGGAAGGAGTTCTTTAGATATATGCAAATTGCAGATTTTATTAATAAGACTGCTGTCCGCAGGACCATTCAGACCAGATTTTCACCCTTTGAACGGATATGCCATGACAACCCACACAGCCCCGGGCTGATCTCCCTCCTATACTCCTCACTACTCTTCTCTGCTACTTCTCCCCTCCCTCCTATGTTCAGAAGTGGGAACAGGATACTGGTCTTATTCTCAGCGAAGATGACTGGCAATGCATTTGGCAGAACACCAAATCATGCTCACAAAATACCAATATTTTGGAAATCAATTACAAAGTTATTCTAAGGTGGTATATGGTCCCTACTAGAATAGCCTCTTTTGCCCCTCAGCACTCCCCATTGTGTTTTAGAGGATGTACTGAACACGGTACTTACTATCATACCTGGTGGTCCTGTCCC
>NW_017306416.1:367599-445941 GCF_000935625.1 Nanorana parkeri
AGGGGGAGGAGTGGAGGGGAAAGAAGAGAAGAGGAGAAGGGAAAGGGGAGAGGTGGAGAGGAGGAGAGAGGAGGTGAAGAGGAGATAAAAAAAGAGAGTGGAGAAGGGAAGAGTAGAGAAGAGAGAAGGGAAGGAAAGGTAAAGGAAGAGAAGAGAAGAAGGGAAGGAGGAAAATAGGGTTAGGGAAGGAAGGAGGGAAGGAAGGGGAAAAAGGAGAAGGATAAAAAGGAGAGAAAAAGAGTGTGTCAAGGCAGAGAATGGAGAGGGGAATAAAGGAAGTAAAGGACAGGGAAATGAAAGTGGTATAAAGCTAAATGTATGCTAAATAAAAGCTTCTATATGTTTCTTTTTTATTTCCAGAGACAGAAGAGCAAATGTAAAGCACTGATGTGGGAGTTAGGAAACCACAGTCACATGGGTTACATTAACTACTGTAAGATTACTTAAACATTTGTTTGACCCTCCTCAACTAATAACTCGAGCTGAGCAGACTGGCTATGGCATAGTTTAACATTGATGTATCTTCATTGGGCAAAAAGAGAAGCATTTTGTTTCAGCCATTCATGTAGTTGATGTTGATGTTTAATTTGCATCTCTGTAAAGTGGAACTACAGGAAATTGCTTTTTTTTACGTTTGGATGGCTAGGGAAGGGAAACTTTTTCAGATATTTTTTTTCTGTGTCAATGCTGGGTAAATTCCCCCTTCCTTCCTGTCTTTTTGATACCTGCCATTGAGACAGGAAGCAAGGGGAAAATTTACATGAGGAGACAAAGACTGCTTTGATTTGAAACCCTGAAATACTGTATGTACCAACCTTTTATATAACAAAAACAACTTTGTATTGATCTATTTGTCCCTATGGAAAGATTTCCTTTAATTTATTCAGATCACTCTGCAGGAAGTGAGGGTAAATATCCTCAGTGGGGACCAATAAAACCCAGCAACTCTTCTCCATTCTATCCAAAATGGAAATCAAAAGTTATTGGCTGCAGTTCTGCTTTAAGTTCATTTATACAGGTTATTTTTATACAGTGGGGCTTAGTTAGAAAACTAGTGAAAAAGCAAAGTTACTGACTAGCGCTCATTTCATATGCAAACACTACGTTTTGAGGTGAAATAAAAGTTGATATTTATGATGTACAGCTGAATCCTGTAGATATGACAATTTGCAGAGTGTCAGAGCATATAAGCAAACCCAGAGAAGGGTACGCCAAGGGGATTTCAAATGATACATCTGACCAAGAGGCCACTGGCTGCTTCTATCTTACATACATCAAAAAACCTTTTGAATCAAACAAGACTTCTCCTTTTCCTCTAGATTACTTTGACATGAATAGTGGCTTTAATTTAAGGTGAAGTCCTTTAATATGTGACAGTGCTTCAGATCACTGTAAACCAGTAAAAGCAGAACTCAGCTATTTCAAATAATAAGACAAAAGTAAATATCTAATTAAAAGACAAAATAACTAAATTAGCTTTAACTGCAATTATCAGCTTCAATCTAGCGATTGCCCCTGCTGTACTTTTTTCTGCTGCTAGATTTCCCCAGTCTGATGGCTAGCATCCTTCAACTAACGGCATTTGAGCCCAGGTTGCTAATCTAATCCCACCCCTTTCTGGGACTGGACACTGAATGGAGAGTGGTGGAGAGTGAATGGAGTGATGAGTTCATCTCTATATACTATCAGCATGCTTCTTCCAGCCCTGCTGTACAAGGACCGCAAGAGGTTAATATTAGGTCATAATCAAGTACTTACACTCAGAGCCGTAGTTAGCTCCTTTTGCACCCGAGGCAAGAACAGAAAATTGTGCCCCCAACAGACGTGTTATGTCACCCTATGCCACGCATGCACGGTGTCATGTGACGTCATGCGCCCCGCTTCCAGGATGGCGGCACCAAATAGCATAAAGATTTGTTTCGTTTGACGAAACTAATGAAAACATTTTTAGTTTCCGTTCATTTAGTCTTTGCACATGTCTAATAGTGTGTGTGTGGTGAGGGGGGGGCTTTGAGGAAATGTCCTCTGACATTTCCCTTTTTAAATAGAAAAAGAGATTGAGGACACAGAGTCCTCTGCCCATGCAGCGGGGAGTGCGAGGAGAAGCTGTGTTGGACATCTGGTGCCCCTGTTGCCAATGGCGCCCTGTGCTCGCCATGGCAACAGGGGCGAGGGGGTGCAGCCAGGCTGGCCCTGGCTATGCCCCCTCTCAAGCTGCGCCTGAGGCGAGTGCCTAACTCGCCCCATGATAGCTACAGCCCTGCTTACACTGCTTGTACAGAAATACTTTTAGTGATGTATTCATGATTAAAGAGCTGTATTCTTTTTTTTTAAATCAGATATTATTTATTTGTTTTTTCTTTTTCCTTTCCATACATTGTGAACATTGACAATAAAACCATAACTCAAAACAACTAACAAAACAAAAAAAAACAAAAAAAACCTGAACCTAAGAACAACAACAGAACGATCCCTATCTGCAGTCCCTACTTTTCTATCTATCTTTATTCTATTTATTATTGCCCATTTCTTTCCTTTTCTTCCACTTATAATATTATTTTTTGTCCTCTTAATCCAGGAGGTCCCAAGTCCGACTGATATTCATATTTTCAATCCACCTATTCCAAATTCCCTGAAAGAGCTGCATTCAATTGTGATTTTTATCTGCCTGAAGTTCAAGAAGAACTCCAGGCAACTCTATACTAATGCCCATGGTTTTAAAATGGAATGTCCAACGTACTCAAATTGGTGTGATGGTCAAGCATTTTGCATGTACCTAGTTATAATACTTCATGTTTATCAATAAACATTCCTAAACATAACTCTTTTACATAATCAATTAGAGGTATATGTTTAGATGACTTTTACCACAAATCTTTTTTTTCTGATCATCCAGGATATTATTTTTTTGTTACCATTATGATATCCGTACCAAAGCTTATCTGAGCTCTCTCTAGAGTCCTGAAAGCTATGCCCTAATCAAAATACAATCTAGACCTCATGTCAACATATTATGTGCCTTCATGTAAGTCAAAGTATTTTGCTTCCAGTTTACAGAGAATCCTCCTTGTTGTTGCTTACAATAGTACATAACTCAGGGCAAAGTAGTGCAGAATTAATGTTCACGCAGGATTAGCCATGCTTGGTATGATGAGGCATGGCATGTGGCAAAGGGTGAAATCACCCAGCTACAAATAGCAATGAGCGGCCTTGAAATATAAATTACATTGTGATTCTTCCAGCGTTTGAAGGAATATATAATACTGTGGATCATTTTAATGTCCTTTTGGGATGTTGATTTCATTCACATATTTCACAATCATCAATTGCTTTTTCTAGGCACTCACAGCTTTTATGAAAATCTTCATTCAATATGTTAAAGGTTATCTAGGGTCAAAAATGAAAAAAATAATATGTATTCCTATATTGAATTTGCATACGTTCTATTGTTTGTAAACTTACTTATTGAAGACGCCCATAGGATGTACTTCCTCAATGCAGTGACACAATTTCATTCAACCCTGTGAATATGCACTTCCTTGTGTAATAGCTCACAGAGCCTGCCTTTTGAACTACAACTCACTCCTGTATTCTTCTTGCAGCCATTTCCTGTTTACATGCATACATTCCACCAACTGCTGCACACCATTACTCAAAAGGTTGAAGTAACTAGCACCCCCTTGCAGCAAGTTTTCAAGCCAGTTTCTGTAGATGGTTAAAATAGCTGTGGGTGGCCACCAGGATAACAGTATACAAGGTGCATGGTCCAGACAGGGGCAACCATCACCAGAGCCAGGTCGGCTGACCTGTCTTTACAATGCCACCACTCGTCTCATGAACTAACCTGTTTTCAAGTCTTTTCCAGGTATATGCTCCCCTATTAGCCACAGGAATAAGGAGACTCTGCCCACTCAGTCCACCTTGATTGAGAACCCATGTTTGCAAAAAACGAAGGCAACATAATGTAACAGTCAAAAGTAGACAACTTTAGCAATTCAGCAGATCAATAAAAAAGACAAAGCCAGGAGAACTTAGTGTAAGCTGATCAAACATCTAAATGCAAGGTCTGCTTATCATCTGCACTCCCCACCCCATGCACAGAAAAAATACTCACTCTACAGCTCAGCTTCCTGTGAGCTTGCTTACTAGAGGAAGATATCACAAGGCTTTTCTCTGGGATCTGGAAAAGCAGAGGATTCCAAATCTAAGGATTGGACTACCCTCATTCCGACTTAGAGACACTGACATTTCAGCCCTATTTTAGCCTTAACTGAGTCTTCTGAGAGTTTATAGCTTACTCCCTTCTGTTTTACCTAGAAACCATTTGTTTACATCCCGATGAAAGGGGTGGGCTTTCCCTTGAGATGTGTTTGTTATATCTGATGTTCCTAATCAATAAATATTTTCAGAATCACCAAGCAAGATGAAAAGTTGTACTAGCGGTTTCTTCATGAGATATTTAGGTAGACGTACCACACACCCAAATATCTCATGAGAAGACACACCTACGCAGAGCTGGAATTACTTCTCAAGCGATTTTGAGCCTATCAGTGTTTCCATGATCCCAGCAGTAGAGCCAGTGATGTCACCCTCACCTACAGGAAATGGCAGGAAATGTGATATAAGGCAAGTAGCTTTTGCTTTGTTCTTCCAAACTTTTTTTAATTCAACTGTGCTTTTTACATTTGTCTATGTAGGAGGGTGGAGATCTATAAGATAATCAGACCTTGCTTTTTGATGCAAGGTCCATCTTCAACTATGAGGACCCATTCACACCACATCCAGATTACCTCCAGACCAGACCAGACTGTTTCCGGACCCAAAATGCATCCCAATGTGTCCCTATGGTATTTCTGGCCTCTGTTCCCACCACCGCACTGGAACACATCAAAACGCATCACAAATGCATGGAAAGCACTGGAACGCACCTGTAAGACCATTTTAAGCTAAAAAAAAAATGTGGGTCCCATTACGCACACTTCTCCTTCCTAGATCTAAAGGGGGTCTGGGTGTCCCGAACTTCTCCAAATATTATCTCGCCTCCCAAATCAGCCAACTTACTAAGTACCACACCACCACTGAAATCCCTTACTGGGTTGAAATTGAGGCTCAGCTCCTCCATCCTATCACCACTGATAATATCCTGTGGCTACCCCCAAAACACCGCCCCCATATCTATGACCCACTAATCTCCCACTCCCTACGTCTCTGGGACTCCTCCAAAACTACAGCGGGTCTCATCTCCTTTCATCTACCTCTCCTTTCCTTTTTTTCTAATCCGGGCTTTTTACCGGCCTCCTTTCTAATGTGGTTAGAGATAGGACTACATAAGTTCTGGAAACTTAAGACCGACACGGGCATAAAACCTTTTTCCTACTTGAAAGACAAATTTGACCTTCCTGGGAAGGAGTTCTTTAGATATATGCAAATTGCAGATTTTATTAATAAGACTGCTGTCCGCAGGACCATTCAGACCAGATTTTCACCCTTTGAACGGATATGCCATGACAACCCACACAGCCCCGGGCTGATCTCCCTCCTATACTCCTCACTACTCTTCTCTGCTACTTCTCCCCTCCCTCCTATGTTCAGAAGTGGGAACAGGATACTGGTCTTATTCTCAGCGAAGATGACTGGCAATGCATTTGGCAGAACACCAAATCATGCTCACAAAATACCAATATTTTGGAAATCAATTACAAAGTTATTCTAAGGTGGTATATGGTCCCTACTAGAATAGCCTCTTTTGCCCCTCAGCACTCCCCATTGTGTTTTAGAGGATGTACTGAACACGGTACTTACTATCATACCTGGTGGTCCTGTCCCATAGCCTCTAAATTCTGGGACCGGATTTTCCGTATGCTTGCAGTCCTTAACGATGAAGCTGTACCCAAAAACCCGTCCCTAGCACTCCTTAACAACCTCCCCATACAGCTCCCCTCAGCCAAACATAAACCATTTGAAATTTATACGTCCACCCATGACCTAATAGATAGTTCTCTCTTCCATTTGTTTTGACTACCCAACCTCTTACCTCTTACCACCTACCTTGCTCTTTACCCTTATCTCCTATCTTTACTTCTATCTCTCCTGTCTTTCTCTCTTCTCTCCTGGCCCTTCCCTAGTCACCT
This sequence comes from Nanorana parkeri, assembly GCF_000935625.1. Lineage (NCBI taxonomy): Eukaryota > Metazoa > Chordata > Amphibia > Anura > Dicroglossidae > Nanorana > Nanorana parkeri. Next base: position 373,731 of record NW_017306416.1, read on the forward strand.
TTGTCCGATGGACCGATGGTACAAGCCTAGGATGGCTTCCATTTTCAACCGCGGTCTGCTTATCCGGTATTGTACTTATTGCCTAGAAGAGCAGCACCCTTAGTCAAAGTATTGTGCACAACCGTTATGTTGTTCTTCACGAATCGCTCTCTACCGGACTAGTGAAGTCCCTTCCCCACAGTATGTCTTGTACTCCGTTCCAGACTTCATGTGATGTTTGTACTCCTGAAAAATGTTATGTTGAAAATTGCTACACTGAAGTTTTGATATCAGTGACGCTTTAATGTACATGTGCAATTTTTCAATAAAAAACTTTTGAAAGGAAAAAAAATCCAATCACTCCAAAATCGCTGTAAAAACACGGTAAAAACGCATCAAAAAAGGCAATGCACTATGTTCCAGATCTGGTCCAAATCTGGCCCAGAAAATGGTGTGAACCCAGCCTCAATCAAGAGTAGGCCCACTCCTGCCTTCCAAATGTGGTGCAACTACAAAACCCATTAGGCATTGCAAGGATCTGACAAACAAAGGCAAGACTCCCAGAGGCAGATGCATCTTAGTATTTGTAGTTTCACCACAGCTGGCCAGGGTTTGCCTACCCCTTCTATAAATTATACATTTGGTCTGGGGACTCAGACCGCCTTTAAAACCTGACAAAACCCACTTTTCGAGAAATGTGTTTTTATTACTTCCGAAATTCTTTTGAAAATTTCTCTCACTTACTGTTCGGTATGATAATTGTCAAATAGGAAGTTAGTAGAGATTTCTAAAATGGGGGCAAAGGAAAAAAAGACAAAGGTTCTTATTATTTTGTCTGGAGTTGGATTTTAACAAAATTGATGGCATGAATTATATAGTCAGCCTAGAGAATATTTTCCCATTTCTCTCTCGGTACTAATAAAACAAAAATATGACTGCAATAGCCTGTGGTTTAATTCTCACCGATGTTAAATCTTACCAATGAATGTCATAGATAATGTGATCAAATCAAGGCAGACAAGTACAAATGTATTATTACTGCCTAAGTGGGGTAATACAACAAAAAGACACTTTAATGTTGTCGTGACCTTCAAATCAATGATGCTGGCAAATTACAATGAAAAATATTATTTTCACTTAAAACCTCAAATTATTTTACATGTAAATCATTTTTAAAAAATGAACGTGTTCGATGGGAACTAGGCAAGATGACAACAAGGAATATATCAACCACTTTAATTTTATTTTAAGGTGTTATGTTAATTTGAAACTTTTATATAACTGAGAAAAAAAAATCCCAGCATGTTCAGCTGTTAATTCCAAACCTGCGGGGTCTTTGAAAAACATATTTACGTGATAATGAAGAGTGCTACTGGCATACAATTGATATATTATGTAATGTATTAAAAAAACACTTAAAGCTGAACTCAGGCAGATATGAAATACACAAATGAATGCAGCTCTGTGTTCAATAACAAATCATTAATTGTATTTTCTAAATGCAGGCAGAGTAAGTACTTTAATTTGACCTAACATCACTCTTTGGCAAACCCCTATACCACAGAGCTCAGACTGAAAGTGAGGGAAAAGAAGTCAGTTAATTGTGCTTCAGTGTTCCAGAAGGGGCATTCTGATAAGAGGAGAGAGCAGAGTGACAAAGAGATAAAATTGTTACTCTGCTGTGTCTCGTTTTCTATCCAGTCACAGGCTGGGGCAAGGGCAAGACCTGTAAGTGTTCCCTAAAGCTTAAAGTGGACCTTTTTCCTCTTTATCCACTTTCGCTGATATTAACCCTTTTTTCCTCCTTTCCCGTAATCACAAAAAAAAAAAAAAAGAATTAGGATACGATAAGATTTTTTTAAATTGTAGGAGCCCCTCATTTCTGGGTTCTAGACAAGGATAATGCAACCCTGCAGCCACCTACAGCTTTTTTGGATAACCATGTCAAGCATCCCAGGAGGCTTTGGGGTAATCTATAATTGTCATCAGGAGGCTGGCTCTCTCTTCCTGGTTCTTGCATCTGCCCCTTCGATGATGCACCACTTAGCATGCACATTTTCATGAAGAACAAAGAACAATTATAACCAGGAAGAGATAGATAGCTCCCAATGAAGTCAAAGAGGAAGATGGCGCAACCTGGTGTGCAGCAGAGGAGTGGTGGATCACTACAGAACGCTGCTGAATTTGCACTGCAAGGGTTACAGTAACTGATCATTTTGGTCTTGCAAATAAAGAAAATATACTCACCTGATCCTCAACCCCGTTTGGCTCCTAGACTGGTTTTCTCAGCCTCTTCTCCCCTGGGCTTCGTGGTCTGAGCTCTGCTGATGTCATCATATCTATGCAAGGTCCATTCACTTGCATTAGACATGGGGACACAGCTGAAGCAGAATGGAAGAGAGGGGAGCGGTCGGTCACAACCGCAGATTTTGGTTGAATGCATCTTGTTTATTCTGTTCCTTAGACCAAAACAATCAGTTTACCCTTAGAGCAGGGTTGTCAAACTCAATTTTATCATGAGCCGCATCAACATTATGGTTGCCCTGGGCCTTGAGATTGACACATGTGCCTTAGAGTATGGAAGTTGCCCCACTGCAGGGGTTGACTTTTGAAAATCCTGGAGATCTGCTTTAAAGTGATGGAAGATCCAAAATTGTAAGTTGTTACCAGAACAGGATTAGAGGGAAATTATTTCAGTATGGGCACTTGACAGTTGTCTAACGTGGCAGTTCCTTCACTTTGACAGTTTACTCTCACTTTCTGTCATTAGGTCTGGAAGTAAAGAGAAATCTCACAAATGGCAAAAAAACAACCTTAGCAAGGTTTTAACCATTCACTATTCTACCAAAAGCAATAAATTAGTTTTGTCTTTATTTATCATTCAGCAGAGATAAATCAGGTCTGCTGACCTGCCAGCCAGGTTGTGCTGTATGTCAGAGCTGTATAAAGCTCAAGCACGAATGTATAAAACACAAAACATAGCATTCAAGCGTAACTCTAAGGATTACAAGTAATATGTCACAGAGAGCTTTGTCTTGTACTTGGCCATGAAATATCCATCAAGACCAGATATTGAGTGTTAAGTATGGTTATGTGGAATATATTTTAAAAAAAAAATGTTCAGAGGCAGAAATGGTCATTTACATTGTGCATTGTACTGATGAAGGCAGTATGTTGTCTTCATGGGCTGATCAATAACCTCAGTGCCTGTAAACTGTCCAATTAGCATAACATGTGGAAAGTTAGAAATGTAACTAAGCTATTGTCAACAAATAATATCTGCCATGGCTCAATTTAAAGTAAAGGGTGAGTCCACCCAGAAATGTGGGTAGTTACTGGCTGACTGAACCACCCACCAACTTCCAATGTGCACTGCCAATATTTATTATTTCAGTTATCAGGGTTTGCCCATTACAAGGGGTCCCTCTATGCATGCTGGTCTTTTCAGTTAGCTGGAGTGAAACCATCTGTGCTCCAACAGGAAGGTAGAAGTGGAAACAGTAAAGCTAGAGACTAGAACAGGGGTAGCTTCACACTGATGACCCCCATATCACAGGAGAGAGGGTACATCTCTTGCCTAAAGTAAATGTATTCTATTTTACAGTATTGTAGCAAATTGTAAATCATAGAGACCAAGATGAAGTGGACCTGAACTTTGAAAAATGTTAGGATCTGATACGTTGTAGGAAAAATCTAAATGTGTCAATGGTGCCTAGGCAGAGGCTTAAAATAATTAAATTTTCTCTTGAATTCCTCTTGAAATATAGCAGTATTCTTCTTGTTTCTGGCTACTCATATGCCTTGAACCCCATAGCTGTATATATCTGCAGTGAAAGATCACATTAGAAACCTCTGCCTCTAACTGGTAGTCTCATGTGATGTGGAATGATATTTGGTGACATCACTACTGAACTGTTCACTGTTCTCCCTGCTGTAGAGAAAGCTGTAGCTGAGGACCTGCAGTGCAAGCCTTCTGCTTCAATCATTCTGTCGTTCTGTGCTTTCTGTACCTCTCTTGCTGCTTTTTAAATATTCTCCCATCAGTCATACGTTTACCGCTCATTAGGGGGCAGCTCTGACATGAGGAAGCAAACCTGCTTCTCCACCAAGGTCACCTCCACACAGAGACACTGTGCAGAAGAAGTCATGGTAAGCCAGTAATGGGGAAACGATCAACTGTAGGAGATCACAGACAATACTGGTGACTAGACATTTGCACTCTGCCTGTCTTTTTTTGGGCACAGCTTCCAGAGTCAGGTAAAAAACTAATGGATTGTTTGGAAAACATTTACACACCTTTTTGGAGTACTGTTATTAAAAGTTGACATGCCAAGGGGTACTAAATATAAAGCACGCCTCATGATGTAGTACTTCATAGACAATGGCTTTTATACAGGAGCGCATATTTTAATAAAGAGAATATGAAGCACTGTGGAGATGTCTAAGTTTTTTTTTCTTATTTAGAGATAAGCAAGGCGCTTCTATTTTTAGCTGTAATTTGCAGTTTTGAGAAATTCCCAGTTCAATACTGAGCCATATTTGCTTACCGAATCATAACCGAATACAGAAACATTCACAGGATAAAATCTGAGACTTCACCAAGCGTGAATTTGTATATTGTCTAGAGGAAAGCAAACAAGTATTTTGGACTCAGAAATGTAGATATTTGCTGAGCCATTCGGAAAATTCGGTAATCGGTATACCTGCTTATGACAGGATACTCCACTGAGCACCTGCTTGGTCCCTGTTTTAAGAAAAACATTTGTTTTCCTGAATCAATGAGTGTGAAGCATACTAACAGTGAATCTTTTATGGGAAAAGTATGGAGGCTGCCATTGCTGGCCTTCTTGAAATGCTAGTTGTCTGTCTACGTCTAAAGTGTCATGAAAGTGTCAGAATTAATTATCTTGTTTCAAGTCAGCCATTCAGACAACTTTGAAGCCAAAGCAACAGTATGACAGCCAGGGAAGTCGCATTTCTCAAAAGGAGACGTCAGCAATGAAACTTTCCATTATTCTCTCTCTCATAACATATTCCATTTAAGAAAGTTCATAGTGGTAGTGCACTCATTTTGTTTCAGGTTTCGATGGAGAAGAGAAGGTTTAGAACCATTGTGAGGTTTACATTGCTATCTGTGTTTTGTTTGGGGAGGTTTTCCCATGACTAAGACAGGTTTGTTTTGCATGCTGGCTGGTGAGTGTGCTGGGAAACTTTTTGCTGTTGTACTGTTTAAAGCCCTTCCATGTGCACCTTGCTTTAAAACTGGGTTTGAGTTGATGAGTGCGTTTGACATTTGTTTTGCTTTCCCATGACTTTGCCCCCCCCCCCCCACCCCCCTCGTGATCAGAGAAGAAAATTACAGGAAGTTGAATGATATAACAATAGATGCAATTAAAGTGCATGTAAACCCTAACAATGAGCTTCTCTTATTTGCTCCCTTGGGGGTCTGTTAAATATAGCATTGAACTCGTAGGGGTCTATTTAAGAATCTACAGCCCGCCCATATGCTGGGCAAATGGCGTTCACCAGGTATTGCCACCACTAGATGGAGCGGAAGGGCATAGGAATTACCTATGCTCCTTGGCTTTATCTAGTGGTGGGAATGCCATGGGAACAGAGGTATATCTACAAAAAAATTAATCCCTGGAATCCTGCCCTGCTTCTGGCAACCAGTGACGCTAGCCAGAGCATTACAGGTTGCTAAGAGCAGAGCAGGGAGATGCGTATGAGGTGGGGAGAGAAAAAAGTCAGCTGTCTCTATGGATTGGCAAACTTCCGCTGACTCAAGGAATAGCGCCCTCCTTCAAATGGCATACAGGGCATGTGCCATACCCTGGATACGCCACCCCATGCGAACAGTATTTGCCCAGCACATAACTGGGTGGATATTTATAAGTAGATCCCTTTATGTATTATCTGTTCAATGAGCAAAAAAAAAAATCTGCTGAACCTGTAACTTCAGCTGGTCTCTGCAGTATTATCCTAAGTCTTCTCAGGTTTGAACTGCAAACCACCTGCCTATATGTAATGGAAATAAACAGATGGGGACATGTTTTGTTGTCCTAAAACACTTCCTGTTCGAGGGTGACAACACTGCTCCTACAAGATACAGAACAGTGAGTGAGTGTTGTTATCCTAGGACAGAAAGTGTGTTAGTGGCAGGATCGCCAGGTAAAAATAAAGGAAAGCCTGCCTGAAAAAAAGAAAAATAATGCAGCCACCACATCTAAGGACTAGTAAGCTGCAATATATTACATTTTTGTTCTTAGGTTTAGATACACAAAAAGGTTCATTTATAGAAGTTCACATGGCCCCAACACCTTTAGATGGGGCTGATGAGAATAGGAACTTCCTTTACTCATCAACAACATCTAGGGGCACTAGTGCCATACGAATGACATCTGCATGGCTGTATGCCGCGTGAAACTGTTATAAGTGAACCCATTACAAAAAAATGTATTTATTACTATTCACAGTAGCATTAGAATCAAACTAAGAGAAAGTTTTGACTGGAGTTCCAGAAAGAAAAAGAATACATGATATTCCAGTAGGCTGCTCTGGTAGATCTTATTACTCCGTAGTACAGGAATGGATAAGTTACAGTATAAGTTTCAAGATTACTTAAGTATCATCTTCAGGCATTTTATGTATTAGGAGCCATAAAATGAAATGACACTGAGAACATCTGAAACTCTTCAGGTAAATTGCTTGGTATTACACAGTACAGCTCGCACTGTCTCCATTTAGCATGGTCTTCACTTAATCAAATTTAATGATCTCAGGGGCTCGATGTGGAACACCAGATTCAGCGTCCTTCTCCCTCAAGAATTAATTTACTCCAATTTCTGCACATGCCTTGGCTGACATAAGTACATTAATGACAACACTTAGGAACAATGATCACGTGCCCATTAATGTTCGAATATTCTTTTACATGTGAGAAACTGGGTTTGTTTATGTTGGTCAGCATTATAAAGTTTGATGGCCATCCGTCTAATGCTTTTTGTTCAGTTTGTTTAGATCATTCATGCTTTGAATCTATTGGATTACACATTACGTACTATACATACACCGATCAGCCAAAACACTATGACCGCTGAGAGGTGAAGTGAATAACATTGATTATCTTGTTACAATGGCACCTGGAAGTAGGTGGGATAATTTAGGCAGCAAGTGAACATTTTGCCCATAAGGTTTTCTTTTAAAATAATATTTCTTTATTATTTTCCACTATATACACAGTATAAACACACAGACATTATTATCAAGAGACCACCAAAATTATAACCCAGGTAAAAGTTATTTAAACTGCAAGAAACATTTTTATTTTTTTAGCTTATGCTATGTGAATGGGAACATGTATCAAATATAAAATAGGTGTTATCCCAATTTGGCTGTGAAAGTGGAAATACACTTTAATGTGTAGGTGCTTACTTAAAGGAGAACTATGAGCTGAGTGATTTTCACTCAACCTCATAGTTCGAGCCGACCTGTGACAATGAAACTGTCACAGGTCGGCTCTAAAGATCGGGAAGTGAGCAAACGCATACCGTTGCTCGCTCACTTTCCTATCATCTCCCTGCAGAGAGCAGTGACTGCCAGTAACCACTCCCCACAAGGATTCCCCCCTCCCCTCTCCAATTCTCCAGCGCTGACTGGAGGAACAGATAGGCAGAGCCCGGTGTCACTCACGCAGCTGAGCGGATCTCGACAGTAATGTCGGGATCCGTCCCGGCTGCGGCGATCTCGGTATATAGTGAGAAATAGCCCGCTATATACTGAGCTTTGGGTCACAGGAGGATTTTAGAATATGTCCTCCCGTGACCCTTAAGAGAACTATGGAATAAAAAGGTTACCCCATAGTTCTCTATTAAGTAGAGGTGCCTGTGAAATGGTTTTTTAACTTGACCTGTTGATTTATTTAACCCCCCTCCCCTAAAACCTAAGGCTTAACTTCAGGATAAGCAAATGTTGTCTAAATACAGGAGCTATGTGCATTATCACTTGAATCTTGGTGCACGTTGTGTAGATCTATTCAAGAGCTGTGCAGTAGTGCAGTGTAAAACTTTAACTCTGTGTAGAAGCTTCTCGTAATAAAGACTAGTCACTGCTGCTGTCTCTCCCTGTGCAAGGTGATTGGTCTTGTCACCGCCCTCTACTGTAATTTCAGCATGTGGTCTGCTGGGCCCCACCTACAGCTCTGCTTTCAGCACAGTGATGATGTCACTGCCGCATTTGCTATGTAATACCTGGGCTTACAAAGGCATTTGGTGCACACAAAGTGGATTTATATCCTTTGTGACTACTGAAAAATATATTTTGATGAAAGTTTTTGTGCCTGAAGTTCAGCTTTAAAAAATAAAGATTCTGCAGGTTTCAAGTTAACATCCTATTACTCGCTATAACTGACCTATTCTTTAAGGGCTTGGTTACACCAATTGTGGTGCGTTTCAGAGCAGTAGCTGTTGGAACGCACTTCAACCGCTCACAAAACTTCCCCCTGCGTTCCGGGGTGGGAGGCAATGGCACTGCAGCTACGGCCCTTCACCCACAGTGCGATCAGGCGCGTGGCAAAACATTCCCTGCGTTCCGGTTAACTGCAAATGCAAAAAATAGAGCATGCAGCATTTTTTGTGTTTGCAGTGGACCGGAACGCAAGCAATGTTTTCCCACGTGCCTGATCGCACTACAAGCGGGGGGGGGCACGGCCCCTCCCACCCCAGAACGAAGGGGGACGATTGCAGTGCGTTCCAGCAGCTGCAGCTCTGTATAGAACCGCAATTGGTATGAACAAGCCCAAAGAATATTTATCTAGCATGTTGCTTTTGCAAGGCACCACCTTGTTTGTTACCTAGAATTTAAAGCATATATAATCTAGAAAACCAAAATGTAATATATTGCAGCTTACAGGTCCCTAAATGTGGTGGCTACATTCATTTTTTTTACATATTTTTCCTTTTGTTTCCTGTGGCAATCCTGCAGATTACACACTTTGAGGTCTATTCACAAAGCTGCCGAAGGATCTGGCCGTAGCTTCGGCCGATCCTTCGGCTAGCTTCGGCCCCAGGACCCCTTCATTTCAGAAGAACCGAGGGGGTGCTGTACGGGCTATTCACAATAGCCCGTACAGCTCCCGATCACGGCCGAGCAGCTCAGTCGAGCAGATCCGAAGCCACACGAAGCAAGCCGATGTACGGCTGATTTCAGCCGATGTACGGCTGAAATCAGCCGTACCAGCCTGAAGTGAATAGCCGAACAGTGTTCGGCTCACTTCACTTCTGATCGGTCATTCACTTGGCTGCCCTCGACAGCTTTGTGAATAGACCCCTTTGTGTCCTAGGGTGGGTGGCTACCCTAAATCACTCCACTGCATCTATGGAGGGAGCCATGGTTGCCACCCTAGAACAGGACTGCAACCACGTCTTCCTCTCTTCATCTCTATTACATGGGGATGGGGGGTATGGCATGTTACAGAAGATAGCTTGGAAAGAAATTAGCATTGCATGTGCTTTCAGTTCAGCTCACAGAAAGTGGACTCTGCATTTCTGGCAAAATCAACAGCTATTTTCTGTATTTGCTGAAAATGTTCTTCGCCTGAAAGAAAAAGAAAACAAATGCAGCCATCACATCTATGGACTGGTAAGCTGCAAAACATGAAATCTTTGTTTTTGAGTTTAGACATCCTTTAAGAGGTGAAGTATATGACCTATTATAGTGAAGGTGATTGTAGCCATACTGCTTGGCTTGAGAAGAAATGGGTAGAGCCCTGAAAGCTTGTCCAAAAAATGTAACTGCGTTTCGTATAAAATGTATCATGGACATTACTCAACTCATAACGGTGTCATCCTTCATGCACAAGCAATATATGAATCATGCTGGTTTTGTAGCTTTTCAGTATGCCATGCAATGGTGAGCAGATCAGATTCAAGACTGTAGATAACATAAATGAACGGCGCAGCATACGCTGGCATTCTCCATTAAATTTAATGAGCCAAGCCAGAAAATTAGATTTAAAAGTTTTGTCACGACAGCCTCTCTCAGTGTCAGTGCATCTGAGCAGAATATCCTGAAGACAAAGCCTTGCAACAGCATTCGCAGCCTTGTACTGCAAGAGAGCCACTTTTGAATTACAATTCATATGAAGTACTCTCTTTTCCATCAGCTGTGCTTTTCGATAGCTACAGCTGTCTTCTTCCAGACACAGTATCTCCTCAATCCTTATAATCTACATTCCATTAGCACGTAAGCCTTTGTTTCCAGCTAGCCTTTGTCTTTGCATATCCTTTTTTCAAAGGCATCCATCTTGTGATATTATATTTAAACCCCTTGTTTTGTCTGCACGTTGACTTTCTTATGCAAGGCAGTAAGCCTTTAGGGCTAAAGTATTATCTTATGCAGAATATGTGTCTATCTGCCGTTCCTCCAACACTGCATTGAAAATGGAGGATGGGGTATCTGCGTTTTCATATAGGAGCATACTGTTCAACGTGAACCTGTTCTCTCTGCATAAAAGTAGACCGTTGTCTGAAAGACGTCAAGTATCTGTGCCGTTTAATGATTAAAAAAAAAATTGGAGCTGATGTATGAAAAGTGTGCTGACTGGAAAAAAAATGTCTTGCCTTTAGCAAATAGTCAGAATAGTTATTTCACTTTCAAGTCTTGGACTGTAGAAATGGCAGTTGGAAGCTGATTGGTTGAGCAACCAGAAATGTTCCTGTTAGGGCAGTTTTCATATACCAGCCAGTAAAAAGAAACTTTAGAATGAATTCCATGCAGAATCCATTGTAAAGTCAATAAGTACAATTTACAATGAATCTAGAATGCAATAGACTCCACTTTTCCAAAAACGCTCAGCCCCCCGTATTATGGCGCTTATGGGGACCCCAGGTGCCAGCCCAAAGGAGCCGGTCTCCATCCCATTCATGAGCCATAGAAACAACTGGTCTCACTGTCGGTGATGTCACTCACAACTGCTACATAAATGGTTATATAGGGCAGGTTAGGTTAGAGGCGAAAGAGCTGGACCAGCACAGACACTTCCAAAAAAGGAGAGGGATATAATGTAAAAGGAGGGAGGGGCAGTGCTAGGGAATTGACTCTTTTGGAGTAGTAAATAAAACATCATTTTCATTTAGTTGCATTGAAAAAAGGACAGGGCCTTCTTAATCTGTGGTTCTCTGACAGCCAGCACTCCAGTTTTCCAATCTTCATCATTGAAATGTGGGCAGGTATCTCTGATGACATGGCTGTTGATCCTGCACTGATTATAGTTCAGATATGAATACTGCACTATTGTCAGGTATTTATTAAAACAGTCAAGAGCTGCACAGGCATCGGGGATTAAGGGATTGTGTCATCTCTGAGCTGATATCTCAATCCAGGAAGTAGAAGGTGACCCTGGATAATGCCTGAACAAATATGGTGCCACCCTTCTGCAAAGTAGATGAAGCTATTGTCAGGGGATAGTAAATACCTGGATATGTTTCCTTAGCATGGTGCAAAGAAATATGTTTCCTTAGCATGGTGCACAAGAAATATATCTTGTGCTAGGTCCATTATTAAATATATGACGCTAGGTACACATTTAAACACTGATCATGTGTTTGGAATAAATGCAGAACCTCCCACTTATCACTGGCTTAAATACACTTTAGCAGAAGCATTGAAATGAGTACCTCACTATCTACAGAACACAAGTAGGTGCAGATCTACAGAAGAGTTTGTGAAAACTCAGAATGGACTGTTTTTTTTAGCATTTCACCTAAAACATGACATTCAATAGCAGGGGCACACACAAGTCTTAGTATTGAGGACTGGCAATCGGCTGGTTTCGAAGCCTGAGATATTTAATACATGATTGACCACATTTGAGGATGTTTTACCAGCTGTCACTTCAGAGAAGCCTAGATCATTGTCAGGAAATGGCAGAATTTCAGTTTATCTACCTTAACGAGGAGACCTTCAGCAAGATGCTTACTTGATGAGCAATCATTTCAATACAAGAAGCCCTCCAGTATGTCTTGTGTGTTTATTCTGCCATGAAATATTACCTAGAGATCCCCGTCCTCAAGGAATCTTCTTCAGAATCTGCAACCTTTGCAGAAACTCTTCTCTGCCATTACTCTTCCCCAGGGACACCTCCTACACATCACAAACACAAATTACAACTGTTTCTTATTGTTTGTCAAGTAATTGCTAACCCATTATAATCTCATGGAGGATAAGCCTATACTGTAGTAGAATTTCATATGGAATGGTTATTATGAATAGGAGAGGAACCTTTGCATGCTGAAAATCTAACTTTCCACTTTATAGACAATACATGTGAATAGAGGTTGAGGGAAATGTAATAAGGCAAGGAAATATAATGTATGGAAAATAGCAGCAGCTGAAGCAGCAATTTATTATTTCATCATGCTAAACATTAGTACATATTATATGTAAGAATTTTGCCTCATTTCTTATTTTTCCCCCCAATGTTTATTTTTTTATATTGGTTAACATGAAGTATGAGCACCACTGTCAGATTTTTAATATTGTCCCCTGTATCCCCATTGAGAAGATTGACGTCAACTGGATTTATTCTGACATCACCTGGATTTATTCTGAGTAGCATGCTAGTTGTGTGTATTTGTTTTTATTCTATTTGCACCGCTGTTTTATTTTTTTGTACTCTTTTCATTGTCTGTTTCTCTTCAGTGGATTAAAAAAATGTGAAATAATGAGCCTTCATGAGCCTTCATGAACCTTAGGAGCCATTTAAAGTCCATTGACCCTTATAAACCACCTTTCCCCATCGACTCCAATGCATTTAGTTGAAAGTGTGAAATTTCGCAGAAGTTTACGGAAAATGAAATCTCAATTTTGCCAATCCCTAGGACCTCAAAATAAATTGAAGCTAGTGAGAAAGCCGTACCCTTTCCAACCCTGATGCTATGAGAAATGTTGTCTGGCTATATGTCTCCCGGAAATACTCTGCTACATATCTGTATTACTATACTTCAAATACATTTTTTTTTACATGCTTAAAAAAAAAATTGAAGCTGGTAGCATTATGTATTTTGCGCCGGCTGAGGCAGTGGAGTGCCATTGAGGTGAGTATTGGTGAGTTTTGAGGCCCCTTTTTTCACAGTCTACACAGTTTCATGATTGTATCACAAGCATTGTAACATGGGAGGAGGTTACATGTTCCCCATACCCGGAAGCTTTATGTATGTTGTGTCGGCTGAGGCAGTGGAGTGTCGGCGAGGCGAGTATCGGTAAGGTTTTGGGCCCCTTTTTTTACAGTCTGCACAGTTTTATGTTCGGAGCCCGAGCATTGTAACATGGGAAAATGCACCATGTTCCCCATACTTGGAAGCATCATACACTTTGTGCCAGCTGGGGCAGCGGAGCGCAGGCCAGCTGAGCATCAGTGAGTTGGGGGCCCCTTTTTTTACAATCTACACAGTTTGATTATACCAGCCTCTGTTTTTCTCTTAGCACATGTATCCTTTGAAGGGAAGTGCAGAGTTAAAAACCTTATTTGCTGGTATCTTTTCATTGCCACTACACAACAGCGGGTTGCTATTGCCGCTAATTATGACGCATCACTTTTCAGAGTGCCGTCTTTGATTTCAGCGGGAAGGGATTCATATCAATCACTCTCATGAGTTAGTGAAATCAAACTTCACTTTATATAAATTAACAGATATGAAAAAGAATGAACACAAAAGCGCTCGGCTACTCTGTGAACATCAATTACTGTGTTCCGCTGAATTCCTGAACTCGCATCTGCATACAGACAAAATCCAGTCTATTTGTCCCATTATATTCGGAGTATTGATTATCCAGGAAAGGCAAGGCCATTCAGATCTAATAGCTTTAACCCAATTGCAGAAACAATGAATGCATTTTGTGTCAAGAGCCGCTGGATTGGCTAAGTATGCAAATTCTGCCAATAATGTCTATACAGTCTGGATGGCTTGAGTGGGAGCAATTTGTAACAGTCTGTGGTGCAGCCGTTTGGGATTCACCTTGTTACAGGGTGAGTTCCGTTGTGTGTATAGCCGCCTTTTTGTACAGAGTTTTCATTTAAAGGAGAACTCCACCGTAAGAGATCAACAAATGGATCCACAAATCGAATGAGCCTGGAAAAGTATATTTATTGTTCTTTTTCAAATGATCAATTTTAGGTGTTCATCAAAATCTGTTTACACTGTAGAAAAGCATATAACTTAAGAATCATTGCCTTAACCGGGCCACCATTAAACCAGGTAAAAGTGGAGCTCTCAGTAACTTTATAAGTCTACATGAATACATTCTTGACATGTCAACATATACTGCAAGAATATGTTTTTTCAGATAAGCTTTTTAATAAATAAAAAGCCATCCTTGAGCTCCAGCCTTTGCTAGGCCGAAATTATGTCATCAGTCTGCTGCATGCAGGAAGAAACATTCCAGTCTCCTCACCCTTAGTGATCAGATTGCAACAATGTATCCGTGAAGGGTTGCAGCAGGGGCTAATGTATCAAACATTTGGCAGCACACCCAGGAACTGTGACCGCACCAGGATTTTATAGATTGTGTCATTTGGCAGCAGGCAAAAGTCCAAGGAGAAGATGCTGGCTCTAGAAGGTGTACAAACAAAATGGTGCCATCCTTCGGGAGGGAAATGCAGATGAAGGTGTTGTCAGGGGAAGTACTGTGATCTGTGGGAAACGTGGTAAATACCTGGAAATATTACACTTGCAAATTATGTAGAATGTGTGCAATTAACATGGAAATATATTTCTGAAGACAAGTCCACTGTAATTGCCATCTGGCTGTTACAGAATATGCCTTTCACTGACAAACCTGACATTAACAAACTATGTGATCTTTAACTTTCTGCAATTTAATGTTGTAGATCAGTATAGCCAGCATGGCTCACTAACTAGATCTATCAATCTATCTATCTATCTATCTATCTATCTATCTATCTATCTATCTATCTATCTATCTATCTATCTATCTATCTATGTATCAGGCTGTTTGGATTATATGGTGATTGCTCCCATCCCTGGAATATTGCGGCCTGACTTTCTGAAAGTTCACTGCCCTCTGCACACCAATTTTATACTGCTAAATGTGTCCACCTTAAGCAAACAGAGGCTACATTAGCATTTAGATTATATTTCTGGTTTAAACCCTAAACATACATAACTGCACATTAAAAATGAAGGACATGCCATAGTTTGACACTTCACAGATTTCGAGCTTGAATAGAATTAGATAACGTGCAAACATGTTCCAGTGATTCATTATCAGTGCCAGAAATATCATAATTATATCCTGTGCATGTGCGCTGCATTGCCTTTTTGGAAAAGTAATATATTATATGTGGGTGACATCAATGCCAAGATAAAAACTGCCATATAAAAGCCAATGTGACCACTATGCGGCACTGTGCCAGTATGGTTCCTTATGTTTGGACATTTCTACCACATATCATTATGGGGTCTATTCACGAAGCTGCCGAAGGATCTAACTGTAGCTTCGGCTGACCCTTCGGCTAGCTTTGGCCCCATGACCCCTTCGGTTCAGTAGAACCGAAGGGGTGCTGTACGGGCTATCCACTATAGCCCGTACAGCTCCCGAACGTGGCCGAGCGGCTCAGTCGAGCCGACTGTGGCTGCTATAGCGGCTGCCTACGGCAGCTTAGTGAATAGACCCCTATGTCTATACTGATGCTGCTGTCTGCTCTCAAAGCTACACCTAAAGAGAATGTATATTGGTTTTCTACATCTTTCCTGTCTTTATTTTTTATGGTCAGTGTTAAAGTATACAGTAAAAAGAAAAAAGCTGTTTTAATCCAGTAAATATTAAATGTTTTCCATTGATGCAAAGCTAAATTGCTTTAAAGGTGAACTCAAATCTCCTTTCATATGCATGCTATGAGTGCAGACACAGTTTCATATAAACTTGCAAATAGAAATAACATCACAATAAAAATCATTGTTCTCTCATCACTTCACCTAATAAGAAATGCTGTGTATAAATAAAATATGCTTGAGACATACCTCCCAACTTTCTGAGGTGAGAAAGAGGGACATCTTCCAGCACAATGCATTTAGGTAATGGACACACTCCTGCCATGCCACCAGTTATGCGAACCATTAGGAATTTACATGCTAAAAATTATTAGTAAAGCCCAGAATTGTTTCTCTCCACCATTACTTTTGTTATTAAATATAGTGGGGGGGGGGGGATGTATCAAAGCAATTGCGACAGTTTTAGCCTCTTATATCATTTTTTTAATGTGCAAATCTGTCTTTTAACATGTGCCCCATTTTGACCAGAGTTTGCACTACTTTTCCAACTGCACGTGTTTTGCACCTGTTTTCATCTGCACTTAAGAAGTCCCCATGACCACTTCTTCAAGAAGCGACAGTGAAGCTTTTTGCCTGGAGTTACAAGTCTTCTTTCCTGGAGTCTATTAAACCTATTATGAACATTACACTAGCATCATAAATCTGGCGCAAAGTACATAGTTACATAGTATTTGAGGTTGAATAAAGACATTAGTCCATCAAGTCCAACCTATTAGGATCTCATTCTAGGAGTACCTGTACCCCTGTATGTTACCTGTACCCCTGTATATTACCTGTACCCCTGTATATTACTCGTACCCCTGTATATTACGGTCCCTTAAGAAATCGTCCAAAAGTTTCTTGAACAATTCCACATTATTAGCTGAGATTCCACATTTCCACATTTTACAAACTACCGATGTTAGACTGACCGGCCTATAGTTCCCAGGTTGGCACCTTGCCCCCTTTTTGAATATTGGGACTATCGTAGCCCTCCGCCAATCACTGGGGATCCTACCAGTCATTAGGAGTCCATAAAAATGAGGATTAATGGTCTAGTTATAACCTGGCTTAATTCCTTAAAATGTTTGAAGTACATCAAACATATTCCGTGCAAGTTCAAACACTCACAATTGCCATGATAAATTCCCCCCATTGTATATTATGTTGTAATATGTTACCTGTTACATAAGTTATTCAAAAAATTTTAACCTGACATACAACATGCAAGGTAATTTATACGATATTTCACTAAAACATTGGTCCAAAATGCACCTAATTGAGTTTAGAGTGGCCAAACTAATAAATGGTTGTATCTGATTGCCCACTCTTGGTTAATACCAACCACTGCCATATGCACTGTTATTAATTAGGAATATGCCAAGTCGTTTTCTGAAGAGGAAAATATCACGGCTGCTAATAACACTTATAATTACAGACAACTCTAGGCACTTTCATTTGCACCTAGGTGATTTATCCTGTAATAAGGTATCCAATGTATTTTAAGCCTTTTGGCAATAAAGATGTTGGAAAGTAGTTCACAGGACAGCGGGGTATCTGAAATGAGAGCAGGGGGCTGCAGTTATACATACAGCCTCCTAAAGCCGCATTCACCAACTTTCCAGAGGCATCCTGTAAAAAGGAGATAAGAATTCCACTCTTCTGGGCAATGTGTCATAAGCAAGAGAGGGAAAAAAAATCCCATTCTAATCTCCTCAGGAAAGTATCATTCAATTATACAGATGTTCTCAAAAATGTCTGTCCTTAAACTCTGAAAATATGCACCCAAGAGTTATAGGCTCAGCCGGAACAAAAATATGCTTTTTAGAATGTATTGTTACAAAGTCATTTGCTGTCTCTTTAATCCCCTTAAACCTGTATTAATTACAATTTTCTCTACAAGATTATAAAAATATTAATATTTAAAGCAGAGCTCTGGTTTTCTTTTTACTTTTAAAGGAGAATTCAATTTATAGAATACCCTGGGTCCACTGCTTTCCTTAGGTTTTCTGTACGCTGCAGTGGATATGCCTAGCAGTTATAATTAGGTTAGAGGTTATCTCAGGCCTCTGCATTTTACTAATATTGTAGAAGCAAGAGAATCATAATGATGTGAAGACTCTTGACCTAACTTTGGCAGTCTCCCTGCATCCATTGGCCTTTGGCAGCTTTCTAAAATACCCAAGTCAGGTCAATAGTCTTCACATCATTGTTATCCTCTTGAGACTCCAGGGAGGTTCAAGCCCACTGAACACCAACATCACTAGTTTCCTCCACTGTCTGCTGTTGACACCACATAATATAGTGAAGGGGCATAAAGCCAGTGGTCTTTTTTCACTCCCCATGCTCATAGTACTTCCTCTCTCTCTCTAAGTATAAAGAACCCCAGTAGCTGTGACAAGACCATGCTTTGTGCAGGCATATTATGAAGGGAAGGTACTGTAAGCACAAAGAGAGGAATCTGCTGGCTACACCTTTTCATTTATTTTAGAGCAGTAAAGAGGAGAAAAGACACACGGGGGGATAGAGAACTAGAGTAGAATTGAATTTTGGAGTGGGGTGCAGTTGAAGTGAAGTTTTGGGGGGGCAGAGGACATGTGCGTCATGGTCAAACTGCTGATAATAGGATTGACAGAGGAAATAGGTGAAGACTGATTTAGGGAAAAGGCAGAGAGGAAGAGAGAGTTAAAGAGAGGGCAGTAAAGTAGACAGGGTTGTAGAGAGGGTTCAGATAACTGAAGAGGGTGCAGAAAGATGAAGAGGGACTACATAGTTAAGGAACCTATAGACACAAGGTGTTAGTAAAAGAACCTTACTACTAAAAAAATATTCTGTTAAACATGCACAATCATTTTTATGCATTCTGAAGCAACAGCGATCTCTGCAAAAAAGCTGTTCCAAGTGATTGATCTCTTCTCTGAGGTAGGTCACTTTGGAGGTGTTTACTGTGGTCAGGTTGTGCTCACAGATATGCTATAAGCAAGCCAAAATCCATGTCAATGGTAATTGTCTTCTTTCTATGGGTACCTTCAGGAGTAAAGTTCTAGTTATCAGATGGTCTGAGTTAAGCTCTTGTTGTCATGTGCCAAGCCTTAACCGGTAAGGTAAAGGCTTGGCACATGACTACAAGCCAGCATTGGTCACTTCAGAGGTGTCTACTTTGGTCAGGATGTGCTCAGAGATATTTTCCTCATATAGCCAAAATTATCCAGGTCAGTAATCATTGTCTTCTTTCTATGGGCACCTTAAGAAGTAAAGGTGTAGTTGTTTTTAGGCTTTACCAGTAAATTTGAGGCATAGCACGTGACAGCTATGACCTGGTGATGTCATAGTTAGATTCAAACATGTCTGTCAGTTTGCATTTTAACCATCAAGCATTATGGATGTCTAAAAAGTAATTGTGTAAAGAAAGATACTGTGACCATTGCTAGAGCTGTTATTATAAGCAAGGAGCTGATGCTGACAGATAATGGAATGCTCAGCTTGTACTCTCTCGATCCAAAAAGCAAACATTAGCCAATCTTCTCCTTGCACCATTTTAGTTTTAATATTAAATTTAATCTGATTATATGTTGGATTTCTGTTTTCATTACATACCTTTTTTGAGGCTCAGTGACATCATCACTATGGGGGTAATGGATAATTCACAAAGCTGCCGAAGGCAGCCAAGTGAATAGCCCAGCCGAAGTGAAGTGAGCCGAACGACGTTCGGCCATTCACTCCAGCTCAGTGTGGCTGAAATCAGCCGAACATCTGCTGCCTTCGGTCAGCTGAACATGCTCTGCTGAGCCGAAGTGCAGAGGAGCGGGGGGGGCCGAAGCTGCTGTTCACCCATATTCTCATTCTCAACAGCAGTGAGTGAATATCGTATGCTGCCGTGCACCATTCGGCTCGGCACCTCTGAGGTACCGACGCTACAGCTGGATCCCTTGGCTCTTTAGTGAATAACACCCTATGTCTCTGTGATTCTCAATACAGTGCTGGTGGGAGAGGCTAGTAGGGTGCTGTACTGTACACAGCTTCCTGAAAGCATCATCACACAGTACCTCAGTACTCCTCTCAAGAATCCTCGGCCCTAATACAAGCAGTGGACTGGCTCCTGGGAGGAGTAATGCAAATATAAAAATGCCTTGATAGATGGATGACAGTCTAGAGCAGTGGTTCTCAACTCGTGGGTCGCGACCCAAAAGTGGGTCGCGACACACTCTGCAGTGGGTCGCGGCGTCATGTCTGAGGATTTGGCAGGGTGCATTTGCATGCAGACCACCCTAAATTACTCCCACATTTGATACTGAGTCTCCATGATTGAAAGAACTTGAATAAAAGGAGTGGGAAAGAGACAGTCAGAACAGACATCCTCCAGCTGGGAAATATCTGAATTGCTGCAGTTTCTAATGCACACTGTGAGAAGCTCACAGCGTGCAGTGAAATCAGAGCAAACAGTATCAGTCCAGGAGAGGAGCCGGTACAACTGTGCAAGACTGAATGCAGGATCGGAGTTTAGCTTTAATGCGTTAGTTCTCACCCGTCCCTTTGATATTTTTCCCCCTTTGAGGATTCTTCTCCTATGAGAAATATTTTGCCATTAAGTTCCTAGATTATCATCATGAATAAGCCAATATCAGTAACAACTTTTGTCAGCCGTTTCTGTTTCCATATTTGTATTTTGCTCTGCGGGACACATCTGTTTGTATTCAGATTTGATATCTAAGTTCTGCTTTCCTCCATTCATAAATAATTGAGTCACCAGCTATTAGGTTTTATGTGACAATTGCCATAGAACTCGCATTGGCAGGAAGTAGAGCTGATTCAGCGGACGTCGTGAGTCAACTTTCCTCCAGACGGGAAGAGTTTTTTTTTTCTTTTTTGAGACTATAGAGAGCTGTTATATCTTTCTTCTGTCTCTACTTTGGCTGCAATACTTTTCTTTCGAGCTCGCTTTCTCTGTGCTTGATTTATGACTGATAAATGTCCCAAAGAAAGAGACCTTCACGCACCAGTTTTTCACGTATAATTGGATCTGTCCCGGCTTGTTTTCGTTTGCCTACATAGATGAATCCCAAAGGTTCTTTAAATGCACTAAAAATTTAGATGTTGATCAAGTTGCTTAAATTGCAGGCTCATTTTTTAATTGTGTATTTAAGAGGAACATTTTCATGGGAAATTAAAGAACAAAAAAATAATTGATTCGGAAGAAAAAAGATGAAAGAACAAGAGACATGACATGGATGATTTAAAATTCAAAGTATTTGTGACTCTTAAAGGATATATTTGGGCATTTTACGTGTTTTCAGGACAATGTAACACTATAAACGTCATGCATTGCCTTGCAAAGGAACTATGGTGGTTTTGAATCAAGGCTATGCACTTAAAGTGACACTAAACTCAAGTACCTTAACTTAATAATATGATTATGTTTAAGAGGGGAAGGACCTACAGCCAAACCCGTCGAGCAAATATGTAGGCAAAAGAAACAGTTCCAAAGCCAAAAGACTAAGGGCTGAAACCACTGGGGGCTTTTTAGGCAAGTATAGGTAATAGGTATATAGGTATAGCTAAACTTGGTTAGCATAAACCTTGTGACAAAATTATGATCAATGAGTCCTTGGTTGAAGTCAATAGATGATTACTGTTGCAGAAAATTCTCAAGTGCCTTAACTGTTAAGAAAAAAAGTACCTTATTTGTGTATCACTCAGCTCCAGATTATCAAATCATCTCTGAATTGGTGCCGACACTGTCCTTCCTTCTGTAGAGTGGCTACTTTTATTCCCCATGGTCCCTGTGTGTGTTGTAAGATAGCCACCACTGCAAGTTGTGCCCTGTTTTCCTTCTTGTTACAGGACAAGGCTCAGAACATGTATATGCCAATTACATGCCTTTGGCTCTTTAACTGTGTTTATTTCCACTTTACCTCTAGCTTTATAAAATCCCATGCAAATTGTTAGCTAAAAGATGAGGTTGCTGAGTCACTCAGGATCTAGGTTGACATGTTATTTCCCTTTTTAAAGGGTTAGTTCACCTTATGCACCTTTTCCCAGATATACCCCATGCTTTCCATCATCCTAAGCACATTGCAAAGTACTGTTCAGATGTTAAAAAAAGCTGCCCATTTCCCATTTAATCTCTGTAGATTCTACATAGCATGTCTACAGAAACCTCTAGGGGATTGACAACCCCGACCATTTAGCCAGGATGAGCCAGATTTTAGAAGTGTGCCCCCAGTGACCACTCCTAGTTCATTCAAACTGCGCCCATGTGCAGTGTGCTCTCTATCCGTCTAGCAGCAGCAACTGAGCTATAGGAAGAGCGAGCACACTTGCATTGATGTTCCCTGATCATCCTCTGCCCCACCTGCTGACATCCACCATTGTCAGCTGGTGGGTCAGCAGCTTGTCC
The DNA here is from genome assembly GCF_000935625.1 of Nanorana parkeri. Classification (NCBI taxonomy): domain Eukaryota; kingdom Metazoa; phylum Chordata; class Amphibia; order Anura; family Dicroglossidae; genus Nanorana; species Nanorana parkeri. Next base: position 395,937 of record NW_017306416.1, read on the forward strand.
CAGGCCTGCAGAAGCGGCAGCATAGAACGGGATACAGGTACAGGACAGGAGTAAATTGACACGATGGCTAGCAGGGGTGTCCTGAAGCATAGTGTCACCCGGAGCGGCCACAGGGAGACACCCCGCTGAGACGTAATCACGCATGCATGTGATGTCATCACGTACGCGCATGATGACGTCAAGCATGCTTACCCGCTGGCGGCCATTTTTGTGATAGGCTCCAGCAAAGAGAGGAGGGGACGTTCACCCAGTGGGATAATGTATGCTGCTGAGCCCCTTCCTTCCTCATGCAACTCTCAGTCATTTGGTGTCACCCCCTGTAATGGTGTAAGCCAGTGCGGGCCGCACCCGTGCACCCCACTTGTGATGCCACTGGTGGCCAGAACCTTTGGCAGCCAGTGGAAGTGATCAGGTGACTTTAAAGCAGCTCAAATAATTTCCAGGGTAAAGCCAACAGTCGGCTTACACATGTAAGTCTGCTTACAGGACCCTGCTGCCACCACCTTGTGACAAAATAAAAGGATAACCTGCACCAAATAAAAATCAGGTAACTTGAACTGCTTGAAAGGGCTGTGCTGTGTGGCAGAGATGTATGACTATTAGGACTAGATGGACTGAAATACAAATCCTTTACCAGGTATTCCTTACATGTTTATCACCTGTATATTTAGTTATTTGCTTGGAGTCCAGCTTTAAGGGATACGAAACACAACACAAATGGACATAACATACAACCATAAATGCTGGTTTCTGTAACATTTTTAATATTTATAAAGCAGCTAATGTAACATTTATATTAAAATAATTCTGATCCTATTATTCACTTCTTTGAACTGGAAAATCCAGAATGATGTGTATTTGCTAAACTTTTCTGCACATTCTTCAATACCTATGTTTTCATTTCTCGGCGTTCACCTTTGCAACAGTTAGCGGTGATTCCTCCAGGTGGATAGAGGAGCTGGAATTCACATAATCCTTATAAATAGATTTCTAAGTAAGTAACATCCAGTATTTATAACAACAGGTTAGCATCGAGGTAGTTCAGCACTTTTGTATTATTTGAACACATTGTCTATCCTGCAATGCACATTATAGGGAATCACTTTGCAGACAATGCTAAAACCATCTTTTTTTCTCCCAGACATTTTTCATTCCTTCATAATCTTTGTATTCTTCTGCCTGCTCTTCTGCAAAAATAAACAAAATAAATAAATTTTTGTTCAATTAAAAAAAGCAGAATTCATATTAAATCTGAATTAGACGAGGAGCTAAGTAAACAGAGGGTTTTTAATTGTCTGTTGCCTTCAAACAATTGAGCATTCCATCAATAAATCATTATATGCATGTTAACTGAGGTGATAATTGAAAATGCTCCAAAAAGCCATGATTAGAGGGTTTTTTCAGAACATTTACAGCAGTAGAATTCAATGTACTGCATAAATGTAATGGAAAAGCAATGGTGACTGATGGATTGTAGTTTTTGGGACCATTAAATAATACTGTCAGCATTTTTCGACATCTGCTGCCTGTTTTTTTTTCGTAGACTTGAATTGAACTCAAAATGCAATGATCTGAATAGTAGATGGGGAGAATTAAAGTAATCTAGTTTGCAATCCATGTCCGCAATCTGTTGATAAATTGTATACGCCCACCTGTGCCCTTGTGTGTCTTTTACATCAAGGAAGCCATATTGATAGCTGTCAAATAATGCAATATCTCTGCTCTGGTAGGATATTTTACTGTGTTGCCTTGTGACCACAGAACTTCGGGACCATACGGTCAGGGACAGATTTCCCACAAGGCCAACCGATGCCTGGCCTTGGGGCAGCAGTGGTGTGGAATTCCTATCTCCCGACGCCCGGGACATGTAGTTTTGGGCACCGGCCGGGTAGTTGTTTTCTAAATTTAGCCCTGCTTTGGGCAAGCAGGACTAAATGTACAGCGGAGAAGCCAACACTTGTTTTGTACAGGTCATCTTGGCGATGCCGCCGAGATCACTTGTATGCAGACTGCATACAGGGGGGCGCATTGAGGAACCTGGCATTGGGGCAACAGAGAGAGTAAATCCGGCCCTGCATACGGTCCCATGTTGATTGTGCAAATTGAGTGCAATCTTTATGTGATGAAATACAAACTCTTTATAGGTTGATCTTTGTAAACTAAGGCGGCCCATAAAAAGATGGTGGGACGACTGCTTTTTTTTTGCTTTCTGCGTTAAGCAGACACATCTGGGTTTGGTCTTTGGGGAACAGTGTCATTTGTCCCAGAAAATCTACATCAGATAATTAATTTTATCCCCCAATATCAGCCAGTAAGTCAGCAGAAAGTATTGTGGATGTTTATGAAAATATATTTTGTAACAAAGGTCTTTCAGAGCTTGGATCTTAAGATCACCATCTAATGTCTACAGTTAGCTTTACATTGTAGAGGAAAGTGATAATATAATCCCTGGGAAATGTTTGGTGCCCTAAAGCTGGTCATATGAGTGACAACTTTATTTTTTGATAAAATTGCAAAGCAATCAAAGTCATAAAATAGTTTCATCAACTGCAAACATTTGATATTGAAATTGCCTGGATCAACACACAGAGGACACATCAGACGAAAATAGACAGTTATTTCACGTTTTGATCTGACTTCAGTTCAGTCGTTTAACAAATTGTATGGAAATGTTTAGGTCATTGCAAGGTTTGGGCTTTACAATTGACTATAATCTACTGGTTGATCAAACTTGTGATTGGCAAATTGCTTAAGTTCCGGTAATTACTTGCAATCATATTTGAGATTCTCAGTGGCTTGAGAGTGGATGAAATTGACTGTAAAAATTGCCATGTATCACGTACCTGACTGGAGACTGAGCTGAGAAGGGGGCTGCCCGTGCACCTCTTGTCCCACTCCTCTGGAAGTAGTGACAGGGGATGTAAGGACAGAGTGGAGCACAGGTGCCGATACTGGTGGCTGGCCGGTTCTTGAGGAGGTGCTTGAGCCGAATCTTGAGGTGCCGAATCACAGATCAGGAGCATGGTCAGGAAACATAAGCCAGGGTCATACACAGGAGATCAGAGAGCAGAGGTACCAAATCAGGAGGAGGAAGCAGAGTCAATTGGTCCCAAACCCGGGTTCATACACAGAAAGTCAGGATGCAGGAACAAAGTAAAGGGCACACAGGGGCTAGCTGAAGACCACTCAGAAACTTGGTTATGGCTTCATGTCTGTTTATATATGATAGTATGCACGCTAATGAGCGTGCACCTGTACGCTAACGAGTGCGCTTCTGCATGCTCACGTACGTACGCTATTGCGCATAAATGTTTCCTACGTGCGTGTTCACGTGCTAAAACGCGTTTTCCAGGAACCTTAAGCAATGGATTGCATACTTGTGTGCGGGCACGTTTTTGAGCAGGGGTCCATCTGCAGGTAAGTCTCTTACACCATGTGTATGATCAGTTTAAGGATGCCCATAGAAATTAATCCAATGTGTTCATGTGGGTAGTAGACTTGTGCGCCGTCAAAAAATGTGTTCCGTTTCGGAATATCCGTTATTTCGTATTTCGTAAATTCGTGTCCGAAACTCAATTCGTGTTTGGTACGAAATATGAATTTTCGTTAGTTTCGGCACATTTTCGTAACTGTACGAGCATTCGTTATGATGAAGTTAAAAAGCAAAAATACCTTTGTTAATATTGGAGTCGAGGTGGTAGTTGTTTTTTTATCCGAAATACGAATTCCGTTAACGGATTCCGTATCCGAATTTTGGATTTTGGATACAAAAAAAAACTACTATCAACTCCAATATAAATGTACTTTGCTTTTTAACTTCAATATAACGAATGTTCGTAGCGGAACGAAATTCCGTCAACAGAATTTCGTATTTCCTGCCTGTGTGTTGTAATGCAACCCTCAGCAGCAGCGGATCCGTATTTCGGATTAAAAAAAAATCTTGTCATGTTGTTCAACCTCATTTACAGGGGTAATATTAGTTCCTGTTTCAAAGAAATTCGGATACGAAATTTGTTAACGCAATTTCGTATTTCGGATATAATTCGGAAACTGCAATTCGGATTTCGGATGCTTCCGAATTTACGAATTGCAGGAAAATTCGTACGAATTTCGATTCGTAACTAAACGAATCGCACATGTCTAGTGGGTAGATTTCCAGTTGCTTTGTGTCTTGATGACACATGAGGTGTAATTGTGAACTGCCTATCTGCCCTCTCTGGAATGCAGTCTCCATATATTCTTATGTAGATTCCATTCTAGGCTGAAGATAGTGTGACTGGGTTCCTAGTAAATTCTCTGTTGGAAAAAATATTTGGATGAGGCTTTTCTTTAATTCCCATGACTAAGTTATTATATAGTAACTGTGCAGACAGCACAAATCAAAGTCCTGACCATACTTACCCACTTTTCTCATGTGTTGTACAAGACAAGGTTGGCAGTTGATCACTGATATCATCATGGGCACAGCATGATGACATAATTATGCTATATTTGGTATGAGATCATGGCTACATCAAGACAGGGTAAACTCAGGTGTGCGCCTACATTAGAAAGTTTCATAGAAGCTGTAGTGTCTAACTGCGGTCAGACATGCGCATAACCTTTAATAGTGGAGATCAGCTTTAAAGTTAGAAGTAATATGTTTTTATCTCCACTGCTGGTGGCTGAATGAATTGGCAAGGGAGCGAGGGAAGATCAGCATAAGTAGCCGCTGGGGCCCCCATTTAAGTGCACCTGCTGCTTTGCCCTGATTGTGCAAAACACAGGTTTATATGGTTCCAGGGATACAGGGGGAAATTAGACAAAGCAGTGGTTTAAAGCAAACAGAGTTCTCATTAGGACCAAATGGGTAATGAGAATGATAGATGTACACAAGCAATGCCAAAAAGTAAAACCAGAAGATAAATGTAAGGATAAACATAAACATTGCTTCATGAGCAGTAAAATCCAATTCTAAGTCTTAATCAGCATAGTAATTAAATTCAACATATATTTTAAGTGAGGAAAACCATCTGGATTTTTTATAGTATAAGACCGAAGGACCAGACCTTATGGTGTATTTATAAACTCTCTAAAAGCACTGAGAATGTATGAGATTAACTAGAGTCATTATTATTTCAGAAGTTCAGAAGTTGTATTTATTAATGCTCACATTTAGTTAAAGCCAAAGTCTTTTGGGGGTTCAAAAGGTCCCCCTTCATCTGGGCTCGGCAGCTTTCCTTAAACTGGCTTCTGGAGCAGATCCGTCCTACTACTGTCATATAAATTACTTTTCAGGACTACTTTATACTTATCAGTTCATTAGGGGGACCTTTTGAACCCCTGGAACACATTGGCTTTAACTGTATGTGACTTTTAATTAATGCAACTTTTGGACATTACACAACATTTATTGTGCTTTCCATCTTGCAGATTAGCACTAAAAAAACTGACAGGGGCTCTAACCCTTCCACATTCTATCCGAAATGTAAAGGAGTAGTAAAGGAGTAGTAAAGTCCTAGCATGTACCATCCTGTTATAACATCAATGAATACACAATGTAAAAACGAAAATCTGCGCTCTTGGAACCAGCTAGCAAGCAATTAACCCTAAAGCTGCTATAAAAAAATGGGGATCTCTTAAAAATCGAAAAAAGTGACACAGCGCTAAAGGTGAACTTAAAAAATGTAAATATAAATAAATGGTGATCTAGTGTTGAAAATGAACAATCAATATTCCTAGTAGGTAATAAATATCACAAATATTTTACATCGATAATTATATATTTAATTCACCTATATTTATTACCTACTAGGAATATTGATTGTTCATTTTTAACACTAGATCACTATTTATTTATATTTTTTAGTTCACCTTTAGCGCTGTGTCACTTTGTTTTCCGATTTAATAGGAATACATACTAGAGATGTTTTTCATAATACAATCAAAGCTTACTTGAAACAATCCCTTTTATGTAGTGAGTGCTGCCTTCCATCTGCCCATCACTTTCACCAACTTCCTGGATTCCCTGTGTCATTTGCATCTCTTTCTCTGCTGCTTGATGTGACGCAATCTCATATTCTCAAGACTGCATATCCCATAATGCATTGCTTCCAGCAAGCAATGATCATGTTACACTGTTCAGATGTTGAGTTGTAGTTCAGAAGAGGGTTGTGACACCAGAAAGAGCATATTTACAGGGCTGAATAAAATGGTGTCAGCGCATTGAGGAAGTACATCCTATGGTCATCTTCCATAGCTAAGTTTACAAACTTCTAGATGGATATGGTTATTAGGAACGGGATAGAACTTATGGAAATTCAATATAGAAATACAGATTTATTTTTTTGACCATAAATACACATAGATGGCTTTAGAAGCATTTTAATTAATATAGAACTGAAAGTTAAATTCAGCTTTAAAATGTTCAATTTAGCATTCGATTTTTATTTAAATTCAGTGTGCAGGAAAACAGTGTATATAAAGCACCCCTAGTGGGAATAGAAAATCCTCTGCCCTGCACTTTGTTGTAGAGAAGGACTTCACTATTTAAACAGTGGTCTCTCTGCAGTGATCCCTAAAGCTTGTTACTGAATCAGACCTACATCTCTGCAATCAGCAGAATGTGTGAGCTTTGCAGATTGGAGAGCAGTAGGTATAACATGAGCCCATTGTTCCCACACAGACTAGTGCAGGATGGAGGATTTTCTACTCTCATTGGGGATGCTTGAAATAAAAAACAGATAATGGTAAGACATTAAGCACAGACTGTTTTCCTGCACATTGCATTTGTATAGAACACTTCCCTTAAAAAGAATATTAGGGTTTGATGGATCATTATGAAAGTAAAAAGAAATCCTGAAGAAGTGTAAATATTTATAGTACCGTTGGTTACCTCATTTTTGTATTTAACGTTTTACAGTCCTAATTAGTGCTTTTTTCCCCATTTCTTACTGTGATGTTATGTTTCTATTCTTTCCTCCTGTGCCATTAAAGCAATGAATTACTAACTCAGAAACCAGCATGGGTTGACAAGAAGCCGTGTTTTATCATGACCCTGCATTGCTGAATTCCATGTTTTTTGGCAAATACACCAGTTTTAGCAAGTGTATTCAGTAAGGGCTGGCAGATAGATTAGTAGCAAGTTTTTCTTCCACATAGCTAATTTAAAGTGACACTAAACTCAGGATTTAAATCATAAAAATAAACTTAAGTACCTAAATTATTGACCTAAATGTATCTAATTTGTGTAGCACTCGGCTGTAGATCCTCAAATAATTTTTGAGTTGGTACTGACACTGTCCTTCCTTCTGGAGGGTGGCTACTTTTGTTCCACATGGTCCTTGTGTGTGTTGTAAAGTAGTCACCGCTCCAAGCTCGCTCCCGTGATGGACTACAATCTCATGATTAGTTTACTAATTTGTAGTAAGATTGTAGTCCATCACGGGAGTGAGGTTGGAGTGGTGGCTACTGTACAACACACAGGCACAATGGAGAGCAAAGTAGCCACCCTCCAGAAGGAAGGACAGTATCAGCAGCAACTCAGATATCATTTGAGGATCTGCAGTCGAGTGATTGATATATATATATATATGCCTGCTTTTGGCCTTAACATTCTATTTTATTTTTTTTATTTTATTTTTTTGTAACACCATAGAGCTTGAATATAGGAGGCACATGGCTCAGAGATAATGTGATGCTCAAAAAAAAACACTGGAAATGTGTTACAGTATAGATGAAATTACTGAAACGTAACATAAAAAATGTATTCTCAAAGATTAGATGCCAAGCTAGACAAACTGTCAACCACTAATCAATTAAAAGTGATGAATAAAGAGGCCTATAGTGATGATGGTAATACATAAACAACACTAATTTTTGGTACCTCTAGGAATAGATATAATCCAGAGGACTACAATGTCATACAAATTAGTGCTGACATTGTCCTTCCTTCTAGAGGGTGCATACTCCTGTTCCCCATGTGTGCTTGTGTTGTAAAGTAGCCATCACTCCAATATTGCTCCTGTGATGGACTACAATGTCACGTTTATTTTACTAATTTGTTTTGAGATTGTAGTCCATCCCAGGAGCAAGCTTGGAGTGGTGACTACTTTACAACACGCACAGGGACCAAAAGTAGCCATCCTCCAGAAGGAAGAACAGTGTCAGCACCAATTCAAAGATGATTGGAGGATCTACAGCGTGATACACAAATACGACACTATTTGTTAATAGTTAAGGTACATGAATGTATTTTTATGATTTACCTCCTGAGTTTAGTGTCACTTTAAACAATGCAGGTTCCAAAGAGATGGATGGTGAAAACTTTGTACAGATGGATTCAATTACAATGTAGTAATTTTTCTGCTTACTGATTTCAATTGGTATTTTTAAAGAAAGTCATGTTCCCAGTGGGGATGCCACTTGGTGAGATTCTGCATTCTAATTCGATGCAGTCGTCTCTTTAACACAGCCTGAAGGTGAGTAAATGCAGATAGGTACGAACCAGAGGTGACATATGAACAGATGCAACATGTTTATATACACCCCACTGATTCTGGTGTATTACATAAGACACATCATGATGTTCAAAGTGCAGTAAGTTTAAACAATAAATCACAAATCACGTCTGCTCTGCCTACATCTAAATGAGATCTGGTTGGTAACTGTATGTTCCACCCTTATGCTTCGTACCACCTCATAAAATATACCCAACCGTGATATCAAAGCAAATTAATGTATTTGCTTTATATTATGCTTCTGTTAGTAGCTAAGGGAAATAAATTATAAAAAAGATATCTGTAAATTCATGACGCCTAACCTCTGAACTAAGCGAGTTCATGGCCACGTTACTGGTTAAATCGTTAAATGCTCTTTCTTCCATCTATTTCAATGAATTGGGCAGCAGGGGGTTATATAAAGCCGCATGTTCCCATTTTCCTGGCTTTTAACTTTACAAAAACTGTTTATGCAGATGGTGAAATACATTAAGCACATTGAACCATTATTTCTGTAGGACTTGAGCTAGACAGGTAGCTATAAATGGCTCACAGCATCTTCATGAATTGCCTTGTACAAGGAGAGCAAGTGAGAGAAAGAGAGAGAAAAAAAGTTATGAAGGAAGTATTGCTGAAGATTATTCGTCAATTTGCTGTGATAAATTGCCTACCGAGGGCCCAAATTACCAAAGAAAAGAGGGTGTTTGCATGAATACACACACCAGTTCACCAGCCAGGGTTTTTCAAATTTGTCAGGACTTATAAAGCGTAAAGGCAGCAGCCTGCACATGTCCCAACCTCTAGTGAGATTGGAGGAAATAGGAACGCTCAGTACAAACTTGAAAATGGAATCCTTTACTATAGCATGTTGATTTTACAAATAATACAACATTTATAAATCTGCTGCTGGTTGATGGAGAACTACGCAGGCTGACTCTGATGACCTTTGCCTTTGATTTGTTGTTATTGTTTGACTGTATCTGGCTTTAAAGGTTTCAGAGTCCATAAACAGGAACAAATAAAAAAATACAGTAAATGAAAGCGGAATTCTTGGTGTACACACTTAAGTTCTAAGTTAGCCACTCAGATAGTGTTGAACCCATTGGATTAGCATTAATGCTAGCTAGGATTTTGAGAAGGAGATTGGCACTGGCAGTCCATGTAGAGGTTTCCATCGAAAGATCCTTCAAATGCCCCCCACCCCCCTTTTCCAGCAAGCCACCATGTCTTACACTCATCTATCCTCATTCCTAGGATAGCTTTGCTCTGAAGCATGCTGAGAATGGCAAGCCATGGTTGCAGAATCTCTAGCAGGAGGATCTCCTTTGAATCATATGGAGAAGTAATCTGTTGTGCATCTGATTGGGGTTGCCCCTCCATAGAAATGAATAGAGGTTAAGAAGAGGTCTGATAATGGACATAGGCCATACTCCCAGCAGACTGCAGATCAAAGATCTCAGAGGAGTAGATACATGAGAAAACTCAGCACTTCAGAAGCAAAAAGGTGCTGGATGAGAGCACCACTCCGCTGATATGTGTCAAGAAAAAATGTTTATTTTAGTTCAATAAAAACAGCCAATGCTGGAATAGAGTGGAATAGGTGAAGTCTGGACTTTCAAGGCATCATTTATGCACATTGGTCTGTTGTTTTTGGCATATGAACTAGGCAAATCCTCAGGCACTGTTTGCTTGTCTGGGTTTCTTTTGTGTAAGCACCCTAGCAAGAAATTAGGTAGTTTCAAATTAATACTTTCCTGTATGCTTTATACAGGAAAAAAAGTCTAGGCGCAATAAAACCTATTAGGTTTTTAGCTTAGCATTTCAATTTATTTTATTTCTGACTGTGAACCCATTGAGAGAACTTTCGTATCACTGTGATGCCCGCAGAAACATTAAGGGGAATCATTGTCATGGGGACAGACAGGCACCTTCCTAGTCTGCTAAAAATTTGTTTTTGTCTATGTCCCCTTTGGAGAGATGCAGATTCCATACAGTGTTGGAATGGAACATAGATTTGTAGTCACCTCCTCCCTACTTGGTACACATTTTGTACAATTTCAACACCTTTAGCCTCATGCCTTATACATAAAGCTGAAGTTTAATCTGCTTAAATTTTGACTTTCCTGGTTCCTGGCTTCCTTTCCCCCATCACCAATGTGCTGAAAACATTAGCATAGAGGCAGGAAGCTCACAGTGTGCAGTGAAATCAGAGTAATCGATTAGAGTAAGGAGAGGAGCCCGTACAACTGTGCAAGATTGAAGGCAGGCCAGAGTTCAGCTAAAATATCTTCTGAATGGGGGGTAAGAAGATTTCTGCAATAAAGCAACATTATTATAACATGAAGAACTTTTTTCCTTAACAAAGCTGGAGTTTCACTTACAGTCTTGAACAGACACGATGACCATTATAATTGAATCACATTTCAGATACAGCACAAGCCTAAGCATGTTTAATAAACCAAAATGACTAGTAAGGCTGTCACTCTGACTATATTTAACATATTGTGCATATTTGACCCAGATGATCACTGTTCTTGCAATCAAACAAGGAGATGAATTATACATTCAACAAATATGCAAATGTATCTGTGCTACACTGTGCATGATTTATACCTAATCCATTTTCCTGGCTCATTTAAGCACAGGCATGAGCTCTCTAGTTCCTAAGAATGAAAAATGACACTGTGTAACAGCTCTTCCACAATGGTATGAGCTTATTCCTGAACTCCTGCACAGACTTCCAAAACGGTGGTGTTAAAGTAACCGTAAACTCAGGAGTTAAATAGTATAAATGTATTCAAGTACCTTAACTATTTTATGGTCATCACTTGGCTGTAGATCCTCAAATCATCTTGAATTGGTGCTGACACTGTCCTACCTTCTCCACTCCACTCTAGTCACCACTCCAAGCTCACTCCTGGGATGGACTGCAATCTCATGTTTAGTTAGCTAGCTAGCTCATTTGTATGTAGTCTATCAAAGGAGCGAGCTTGGAGCAGTGTTTTTTTTGTCCCATTTTACATTTTCGCCAGGGGGTGCATTTGGGGTGCCATTTAGAATCAATAGTAACGCAAAGCACATCTAGTGTGCATTACAATGTGCTATGCAAGAACTTGCATTAAAGGTGAATTATGGGGAGAGTGAAATGCACTTATCCCCATAATTAGAGCTGGCGTGTGACACTGAAGCTGTCACACATCAGCTCTATTGATCGAGAACTGAGCGATTACAGTCCCCTCTCCCCTCTCTATTCCTCCAGTCAGGGACAGATGGGGAAGGGGCAAGCACAGCTGGCTCTGGCAATAACGAGCAATTCCAACAATCAGAAATGCACTTTCATTGCGCTCCCTGAGAGGAGAAGGAAGTGTTTCACCATTCAAAATAGGCCTGGAGCTATGGATTGAAAAGGAATAAGCAAAAGGCCAACATGGGAAAAGGGTGGGGAAAGGAACTAAGGTAGGAAAGGGTTAAGGAAAAGAAGTTAGAAGTTGGTTAGAGGAGGGACACTTACTGGATTGGAGGATAGTGGTCTTCCAGGAGGGGCTTCGAAGGGTAGTCAGTAAGGATGAGTCTCAGGAGCCCAGTTGGTGACCAGCAGAAGAGAGATGAACTAATAAGGTCAAACGGTTATGACCTGGTCATAGGGACCAATGTGGGTCTGTGTTCAATTTATTTGCGTCCCCGAGGCGGTGTATGTCGGCTTGGGGCATTCAGGTACAAGAAATGTGCCCGCAGATAATGGTCTGTTTAAAGAGTTATAATGCCTTCAAAGACCTTGAAACCAAAATGTTTTATACAGTATGGTTATTGGTTGTTTGTTTGTTATTCATAACATTTTATTTATAATGGTTTGTAATAAAAGGCTGCTGTGACCATTTAAACTCCATCTTGTGTGTAGTGTATTAATTGGTTAAGATTGGGATTGAGTTTTTATGGTAAAAAGGGTGGTTTTAGTTAAATGGGGACCTCTGAGCTACATTAAGTCATGCACTTTACATTGTGGCGGTAGGAAATATTGAGCTGTGGGCAAGTATAGGATGAACTCTGCCATCTAGGTTATAATCCCAGAGCTTACTGTAATAGTTTCCTGGTATGGAAGGGTTAAAGTCAGGCTGTTGTATGCCATATTCCTGCATTTACAGTTGCGTTCTATATTGTCAGACAGTTTTAAAGTGAAAAATGAATTCCATTCTGCTAGTCCACCTACCGTGTGAGCCAATTAACAACAAAAAAATGGTTATATATGGGTGAAGATTTGGTTTTTTTCCCCCCTTAATCCATATCATTCAGAGATGTTGTCTGATGTTGTCAAGGACAGATATGCTTTAACTGTGACTAGCAAAAGAGTGCTTGTTCCTTGAATGGGATGAAATGTTGAATTGCTAAAAATGTGTTATATTTATATAATGCAGCCGGGAGAGTTGTAACGTTGTGATGTAACGTATGGCACATTGCAGTGGTCAAGAGTATGTAATACATAGCCCAGCATCCAGATTTTGTAAAGGGAAAGCAAAAGACACAGAATGCAGAGGTGTAGACTATGATAAATAAAGCAAAATGCACAGAACACAACGGTTCAAACTATATAACCTAAAGCAAAGGGTACAGAACACAGCAGTCCACAGTATATAGCATGACAAATGGTGTACATTGCTCAGCAGTTTTGAGTGCATTCCCGATTACATAATGAATAGCACATTGTATAGCCAACATCAGGAGTATACTGTATATTGTAATACTTACAGGGTTATTCACTTAGATGCCGAAGACAGCAGAGTGAATAACCCAGGCCAGGTTAGTGAAGTGAGCCGAACACTGTTCGGCTGTCCACTTCTGGCTGAGCCGAAGTGCAGAAGGAGTTCAACTCAGCTGATCCAACATCTGGATCAGCTGAGCTGAAGCTCTGGCAACTCACTTGCTGTTGTTCGTCCCTATTCTCATAAGGGTCGAACGACAGTGAGTGAATAGCCGAATGCTGCTCTGCTCGGTACCTCCGAGGTACCGAGCAGAATAGAAAAGAAGTGAAAAGAATGTGGCCATTTGCGGGTGCTGATCTGTCATTACAACTGGGCGGTGCCGGACTGAACCGAAGGGCAGAGGCGGCCAAAGCGAGCCAAAGGATCAGCCAAAGCTATGGCTGGATCCGTCAGCTCTTAAGTGAATAACCCTCATAGTGTATAGAGGGCATCATAGCATAAAGAGTGCAGAGGTCAGGATTATTCAATGTGCAGCACAGTACAGAAAGTACAACGGTCAGGAGTATGTAATGTGCGGCACTGTGTATAAGTGAAGCAACCAGGAGTATGTAATGTACAGAACAACATTCAGAGTGCAGTGGTCAGGATTAAGCAATGTGCAGCACTGCACAGATAGTGCAGCAGTTGGGAATATGTAATGTGAAGCACAGTGTACAGAGGGAAGCAGCCAGGAGTATGTAACATACCGTACAATGTAAAGAGTGCAGAGGTCAGGTGTATGTAAGATAATGGGGTTGATTTACTAACCTTATAAACACGCCACAAACAAGTATACACCTCTGTAGTGTGTTCCCTCCCAGCATGATCTATTGGTGGAATCTAGACACCTTTGTAGTGTGTACACACCCAGCAGGTGTGTTGTGCAAAGCCCTGCATGAATTGCAAGGTGATGTTGTGTAAATTAGCTCTACATTGTGTTGCTTGCGTTGATGAATGCAGGAATGTAAATGCATGAGCTAACCATTTTTGTCTAAACTGTGAAGCAGCATTATATATGCATCATGTGCATGATTTTTCCAGATATTGCTTTAGTGGAAATATGCTTTTAGAGACTTTTTGGTTGATAAATATGTTTTGCACATGCACCTAGTGCGTGCGTGTGTTTAGGTTAGTAAATCACCCCCAATGAGTTATTATGCTCAGCTCACGTACTTTTATCAAGACTATTTGAAGAACATCCTGGTTAAAGTGCCAGAACATGCACAGCTACTAATATACATACTTCAGTTAAGGTTCCTGCGTGTGTATGCATGCTTTAAACAGTTAAATGAGCCAGTTAGGATCCACGCCTTGGTTTGGGAAATAGGTGACTACTTTGACTGGTCAGTAAGGGGTAAAGAATGGATGATACTCATTGGTAAGTGTAATCACAATGACTCCATTGTCTTTTAGTATTCATTAATAACACAAAGGTTACATCTCCCAGCAAGCTCATAAATATGTGTCGTCATGTAATGTATTTAACATTGATGCTGGATATGGCATTATAAGTACATTAACTCTCACAAGAAGAAGACTCGGAACCCTCTGTACACATATCATCTTTTTTTCTGAGCAGGTGAAATATAGACAGTGTTTGTTATGGCCTTTGGTTATTTTCCAGATGGAAACAAATTTAACTCCTGGGGAAAATGGTAATGGGTTTTGTAAAGGATATATGTGTCCAGTGTGACCTTAAGTCATTTTCACGACACTGTCCAGCTGAGATATTTTCATGTTACTCTCATAAGGATTTTATTTTAGTTCTGTACAGACTAGACACAAAATAAATAAGCCATGAGTACACCGGTTTAAGTGTGTCTGCATTTTGTTTTTGTGGATAGCCGGTTTGGCAGAAAACAATCCACATTTGATGTAAGTTTTAAGTAACCCTAAACGGCTGCTTGCAACAAATACGCTTCTGTGTATTTGTGTACACCTCCCAATCTATCTGAGATGGGAATAAGAGACCCCAGTAAAAGTGTATCTAAACCCAAGAACAAAAATGAAATATATTGCGGCTTACCAGTTCTTAGATGTGGTGGCTGCATTAGTTTTCTTTTCAGAGGTTTTTTTTTCGCTGGTGATCCTGTCAGTGACACAGTTCCGGTCTATGGAGGAGTAGTTGTTACCTTAGGACAGGACGTATGTTGGAACTACAGAATGCCTCCCCATCATTTTCATAACACAGGGGGCAATGTGGTATCATTTATAGATATAACCTTGTCTGGGCTGAAAAGAACTCATGCTGCAGCATGCACAGGACAGCATTGGATTTCTGGCAGGATCAACAAGTATTTTATTTACACAATAAGCAGATATAACAAAGTGCTCTTTAATGGTATAGTTATTAGACCAAACTGGAGAAAAATAGAAAGGAGGAAGTCCATTGTTAAAAGTTACACACACTTTTATAACAAACTTAGACACGTGCAATTTGTTCCGTTCTGAATAAAAATTCATACGAATTTTATAAAAATTCGGACACATCCGAATTTCCAAATCCCGATGCAGCCAAATGTGTCAGAATACGAATTTCCATTTCCAAATCTTGAATCCGTCTGAATTGCAATCAAAAACTAAACTGAATTGAACATGTGTCTTTTCTGGTCATGTGTTTTTCAGTTTAATGCATCCAAATGGGTCTGAACACAAATTTACGTTATGGCAACATGGGAGCCATATACAGTATTTACATATAATACTAAAGCTCCTAGACCCGAATGGCATTTGGGATCTGAATTTCCGAATTTGTAATATATGTATATCTCTCCCGGGCCCGAATTGCATTCAGGAGCACCTGAATGCAATTCGGAAATTCAGATTCCCGAATGCCATTCGGGTCTAGGAGTCTCAGCTTTAGTATTATTATCTGTATGGGGTCTATTCACGAAGCTGCCGAAGGATCTGAGTTTTTCTGTGGTATTCGCAACGTATATTCATAAACTCATCTGAAACTAGCTAAAATTCGGATTTCGTCCGAATCAGAAACCCGAACTTAATTGATTTTCGGATCCGAATCCCAAAATAACGAAATATCGGAACCATATTTCTCCGCAGCTTACATGTCTATAACAAACATAGGATATGCAACCTTTTACTTATCTTTGGTCATGCCGACCAGGTGGAATTAATGAGAAAAGGGCAAAACGTTTTTTGGTATTTACTGAAGACCACAATTATTATCTTTAGACAAAAATACGGTACTACAAAAATACAAATAACTTTTAAAAACACAAACACAGACACATTTATTTACCACTCTTTTCTTTTATAGTAGCATTTGAAAATAAGCAATGCAGAAGATTTAAAGGTCAGACATAAAATATAGAGCAGCAAAAACTATTTTAGCAGTTATAAAATGAAGTACAGGCACAAGAGATATATAAAGTATTTGCAGTACCCTGCCTACTGCGTCGGTTTTGGCTGTGCAGCAAGTTAGCCAGGTTACTCATTTTTATGCAATCAACTTCTCCTTGGTATAAGGTTTGGGTGCCTTCTGCTTTTCCCTAGGTTGCTTGTACTGCTAGTGACATTGCTTCACATTATGGCAGCCTGGTGGGTCAATGCTTAAGCAGGGTACACAAGTATGAAATTACAGCCAGTTCCTGATGAATTTTTGTCCAAACACTTACAGTCATAATGTTTCCAAAAAGATGACTCCTCTTCTTTGATTCTCTGAACATCCTGTCCAGTATAAGATCAAAAGGGACAGAACAGTCTCTAGCAGCTGTCAATCTACTAGATGGGAGAAGAAAGGATGGATGGAAGAGGAGTGGGAGCAGGAGGGAGGGGAATGGCTTTCCTTGCTGTGCCTGTGTGTTTGTGGAGACACACACAGCTTACTAGCACACACAAGGGTGGCTGCAAGGGAAAGGAGCCACCCCAAAACAGGATATCAAGACCAGTGGTCAGGGGACCAGCTGATACTTTACTAAACTCTTAAACATCAAGGAGCAGTATCCATTTTAAGTGATTTCACTTGACATAGCTTAAAAACCTTTTGAAGTTATTATCACTTTAAATCCCTGCAATGTTTGTAACTTACCTGACATGGATTTTTTTTCCACACAAAAAAGGATTCACTTCAGACCTGAATCCCATAGAAAACTCTATAGACTTGCTTAACAAGCAGTTGCTTTTTGCGAAGACTGGGAGCTCTTGATCCATCCTCCACCCTCTCACCATTTATTATACTGACAGTTTGAATGTTCCTCAGTACGATACAACTTAATGTTTCGACAATGTAAACATACCGCTTGATAATGCAGAATCAGATTACTGAGACAAGCAGCAATCACAGCTCGAGTGATCAGGCAATCAGCTTCAGACTCTCACCAATCTGTTAGATGTTTCTGGCTGGAATTAATACCCACCTCCTCGTCTGTCTCGTCTCCCCGGTCATCTTGGAGTTGGGCGTGCTGTCTTGTCCTTGATATGCCTGTCGAGTTCCTATGAAAATATTTTCATTATATACAATTAATGTTATGATATGAAAACAATCCATGTACATAGAAATTGTGCCAAAAAGTGCTCAATCATTCTTTAAAACTTGGCAACAATGGCAACATTCCCTTTATTGTTTCACTTCTGGACACTTGTTGCTTAGTCTTGACGTAAAGCTTAAGGGGAAACATGGCTCTCTGGGAAGCTCATCAAGGCAGCATAGCAAAAGAAAGCTGCTGGGCCTTTGTCAGGCTGGCTCATATTGAGCTTCTGCTATTCTGACACAGGCCCCACCTTCTTGTCTTCCCCTTGGAGGTTATCTTGTGGTAGTTTCAAGAGTGCCAAGGTATACAAACACTTTGCCAGCACCATGCAGGCAAGATTTGTACTGTAAATAAAGGTACAGTTTTTACTGCTGTCCTATATTAATTTTGTATATGACAACAAAATGGACATCCCTCTAAATTGCATTTAGGTGCACAATGATTGGTTCATAAAGACATGGTTTGAAGAGTTTGTGTGGAGGAACTCGAGTAGCCTACACAGAACCCTGACCTCAACCTTACTGAACACCTGTGGGTTAAAACATCAGTCAAGTCAGTTGAGAGCCAAGTATTCTGGTCCAACATCAGTACCTCAATTTACAAGTGTCCCATTAAACACCAGTATGGAATCCCACAGTAGTAAGCAGAAGAGTTCTGGGATGACATGTAGATGGTGGCACACAAATCCATACAAACGTAGAAAAGATAGTCATACCATCAATACATCCTTTTATTGATGTCAGATACACATGACATCACAAGCAACGTTTCAAAACCTAATAAGGTCCCTTCATCAGGCAAATGCCATAGTGACACACATAGTGATGTATTGATGCATTGGACCTTAGAGTGCGGATGACTATCTTTTCAACATCAGTACCTGACTTACAAATGCTGTTTTGGCTAATTGCACTCCAGTACACTCCAAAGTCCTGTGGAAAGCTTTCATAGAGGTATGGAGAATGCTATAGCAACAAAAAGTGGACATCAATTTCAGATTAATGCCTGTGGATTTGAAATAGGATGCCAACAAGATCATATAGGTGAGATGGTCAGATATCCACAAACTATTGAGTGTGTGGTATACATTACCAGCTGCCTGGCACAAGGAAGGCTTCCTTTTGAAAGCGAAAGCAAGGATATGTCTTTTCTCCTGTGATGCTCATACGGCTCAGCTTCAGTTTCATATATCTTGACAAGTCCTGCTTGTGTTGAATGAATGAGACTTGTTCTTGCAAAAATTTGAAATGTCAGTTATAAAATATTGCCACATTCATTTCATCTAAAGTTAGACGCTTGCTCAAACAGCCATATCCCTGCAGAGCACTTTACAAACCATATTCGCACTAGTATAATAACTTTCATAAAACACATAACCTCATCCTCCAGTACATATAAAAACTGCACAGGTATAGGTAGCATAACTGTAAAATAAATAAAACTCTTGGAAAAATGTCAGCATTCTTGGCCATGTTTTTTAAGGCTGTAGGAAAAAAATTGTATTCATAGGAACTGTTTACACTCGGTTGCAAGGAGCATTACACCATCAGGATGCATAATTAGACCATTAACAGCCTACCTATAATCACAGCACCATTTGTGGTCAGAAAATGGAGGACTTTGAAAAATAAACTCCTTCGTGTAGAAAAATAAGTCCTTTGTGCCTTGTTGTGACAAGTTGGGAAATAAGAAAAAAAAATGCAGGTTAACATGACTCACGCCTCTTGTCATTACTTCACAGCATCTGTTTTGCTTCTGAAACCATATGCCTCAACAGCTGGTCAACTTGCCACATACAAGAAAAGCACATTGACAAGGACTAATTGTGTACAGGTGTTACTTCAATGGTAACCACCCTTCTTGCGATTTCCGCACAAAACTTTCGCTCTAGCTTATAAACGTTTAGCATGGGAAGTGGCGATGTTGAAGTGTAAAAATTGTTGAAAAGCGCACAGTCTGGAGAAATAAAGCTGCAACAACTGCTAAAATGCAGCGAAAAAGCCACTTCAAGAACAGCTATTAGTAGCTGGTTACATTCAACTGGACTTGTTCTGTAATGCCATAGATGTTCTCTGCTTCCCAAGTAGCTTATTTTGCTCTACCGAGTGTCACAAACATCCTCCAGAATTTAAAGTGTGTATCACGAACTTCACAGCTCCACATGATGATCTAGAATAGTCAACATTTGCCTTCACAATTTTCGTGGTGATTGGATAAAGGTAACCCTTTATAGGGTAAGGTAACCCTGCCCTATAGGTACAAGGGTAAAGGAGTTACCCGTGTACCTATGAACAGGACCACCATTAAAAATCATGGTGCCAATTTGAGAGGCTATATGCGCTGACGACTCTGTAGAGAAATTTGACAACAAATAGAAATCGTGTATTCTTTAAATTGGTATGCTTTCTTGTGACACCTCCCCTTGTTATTTGTTTTTTTAACTTCCCTCAAATAGTACTATTTTATGTTATTTCCTCATGTATTTTATTTTGTTTGTTCCCCATTACTCTATGTACTCGTTTCTCCACTCTATACATTGGGAACTGCTCTCTGAGAGTGTTTATTATTGTTGATCCCACTGTTTGTATATTACTCTACTGATTTATTTGAAAATTCAATAAAAATTGATATTTGAAAAAAAATAATGGGGTCCCATACAGCCTACCTAACAGGGCCCCCTCTAAAGTCTCACCAAAACCTAAATCCCTCACCCAGGAAGAGTATATATTTATATGTGTATATATATACAAGGAGGATGGATGGTATATTAGTATACCGGAATGATGGTTAATGTCTGTATATGGCACAACAGGGCCTGGTTTGGGAGTACTGCCTGTACCCCGCTAAAAGCATCCCTGACTTTGAATGCTGGAATATGTTCCCGTCACTCGTTAGAGCTAAAAAAGATGCTTGGATGATTAGCAAAATATAACATTACAGAAGTCTAGTTGAATGCGACTGTTAATAGCTATACCATGAATTGGATAATTGAGAACCTTCACAGACACTCCAAGAACTTTTCTCCCCTTTGAAAATAATGTTTGCAGATTTTTCAGCATAGAAAATAGTAGGAAGTTACCCCTGTAGCTATGAATGTCAATGTTCCAAACACTCATTAGAGCTAAAGGAGATGTTTGGATGATTAGCAAAATATAACATTACAGAAGTCTAGTTGAATGTGACTCTTAATATCTTTTCCCTTACCCTCGATAAATGAGAACGTTCACAGACAATCCAAGAACCGTTCTCCTTTTTTTAAATTCATCTTTGCAGATTTGTTCAGTAAATAAAATAGCAGAAAGTTACCCATGTAGCTATGAATGCCAGGGTATGTTCCCAACACTCATTAGAGCTAAAGAAGATGCTTGGATGATTTAGTGAAATATAATATTACAGAAATCTAGATAAATGAGAACCTTCACAGACACTCCAAGAACCTTTTTCCCTTTTGAAAATATTTTTTGCAGATTTCTCAGTAAAGAAAATAGCAGGAAGTGTTTCTGAAATGTAAAAAAAAAAAAAAGCCACCCAGAAACAAATTGCCCAGGTGGTCTTTAAATCAGTTAGAATATGCTACCAAAAAAATTTAAATTACACAAAACTCAAAAGTTACATCTTAAAAATACATTCAAGTCCCTTCACTTTTAACAAAAATGTATCTTGTTTGTGTATCACTCGGCTGTAGATCCCCCAATCATCTCTGAATTGATGCTGACACTGTCCTTCCTTTTGGAAGGTGGCTACTTTTGTTCCCCATGGTCCCTGTATGTATTGTAAAGTAGCCACTGCTCTAAGCTCGCTCCCATGATAGACTAAACATGAGATTGTAGTCCATCACTGGAGTGAGCTTGAAGTGCTGGCTACTTTATAACACACACGGGGATTATGGGGAAAAAAGTATCCACCCTCCAGAAGGACAAGTGTCAACACCAATTCAGAGATGATTTGAGGATCTATAGCCGAGTTATACACAAATAAGATACATATTTGTTAATAGCTATGGTACTTGAGTGCATTTTTAAGATTTAACTTCTGAGTTTAGTGTCACCTAAAGAAATTTTACGTATCATTTTTAAAAGACCAATCAAACCTATTAGCATATATTTCTCATACAAAATGGACAACTACAAATTATTTAGTAAATAGGCCTCTGTGGTTGTTCTTCCTCTGCAGTCTAAGCATTGAAAGTGTGACCTCTGTAACTTACAGTTGTGGCGAGATGGCAGTAACCCCAGTGTCAGTGAATTGGCAGACAGTTGACTCAATAATATGACATCTAGAAGATCGTTGAGAAGTTTAATCTAAACGGTTGAGATCTTTACAACAGAGGATTGGCCAAAAGACTTAAAGACCATAATCTTTAGATTATGCATTAGGTCTGGTAGGCAATTTAACAGGTACTCCCATTTAAAAAAAAAGAAAAAAAAGTAAGTGGGATTCCCCCCCAAAGTCATACCAGGCCCTTAAGGTCTAGTAGGAATTTTTAGGAGGAACCCCATTCCCAAAAATGGGGGGAAAAAACATGGGCCCCCCTAAAAATTCCCAACCAGACCCTTGATCCGAGCACAGTCCTGGCAGGGCAGGAAAGGGGGATCAGCAAGTGCCCCACCCCTGCCATACCAGGCCACATGCCCCTGCCACTGAGATGGTGCTTTTCCAGGGTTCCCTTTAAAAAAATCCACTAACCATTGATATACTCACAGGAACATACATCATCCAATGCTCAGAAAAATATAGATCATGCATCCACATCAGTGCATACAATCAGTGGGTACAGTATCAGTGCATACAATAACAAATAAATATACAAATATCACTCCTTTGTATTGTGTACTCCAATAATAAGATATCCATAAATCGCTATCAATTCATAAATCACAGAATCAATAGTGCTTATAGATCAGCAGTGTCCATTTCTCTGTGCTTAGAAAAAACACACAGTGCTCCCACAGTGTCCCTTTCTCTATGGTTCTCGTGGTGTCTGACCTTTGCAGAGAAACAAACTGCTTCTAGAGTCCTCCTGTGCAGTTATTAATTATTGGGCCTTTATTTATTTGGTGCTGCCTCACAAAATACTTCCTGATCTGTAGAAGGTCCTCTTTAAAGTTTTTAAAAATGGTATAAAACTTTTTCCGTTAAAATCCTGGCACCAAGCTTATACCCATACTGCACAGTGTGTAAATGTCAGCGATAAAATTACTCTCTGGAGATTTGAGAAGTCAATGTAACCTTTAATGGCATTCTACCTTGGCTGTGTTTTCCAGATAAGTTATGGATAGTAGCAGCTTATATATTCCTCAACTTTGTTCACAAAAAAATATTTTGGTATTTAAAGTATGGTCATATTATTCAGAGATTGCTAAAATGATCGAGTGGCAAATTATGGATTAGCTTTTCATGCACCAATTTTTTTACCATGATTTTTGCTTACAAAAGATTTGTCGTATTTGAAAAACACATTTGTCTCTTGCTTTCGTCAAAGAGATAGCCTGTGTGAGTTACAATTGCTGCCCTTCAAAATTCATGCCTCTGTGACGTTCAAAGTATCTACAATATGGAAAAAGTCACATTTGATGGCACTTATCTCTTTAAAAGTCTGCCATGGATTTAAGACCTTTGATTATTGATATGTATGGAGACCCACTGTACAAAATCCTGCTTGTTTGTTGCCACACGCATTCTGTGCACTCTGAGATTTAAAGCAGATATCCAGGCTGAACAAATATCATTGAACTACAAGAAGCATGCGTATCCTGTCTTGATTCTTGGTGTTCTTTGTATATTTTGTTTCACATTTGTTCTGTAATAAAGCATAACAGAACAGAACTCCTACACTGTGCGGGAACTTCCTGTAATACAGACAAAACATTCTGCCTGTCAAATATATATTGGTGTGGCCAATATATTAAAGCTGAACTACAGTTATAGAAACTTATATATATATATATATATATTTGCACTGGTCCAGTTTGGCACAATGGGTATCCTGTAAAACAATGTAGTAGCCACAGCTATTACAATGGCTAATAGCATATTCTGGGTCCAGTAACAGCCCCTGTGATGAGTGACTTTCCCTTTGGTGCTAAAACACAAGAGGTCCCTTGCTTGGCACAGCTGCCATTCAGTGAATGTCTAGTATTTTTCTCAGTGAATACTGAGCATTCTCAGAGAACACCTAGTATTCATTGAGAAAGGCGGATCCCTCTCAGTATTTCCCTGTCCACCACTAGTCTGGCATCATAGATCGTGTGTCAGGTGCCCATCTCCATAGCTACAGACCCAAAGGATCGTAGGAAATATAGGTTCGTGAGGCGCACCTAAAGCTGAAGCGACGTGACATCAGGTGCCTCTCAAATCCGTCCTCCCTATGGCCAAAAAGGTGGAACATTTAGAAAACTGTTGATGACCACATGGCAACAGATGGGCCTATTTTTTGACTCTGCATTATCTAATTAAAAAAATATTGAATTTTTTTCTGGGGGAGGGGCCATTATATTAGAAAAATATTGTAATGCTAAAGTTCAGCTTTAAGAACACAAAAAAACTTTAAACACTTACTCACCCCACCCCAGAAACAAATTTCCTCATTGCCAGCTCCAAAAGGTTACAAGACATGTCAACATCTATTGCAAAGCAACCACATGGTATTTTGTTTTCTATATAGGAAGTCATTCATTTAATTTCTTCTCAGAATCTTGATCTTTCTATATGTCTAACTTTAACATCTCAAGTACTTTGTAGTCTGATGATTTCCTGTCAGTATCCACATTCTTTAGTAAAAAAAAATAACTTTGTTCAAATAAAACCAGGTGTATCTGTGAGAGTTATTATGATTAAGACCCCATACGTGAAACAACCGTGATGTGCACAAAGAATCCCTCCAGCCTCAGTGCTAAGGTCCACAAACTTTGGGTTTTGGGTACCTAAAAATAATGTACTCTTTAGATAATGTACATAATAACCATGAAATAGATGCTGAATTGTTTGTGCTTTTGGCATGAGGACCACAAAAAACATACTTTTCCACGCAATAGGTAATTTTTCTGAAATTGTATAGGGTTTCTTTAAGGTTTATCTCTTGGGCAGTTTCTATTTTTTGGATAAAGTAGGGAAGGGTTAGCAATTTTTATTGTGAATTAAAGAGTTGATAAACTGGTATCCACCTTTTTGGTTGATAGAAACCATTTTTTTTAATCAGACTATTACTCTGTATTTCTCCAAGAGATAGGTGCAAAAAATAAAGACACACAAGAGTGTGGTCTATATCTAAAATGATTTTATTATTCCATACAGAGTCATAAAAGCATAAAATGCATAAATATAGCTCTATATTTATACATTTTATGAATCTATGGAATATTAAAGTTGAGTTAATTGTATATGTAGACTACATGCTAGTATTAGTTATTTTTTAATGGCTGTCTATGTCTCCATTAGGGAAATTCACTCCATTGTTTGTATTGGTAACCATCGCCATCAAGAAAAAAAAAATAGGGGAAGTCCAAAACTTTAGAGTTGTCTCCAATCAAGAGGTAAGGGGAGAACAGGGAACAGCTGTTCTTAGGACAACTATCTAAGAGGAGACTACTTTGGCAGATTTTCTTTAAGTTTTTGTCGCATCTCTGGGACAGGAAATGAGGGGAGATTTTCCCAATGGTATACAGACAGCAAAATAACCTGACATTTTAACACTTTGACTTTTTCACTTCATTCCTCTGCTGGCCTGATGGCAAGAGTTTTATGATCTGTCGGATTGCAATGTCCTTACCTTTAATCTTCATGAAAGCATCATGTTATTACAAGTGCATGTGGAGAGTAAAGCCATCAGCTGTATGACCTTGACTATGTGCCCTTAAAATAATATTTGCTTGTACGCATATCCTCTTAAATGTGGAATTTCTCTTTATAGAGAAACATTTCAGTCAGTGTTCCCTATATTCAGGGAATATTTGAGCTTTCAGTTTGTTGTGGTGAGCTTTGCTAAATCTGGGCAGGTTTAAACCCAAAAAACACAGGTAGAGAGTTCTGATGATTCCATGGTTTTGAAAATATAGATTTGCTTTGTTGCATACATTTGGTTACCAATTCTTGCAATGCACAGTTTCTTTTTTATATTGAGTCAGAATTGTTGTTCATAAACTAAAGTTACTGTCAGAGGCCACAAGGTTCTTGCAATTGCCTTGAGAACCCTTCTATGTAAGCCCTTCTAATATTGGTTCTACCTTGTACTAAGGATGTAAGTTCCTTGATTGCAGGGCTAAGATCCTTGACCCCTTGGTCTCCTAGACACCTATTTCATAAAAGGACACTTATCACCGACATTGGAAAGAACATTGGCTTAGACCTCAGATGTTACAGCAGTATCTACTGTTAGTTTTTAGGGTTTTAAAATAACTCTCAGGTTAATTTAAGGCATTCCTTTCATCTCTCTATAGTCCTGTATCCCCAGTTCTTATAATTTCTTTTACATTTGTATATGGAAATGCCTTAAAGTTTATCTCCCCTTTGGCAAAATTTGTGAAAACTCACACTATATGTTTTCTATGTGTTCCTAGTTACACAGCATACCTAAAAATAATTTATAAGAAATCACTTTAAATCGGAATTCCAGTCAGCATAAGAAAAACGAAGTGTGCCCCCCCACCCCCTCCCCTCCAACACACACAAATATATTCAGGATATAATGTTCATTTAGTATAGGGGGAAGAAAAAGAGAGGAGTGATTACCTTATTCCTCAGTGCTTATCAGGTTTTCTTTTGCCCTGGAATGTGGGTGGACTGTTGACAAGATTACAATGCAAGACTAGTGGTGGCTGTGGGACTGGTTGTCATTAGTGGAACCCTCAGGCAGTAAATCTGTAGGATTAAAGTAAGTAATGATCTCTTCCTTCCATCCTTCTTCCTTCTCTGTGCCACACCTCACTTGGACACATTGCACAGAAAGAGAGGGGGGTATGTTAGACCATTTCCCTTACTACTGATTACTGAATACACTGTTTCTAAATCTGGTGCCTATTGGACTGCAGTGTCATATTTAGACTCCCTCACACCTGCTGTAACAGGAAGGTGGAGGTAAGACTATGAGGATGAAGGTTATCAGTGTATTATCTAACTAAATATCTATTTTTTGTGGTTTCAGTTGGGCTTTAAAGACGTTAGAATGTAGCCTGCATTTCTGTCACTTGACATTTAAAATAATGTCTGCATTTCTTTCTGATTCCTTATATCCTTATAACATACAGCAGGAGGTACAATACCCCATACAGCATTAGTAGTTTTAAGTTTTCCTAGCTTTCTGACCAGCTACAAAACCCATGACTGGTGCTTGTTGGCAGCTCCTGCTGCAACTTAAGCTTGCTAAGGAAGAAAATCCTCATTAAATTCTCTCTTAAAAAGTTAATGAGTGTACATACAAGTTATGTAATTAACATTTGTTAATAAAATAACTTTTCTAATTGAAAATTCAACTGATTGCTTGGACAGCTTGTTCTAATTTTTTTCAGTTAGTACACACTGTCTTTAGTTTAATGATCACATCCCATATGGTAGATTTGTCCTATCAATATTGCAATTAAGCAGGCCTCCGAACATAAACATAGCAATAATTAGGGCTAACATCAGGCACACAAATTCTTTCTAATAAAACAAGTATTAAACTTTCATTAACTTTACCCAAGAGGCTGAATCATACAAGGAAAGGAGAAACATGGAAAATATTTACTTTTGTGAGGAAAATGGGAGCCCCGGCTGCCTTGCGTAGACAGCAACATGATATGGTCTTATGGACTTTGACAAAAGCTCTTGGGGGGACTGATGTTTTTATTGTTTACATTTGTAGACGCTGTGAATGTGTGATTGGGCATTACAATGATCACAAGACACAGAGACACTCTGATTGATTGGCCTTGTGCATTTTGCATGTGATTTGCGCTGTCTAATGACATCACAGTCATAGGCATTGTGTGCGCTCTGGGTGCACACGCACAATGTATACACAGCGGCACTTGAAAATGGCAGTCGTTACAGACGTTGGTAGCGAAGTGGTTAAAGGAATGATGATGTATGATTAATAATGATGACATGATGGTTGATAATGAATGATGATTATAATTAGATTGACAACAAATGAAGATTGGTGATTGATGATCATTGACGATGATGATAACGATGATATCTGGTGAAGATAATGATTGCAATGATGGCTGCTGATTGATGATGGATGATGATGATAATGATGGTAGATGATGATTGTGATAATGGTTGCTGATTAATGATGGATGATCATTGATGATGAAGATGATGATAATGATGAGAACGAGTGATCATTTATGATGGATGATGATCAATGAGAGTGGTCATAAAGATTGATAATGACTGATGATCTTTTAGTGATGGCAGATAATGGATCATAATGATGTTGGTGGATAATGATTGATCATAATGATGCTGATGGATAATGATTGATCATAATGATGCTGATGGATGATGATTGATCATGCTGATTGATTATGGATGATGATGATGATGATGATAATGGTGACTATGATGATTTTTGTTTAACAGGATTTGTTTTACCTTGACATGTTTTATAAGCTTTTTTATGACTGAAAAATATATTCTGAGTTCTCTGCCAGCAGAGAGGAAGCATCTTAGATGTCCAGAGAAAGCATTATAAAAATGTATATATTTTTGGAGATTTGTGCACAGGGCTTAAAATATACCACTTGAGGAAAAAGGGATCTATATTATGTTTCCTCTTTGTGTATTATATTATTTTCTTTAAACACACAAGTGTGCCAATCGTAAAATAACTCAGCCATAGCAGATGCATTGCAAGCAGTAAGAATGGATATTTTACCATCCTTTCTGAATTCAAGATAAAAGATGGCAAGGAAGAGAAAAAATACAAATAAAATAATACAATCACTTGAAAAATGAATATTGCACAATTCCATTGTTCCTTCGGAATGTGGCTGTGAATTAAGAGAGATAATAAGGTGTTTTAATGATGTCTCTATTCCATACCTGTCCTGACCTTGAAATAATACTGAACGCTGGATGTAAATTCTTCCGCCACTCAATAAGAAATATGGAATGTTATAAATGCAGCAGGCAATACAAGCATGGTTGACAATTATTCCCATGCACCAAATGAATACAGAGATGAAGAAAGGGAAACCTTTCCAGGGAGATCTTTTGGAAAGAGAGAAAGTCCAACAAAGTGCTTCTATAGTCCAAGGATAAGAGTGGAAGGAGAAAACTTTGTGATAATGTAATATTTATAGTCAATTGCTACACAATGTAAATAATATGGACCCTGCCAGGGTTTAAAATAATCATATTATTGAAAAGTAGAATAGAAACCTTATTGGTGTCAGTGTGTAAAGGATATGTGTGAATAATGAGAAAGATAGCAAGTTGAAGGGAATATCCAGTAATGTGGGGAATCATTGAAGCTGCTAGATGGGCCCGCTCTTGGTATCGGGGCACAGGGGAGCAGCATGCTGTTCTTTTGTACTTTTGGTGCATTTGAAGTGGAGAAGATATACTAGAAACATGTTTTGGATGTAGAGGAACTAGTTTCAACGTTATATGAGGAAACTTTATCTTTTTCCAACTTGTCATGTTAGAGAAGATTTTACAAAAAAGACTGAATGTTATCTAATATGTAATTAGGTAGCTACAGTATAGAGATGAAGCCATGAATATGTTATCTGTACATCTTAGGGTCTGAGCTGATAAGTCTATAGGAACATTAAAAACCTTTAAAATGTTTGCCCAGGACAAGGAACATCCCTACAAACAATACTCTCCCCCAAACTAGCTAATTGCTGCAGCATTTCCGCAAATTATTTAAAAAAAATACTAGTGCCCCAAATACTCACCTAGCTTTATGGTCACATAATGTGCCAGGTTCCAAGTTGTCTCTCTTTCTCACTGCAAAAGGTAAGGATCACTCTAAAGTTGGCTACGGCACTGACTGATGATGTCCATTGACAGGGTCCTTTACAGTCCCTTGCTCCACCGCAGCAAGAATACTTGGAATTTGGTATGGAGGAGTAGGAGACCTGCTCCCCTGTGATCCAAATGCTAGGCCCGAGCATGTTCACATGATGTGTGATGCTTCACACCACTCATAAATAAAGTTAATTTACAAAATGTATAACAAATCCTAATAACAATCTTCTTCTTGATCACACCACAACCAATTCTACACCAGTGATGCTTTCTTCCACCTTATTTCCCTTTTCTTGTAGTGACCTCACCAGATATTGGGCAACCTTGTATGTACATACACAGGTCAATATTAATTATCTGACCGTGGTTATCACGTAATCTGTTTACTTCATTGGACAAATGGCAATTCTCTCAGATGGCAAAATCCTCAGTAATTCATTATATGAAAGATGACAACCAAGACTCATATCAAAAGAAAAATGGTGTCCCAGATGACAGACTGAGGAAAAACCTTTCCCCACAGGTCCAACACCAAAATATCCCATTATTTGTCTACTGTTGACCATATCCATGTACTTTATGTGCTTTACATATCAAATTATACATCATCAAGTAGACATACCTAATAAATGGGTCACAGTCTGTAAAAATATAAAATGTTTGCTATAGGTTGAAAAATGTCACTCTCTATTTTGACACTTACTATAACTATATTTATTTCTAATGAGGTGCTAAAATCTGAAAGCATGTATACATGAAACCCTTCCACATTAACCATTTTATCATTTACATTTAGTAGCCATTTAATTGCATTGAAACTTTTAAACATTATACAATTAGAGTTATGCATTTCAGTTTTTTTTTTAAAAAAGGGCCGTTAGCTTGCCCACGCATTAAAATAACAAACACGTTCTCTACAGTGTACATCTCATTAAGTGCGATAGTGAAAATTTCTGACCTTCTTATCGAATACACTCTTAATCATACCAGCGAAATGCCCCAATTATAGGTTTTATGAGTGTGCAAACAGAAATAATTGAACTGCTGCAAAATTGTCACCTAGCTACAGACAGGAAAATGGCAGAAATTATACACTGTCTTTGACTTTGGTATCGTTCTTCAATAATACAAGAAACGCGTGCTATGTTTGAAGGTTTTGAACTGATTTCTGCAAAGTGGTTCATTATGAAACTGGCCTTCATTTGCTTTGTTATTGTAGCTTTCACTGGTTGGTGAAAGGGGAGCATGTGTCAGTTACTAAGGACAAGTGGCCAGTTTTCCTTTTCCATAGTGTACATAGTCAGCCAAGATTTTTCATGATTGTATACGAAGGATAATGTAAGAAATACTTACATAGTTACATATAGTGAATGTAGAAAATGTAAGAGATAGGCATATAGACATTGAGTAGTAAGTATAGAAAAGCAGTAGGTTTGGTTCACAAATATGGCAATGTCATATATTGCAGAACCGTACTTTCTAGCAAAAACAGGGACATCTCACTGTTCTGGCTAGCAAGAGGGCAACTTCATAGGAAAAGGTGAGTTGTCTGCTAACAATCCTGTTGTTGCTGAGTTGTCATCAGGGGCATGATCATGGCACTTAGCAGTTGATAGATAAGAGGTAAGTACCAATTACACAAGAAGAACCACTGGTGGCATGAGAAAATCTCAGCTAAGTGTTTACAGCAGATCTGCATTTTATCAAGCAGGGGAGTTATCAAAAAACTAGATGGACTGTTTAAAATCACTATGTCAGCTTAACCTCCCTGGTGGTATGATTTTTAATTTTTTTCATGTTATTTTTCGGTCTATGTTTCAATTTTGTTCGTTTTTTTAATATCCCGCCGGTTGCGCCCCCTGCGACGCGTATGCTCTCAAGCAACGGTACCCGGAAGACGGAAGCCGGCATCGGCCACAGAACACAGCGCGGCTCGAGGGACAAGGTAAGTAAATGCTATGCGGCTTTCCCGAGTGTAGCTCAGGGTTACCGCTTATGGTATGGAAAAGTAACCCTGAGCTACACTCGGGAATACCACCAGGAGGTTAAAGAAAATAATCAATTTTAAGTGTTTTGTTCACTTGCTAAGGCAATTCCCACCACCCAAGAACCCTGTCACGCAAGGGAGTAGAGAAGGTCAACAACCCAGAAAAAGTTAAGAAACTTTGTTGCTTTGATCATCTTTTTTTGCACATAAATACAGTGAGGTCAACAGTGTAGGGGTAATAGATAGAAGGATTAAAGTGATACTGAACTCATAAATTAAATCTTAAAAATGCATTTAAGTACCCTAACTATTAACAAAAATTTATCTTATTTGTGTATCACTCGGCTGTAGATCCTCCAATCATGTCTGAATTGGTGCTGACACTGTCCTTCCTTCTGGAGGGGGTCTACTTTTGTTCCCCATGGTCCCTGTGTGTGTTGTAGAGTAGCCACCACTTCAATCTTGCTCCTGTGATGGACTACAATCTCAATACAAATTAGTAAACTAAATGTGTGATTGCAGTCCATCACAGGAGCGAGCTTGGAGCGGTGGCTATTTTACAACACACAGGGACCATGGGAAACATAAGTAGCCACCCTCCAGAAGGAAGGGCAGTATCAGCACCAATTCATAGAGATGATTTGAGGGTATACAGCCGAGTGATACACAAATAAGATACATCTTTGGTAATAGTTAAGGTGCTTGAATGTATTTTTAAGATTTACCTCCTGAGTTTAGTGTCACTTTAAGGAGGGGGTGCTCTCAGCTGTCACTTTATCCATCCTGGGAAGGTTACATCAGCAAAGCACTGCTGGAATCTCTGTAATCTCATGAGATCTCAAGGTAAGGCATTTTCCTCCCCTGAGATGATGGGCATGGTCACATGTCCTAGTCACATGGGCCAGAGCTTACAGGAAGTAAAGAGAGATGGATTCATCTTCCCTTGGTTAAAATGGCCACAGTGAGAAAAATGGGGGAGAAAAGAAAAATAAGGTATGCAAAGAATAAATAGCTGGCAATTATCTATAAGTATCTGTTTGTAGATTGTCATTACGAAACATTTCTAAAGGTGTATTTGTTGTTATTTTGTAGATATGGGTAAAGTTCCTTTTTAAATTGTTCAGGGTGTGAGGAAGACTAAAGGGCAAACCTATATATATTTTTTTTTTTTTTGCTGACTGGACAGCGATGTCACGGGGGCATGTTTTTCATGTTAATTGCAGCAATTGGAATTAAAGATATGAAACTTAGAAAAGCAAAATCATAAACATCTATGTACACTGAAACAAAAAAACAAGGAGCCAGGTCTTTCTTAGAGCTTTTGAGAGTTTGCCAAAGCATCCTTACTGAGTTATTGTGCGTTTGCACAAGAACTATGATTTTATCTAAAAGTGCAGTTTGCGAAGGTTGAACCAGAGCAGATTTTAATAACTGTCCTCAGGGACACACTGTGTGTGTCTTCCAGCTCTGGTGACATAATTAGCTTGGTCCATTTAAAAGGTTACTAGCTAATATACCCAAGCTCCTTGCTTGGAGTTTGTGAGCGCCTACATGCAAAACTGTAAAAAATGCATTGATAATGGTTACGTAGGGAGCTGAGCATGCTGTCAGTCACCAACCCTTAGTGAATTTCCCCAATAAATATATGGAAAATGTGCTATACAGATAGAAATCAGCTTTCATCAATGACTTGGAAGCCACCAGTACAGGAACAGCGGCAAAGTTCCATCATAGCTGATCTAACCCTTCCCTGCCTAATCCAAAATTAAAACAAAGCAGAAGGTTCACTTTAACCTCCCTGGCGGTAATCCCGAGTCTGGCTCGGGGTGAATTTTCAATGTTAGGAGCGGTAACCCCGAGCCAGACTCGGGGGTTGCAGAGAAAAGTGACACTCACCTTGTCCCTGCGAGCCCGCGGCGTCCTCTGCTGTACGCGGCTCGAAAATGGAACTAAAAGCCGGCATCTGACTTTTAGTTTTGTTTTCGGGCGTCACAGTCGGCGGGATATTCAAAAGTGAAAAGTTGTAATGTACACAGAATACATACAATATACCCCCCTTGGCACCCATTACACACCTTTCCTTCAATCCATGCCACTCAGCAACTGGGAACAGGGAAAATATTCCAGGTTTAGTGGAGCTTGTGACTGGTGCTTTGTAATTGGTATAGCACTGTAACATGGGATTGGGGAGCAGTATAGGTATGAGGCACTGTATTTTAGGCTATTTTACATTATTATCAGAACAGGGGTTAATTTATGGAGTTTCAAGCTCTGGCTGTGGTGGAGAGTACCCTGGGAAGAATTCAAATAATTCAAAAGATGGAGCATGCAAGTAGACAGTGTTAGCTCTCACTGGATATTCAACTTGAGCTTACACAAAAACACAGAGGTTCAATATAATGGATTTTAGACCAGGTGCTCCCTATAGTACTGCTCACATAACCAAAGGCCTCAGCAATGTATCTCTGTTAAAGAAAAGAATTTAAGCTTCTGGAGGGGGATTTTTAAGAAAATAGCAGCTATCACGGGACTGCTGATAGACCCATCTCCTGCCCTGGCGGTTCTGTCCTTGGGCATTGACCGTATCCCAGCAAAATTTAGAAGCTTATCAGTTCATATCCTACTGGCGGCCAGGCTCACTATAGTTAGAAAGTGGAAGAGCTCCATAACTCCCTCGATTGGCGAAACCCTTTCCATAGCGAAGCTCCATTATCACTATAAAAGGCTTATAGCCTACAAAGAAGGGTCATTAAAAACATTTGATGAGAAATGGCTTCCATGGGTTCGGTGGTCCACCTACACCAATCTTTACTCCGTGAGTGCAGGTTGAGTTTATCTGGTTCTATAAAGTCACAGAATGTCTGGTCACGATATGTACATTGAATTGTCTGTATCACCTAATAGTCACATTTGCTCTCCACCTACACTTTGGTCACTTTGGATTATATTTTATTCCTACCGACCCTATGTCGATTACTTTCCTTGTATTTCTTTATTTTATATTTCTTCTGTAATTTGCTCACTTTGTCATAAAACTGAAAAACTTTCAATAAAAATCTATTGAAGAAAAAAAAGAAAATAATTTACAAGTCAGAACTGTGATCTTCTCTTTTGGCAGGAATCATGTGACCAAATCTTTTGTTCTTGGTTATGTGACCAAAACTGGACAAAGTCTAGAGCACTATTTTCTCCAGAAAAGTTTTATGTTTTGGACTTTCTGTTACTTTCGCTGTCTGTAGCATTTGCCTTCAGTACTTTGTAGACATTTCCGCACAAGGTAATTTAAAGAGGACTTCATGGGAGATGATGGTATGAAAGATTTCCTAACAATTAACCGATCAATTTAGCTTGGTAAAGGATAACATTTGGATTATGCGGGTTTTAAACTTCATTGATTTGTTTGTGCTGAAAAAAAATTGATTATGAATTAAAACATTGTTTTCCACCTATAAATTGAGGCATTAAAGGCAAAAAGAAAAATGATAGACATAAGATGTGGTTAGCACAAAAACAAAATCCGAGCTCTTGCAGGTGGCCTGAATTATTTAGTTTTGAATGTATTTTGGCTCAGAAAACTATTGATCTGTTGTTGGGTTGAGCTGTTGTTTTCTTTGCTTCTTTCATTAGCAAGAACATTTGTTAAATGACAGATTCGGACATTATCTCATTCTATAGATTTGTCTCCAGAATACTAAAAATATATAAAGAGACAGCAGTCTTTAGTAATACAATATGAATTTCCAAGAAGTACATAATAATAAAACACTCAAACACTATGGCCTCATTTTCAGTGTATTGGAATTGTTTCCCATAGCAACCTGTTGGCTTTCACTTGTCATGTTCATAATGTTCATGGTGTAGGGTCATGTAACTGAAATATTAGAACTGAAAAGATACTAAGAAACATCACAGTTCTTCCGTCCTTCCCTCCTCCCTTCCTTGCTTCCTTCCTATACTCCTTTCTTCCCTCATTTCTTCCTTTTTTTCCTTCCCTCCTTCCATTTCAAGACTTTATTTCCTGTATCTGTTGAAAAGAGTGACCGCAGAAAAAGACCGTAGGGTCTGCCCTATTTTTTTTATTTTTAGAGGGTTGTCTTTTTGTTTTTAACCTTTTTGTCCCAAATTTTAAGAAAACAATTAAATCATGCAATTGCAAGATGTCTCAAAGAGAGGCCTTATCTGTGAACCTTTTGTGCTGCATTGTTGAAAATATGCAAGGAGACCTCTTTACATTGACCAGACTCTCAGAAATATATTACTTATTATTATTATAAGCTTAGCAGATGTCACAGAAATTGATTTTGAGCCAGATAGACATTGTAGTAACAACTTCCATTTTCATAGCCTTACCTTCACTTACCTCCCCTTTCCTTGTACATCCCATGTGCAGGGTTTTTAAATATTACTGAGACAGTACATTGGTGTGACAGTGTCAGTCAGACACAGCAGCAAAGTTATCAATGTCGCTTTGAATTTAGCCTAACATCAATAGTATGTACAGTATTGGAAGGAATGGTCAGGGACTATATTGTTAAGAATTTGCTATGAGAATGGTATCAACCAGCATGAATGTATGAAGGGCCGTTCTTCTCAGATTTAGATTGATAGATCCCAGTGGACATTCCCAACAGTACCCCACAATTGCTGACTCTACAAATTAAGGTCTATTGGCATTAAAGAACTTGTATGTGTAGTACATTGATAGAAAATTGGTTACCGGAATGGGCCCTGAGGGTAGAGATAAATGGACCACGTTTTGCATTGTCTATGGTTGTGAGTTCAGCCCTGGGACCAATTTTGTTTATCTTGTTTACAAACAACATAAGAGTTGGAATAAATTGCTCAGTCTCAGTTTTTGCTGATGATATCAAGCTATGTAGTGCAATGACTTCACGACAGACTATAGAACCACTACTAGAAAAACTTTGATAAAATTGAGGGGTGGCCAGCAACATGGTAGATGAGGTTCAGTACTAAAACATAGACTGCAATGCACTTGGGAGCTGAAAATGTGCATGCCAGATACTCATTAGGAGTTGCTCCTCTGACAAAATTAGGGTTGGAAAAAATATCTGAGGGTCCTTGTTGATCATAGACTCAGCAGTAACATGCAATGCTAAGCTGTAGCTAGCAAAGTCATCAGAAAACTATCATGCATTAAAAAAAGGTATGTATTCAAGAGATATAACTATAATTCTTCCATTTTAGAAAACACTGGTTTGGCCTCATCTTGAGTATGCAGTTCAGTTTTTGTCACCAAACCTCAGGAAATATGTTCTTGAACTAGAGAGAGTTCAGAGATGGGCATTAACAAAGGGGATGGAGGGCCTAAGTTATGAAGAGTGACTACATAAATTAAACGTGTTCTCCCTGGAGAATAAGCGTTTAACAGGGGATATGATATATAAGATATACAATTTTAACAATGACGACCATAATTTCAGGGGAAAAAATGTATGTCTTCTTAAGGACTCTTAAGAAGACACATGTCTTCTTAAGGACTGTTAAGAAGACATATGGAACAAGAAATCCCTTATAATGGTATCAGCCAAGAGTGTAGAGAATTAGTATTTTCGTTTGTGGATGAATTTTCGTTACAGCGAAGTGACATTTAAAAACAATATACATTTTTTTAATGTCTCTTTGCTGCAATGAAACGAGCATGAAATGGAAAAGAAAATTCGTACAGATTACCGGTAACAATTTTTTTTTTACCACACTGCAGAATCTGCTAATGAGGCATGAAACAAAAGCCTTCTGATGGTTCAGATATTGTGATCTCCTCAGGAGGAGGATTTTATTCCACATGGACTATTGCATTTCACGTCTCTAGTACTCCTCAGCATCGCCCCATTCTGCACAATGTGCAGATCTGTGGAGACGTCTCACACCAGCTAATTCACTGTGTTACTGATTGTCTCATCATTATCAATGCTGGAATTACTGTGTCTTTCTTGCTAGTCAATTCTAATCATTTAAATTAGTGCTATCTTTGCAAAAACCAGTTCAGATCAATGTGTTCACTGTCATTGTCAGAGAATCGCGGTGTCACTTTCTAAATTCAGGCACATGTTTGCCAGCCTGCATCTCTACTTGAATGTTGCTTAATAAGTAAAATTCATACATATATATTTTCATCAAACCCATTATAACCTTGCAACATGTTAAAATTAAAAGAAGTGTAACAAAAATCTGTTTGACATAGTTATAGAGAAACATTTGATGCTCCTTAAAGTGGAACATGACAAAGAGAAGCCCTACATTTATGCCTCCCTGTTAGCATGTACCCCTACATTCCTGACAGGACCAGCTAAGAGCACCCCCTCCCTCTTTAAAGTGACACTAAACACAGGAGTTAAATCTTAAAAATACATTAAAGTACCTTAACTATTAACAGAAAATGTATCTTATTTGTGTAACACTCGGCTGCAGATCCTCAAATCATCTCAGAATTGGTGCTGGCACTGTCCTTCCTTCTAGAGGGTGACTTCTTTTGATTCCCATGGTCCCTGTGTGTGTTACAAAGTAGTCACCGCTCCAAGCTCACTCACATAGACTACAATCTCAATAAAAATTAGTAAACTAAATGTGAGATTTTAGTCCATCACGGGAGTCAGCTTGGAGCAGTGGCTACATTACAACACACACAGGGATCATGGACATCAAAACAAAAGGGTTTGCAAGGTCCTATTGTTTGTTTTCTTTGGAAAACAGTTATGACCTGAATGAAAAAGCCTGTCCCCTGTCAGCATTCTGTAGAGAAAGACCCTTGCTCTAGGTTTAGAATCATAGGTTTTTCTGTAGAGCTCATACAGCTCTGCAATCAGCAAAGTTCATGCTCCTCGATTATTACAGAGCTCTAGTTGTGACTCAGCAGGGGGGTGCTTTGGATCTTTGCAGAGAGACCATTGCTGCCACACAGGAGCTTCTCTACAGCATGCTGGCAGGAGACATGCTTTTCTCCTCAGGCTATAGCTGATTAATTAAAGAGAACAAACTATAAACCTTGCACACCTTATGCTTTGATGCACCTGGAATATATTTAACTGATATTAACATAAAGTTCATTGAGACTCAGGCTAACCATTCAAATAAGGATCTTTAACTTTGTCCCGCCCTAACCTAGGGGGTTAAGAATTAAGGCTCAAGTATAGGGGTTAGATCAGGTTTTAGGGTTAAGAAGTCAAGTTACATTACAGAAGAATTAAAGCCTTTTTTTGGACATATATCTACTGCCAGTAAGCAGTAGACATATTCCCAACATTAAACACACCAAAAAAAGGTGGAAAATCTCAACAAACTTACCTGTATCAGCGGCGCTCGCTCATGCTGCAGAAGTCCTCCTGAATGCTTTGAAGAAGGAAGTGTGGGTGGGCGCATGCGAAGTACAGATCGTCAGAGGGGAGAGGAGAAGAGCATCACTGGAACTGAATGGTTGCAGCTGGACAACTGGGAGCATGTATGCATTACAGACTCCGTGGGACCCCAGGAGTCTGCGATGTATCAGAGACCAGCACCAGTGCTGGAAGGACTTTGTAAAACAAGTGGGAGGAAGAAGCTGTTCAGATCAAGAGGCATCGCACAAGGTAAGTCCTTAAAGCAGTATGGGGGGCGGGGGGGGTTCTTGCTTTAATGTCACTTTAAGGTTAGGGATCAAGGCATGGCAGTCAGTGTTTATTATTTTACGTTTTTCTGGGATAAGAAAACTACGTACCAAACACTACCAGCTCTAGGTCCCAAGGGCAGATACTTAAAGAAGAACTGAAGCTAAAACGTTTTTTTTTTTTTTTAGATGGAGTAAGGGATTGCTATAACTCCTGTCAACTGTTGTTGCCATCTGTATCCCATTGGGAAGTATACCTTTCACTTCCTACCTGATATCCACCCAGGGATGAAAATCCCTGGAGGTCAGCAGGGTCACCAGAACTAGTGTTCCCAGTGGGAGATTTCCCATCTATTCCTGTTCTAATTTTCTTTAAAATGTTATCGTGCGGGCCTATTTGTGCAACCCAGTTGCTGTATTCAAACAGCATGGTGGTATTCTTCTGTACAGGTAAAGATGATTGTCCAAAGAATGTGTGACTCGATCAATATCCAGTCATCATGTTTTGGCACATAATATAACACTGTGACTTGTCAAAGAATTGTAAGGTACAGAAATCACATGACTTGTTTACCTAAAATACAAAGCAATTACACAGCTTCTGTTAGCGAGTGACACTCTGATGGAGATCACAGAAAAAGCAGCAGACAGTCACAAAGTCTATGTAGCAGGATAAGTAGGTCAAATTGCCATACAAAGACAGCCATGGCTTCCCAGTCTGGTATGTGCATATGGCAATGCTGTATTCACATGAATAGAAAATAGGTACTCTATACAAGGGGTGATATTAGCCTAGACAGGCCTTTCTTTGATGATAACTAGCCCATGAAGGAATACTGCTAAAGCTCAACTTCAAAACATTGTAGAAGGGTTAAAAACTTTGCCATCTGTTTTTCTCTATGTGTTCCCAATCAGGAGACATCTCCCTACTTCCTGTCTGTTTGGTATGTATCAGGTAGAAAAGGTGGTGAGGGAGAATCCTCCCAGTGGAGGCACAGACAGCAAAGACAATACATTTATCAATAGATTGAGGGAGTTAGATACTGCAAAACCAATAAATGAGAGTAGCACCACCAATACATATAGGGTTATGCAATAGGAATGAGCAGTTCGTTTTGGAGCAATATTACTAAGGAGTCTATTCACTAAGCTGCCGTAGGCAGCCGAGTGAACGACCGACCTGAAGCGAAGTGAGCCGAACGCT
Source organism: Nanorana parkeri (assembly GCF_000935625.1). NCBI lineage: Eukaryota > Metazoa > Chordata > Amphibia > Anura > Dicroglossidae > Nanorana > Nanorana parkeri. Next base: position 436,392 of record NW_017306416.1, read on the forward strand.
GTTCGGCTATTCACTTCAGGCTGGTACGGCTGACTTCAGCCGTATATCGGCTGGAATCAGCCGTACATCGGGTGGCTTCGCATGGCTTCGGGTCGGCCGAACATGTTCAGCATGTTCGGCACACCCAAAGTGCAGAAAGAGTTTGACTCTTTCTTTCGAAAAATAGTGAAAAAAGTCCAAAAAAATTAATAGAAAACGATTGTGGGGATCTATATATGAAACAAATCCGCGCTAATTGAGAAAAAAGTAAACAATGCCGAAAGTATCCTGGATCTAGGGTTAAAAAGCTGCCAGACAGAGGTTTAGGTTGGGACCTCACAGGATGTAGGGTAAGTGTACAGTGCTATCTAACCTACCCAGTATAGATTCTAAATGTGAAAGTAATCCACCACGTGACAAAGATTTAAAGTGATCCATGTATTTAAAGCTACACTATTGTATCATAAGAAAAATAGCGTGAACAGGGTATTTAATGAACCCGTTAGTAAAAAGCAACGTGAGTAAATCACAAAAAGGACATAAACATATGTATTAAAGCTTCACTATTGTGTCAAAAAGAAATACCGTGAACAGGGTATTGGATGAACCGGTTGATAAAAACAACGTGAATAAATCACAAAAAAAGACACCCTTAAAGAGATTCCTATAGGTGTAAAGTGAATAGATCACATCTAAAATGCGACTGCTGGAGAGTGACTGGATAAATACTAAAAAATGATGTGCTGGTGTTAAAACGTGTACTTGAATAAGTGTAAATGAATAAGTGTAACAAAACAAAAACAAAAAACACAGTTTTAAACTTGCAACTAAATGCTTAACTCTTAAAAGTGAAACCAAATATCAAATCCATTGCAACAGTAACATCAAAAGCGGAAAAACGAAGAAGAAAAAGGAGAAAAAAAGAGATCTCCCGTGTCTGGGGTTGTGCACTCCCCAGAAGTTCAGCTAGTGGTATGTGGCTGTCCTGATAGTCTGGATACAATCCCAAAAGATGAATAAATAAACCTCCCGAGTGTTTCAGAGGCAGAGTCAATCAGTTCAAAAATGTTTAAGATCCTCCCAAATTCGACTCTAGGCAACCTTCATGTCCTTCAGCCATTTGTTGTCCGGACCCGATCAGAGTTCCGTTTACATGCAAAAAAAGATCTCCATGAGGTGGTGAAAGGATTTATTGAATAAAATAATAAGTAGTAACTCACATATAAAATTGAAGTGGCCGTAAAAAAAAAAGAAAACATTTTCGCCATAGGAATGCATTGCTGGATTCCTATTGGCTATTTCAATTTGCAATAGCCAAATAGCAAACTAGCTATTGCACCCGCCCTCTGCTGCTGTCAATCACTAGTGGGGACATGATGGAGAACTGCAGGTCCCCTCTGCTGATTGACAGCAGCAGTGGGCGGGTGCAATAGCTAGTTTGCTTTCTAGCAATGCATTCCTATGGTGACATTTTTTTTTAATTATTCTGACGACAGCCAACGGCTCGATGTCAGAATAAAAAGAAAAATCAGTGTTTCTCTCCCGGGCGGCCGGGAGCGGGAGACTCCAGCGGTAAGATGTCCAGCTGTCAGAAGCAGGCTGTCGGCCGGCCAATGGGCTTCGGCTTTCACCTCGGCTCAGTCGAGCTGAAGCATATGCCTTTGGTTCGACTGAGCCGCTCAGCCGACTTCGGGAGCTGTACGGGCTATAGTGAATAGCGCGTACAGCAGCCCTTCAGTTCTACTGAACCAAAGGGGTCCTGGGGCCGAAGCTAGCCGAGGGATCAGCCGGAGCTACGGCTAGATCCTTCGGCTGCTTCGTGAATAGACCCCTAAGTTTGCCATTGGTAAACTCTAAGGGGTTGATTTACTAACCTCACAAACACGCCATGCAAAAACACGCCGATTGCGCGCGCGCGTGCACGCTTGGCGCGGAATGCTTATGAAGCTGCTTAGGCAATATTTTCTTCACACAAAGAGGTTGTTGATAGTTGAAAGAAGTTTCTGGAACCCCCCAGAAACTATTTAAAGCACATTTCACCTGTAACCCTTTCCCAACCACTAAGCAGAAGAACAGACCTGAGAAAGAACTTTCTCACTGTTTAGATTCACCTGGCGGCTGCAGATTCTAGCTGGCAGATGAATGGGGCTATTGAGAGTTACTATTAACTCTCAAGGCACCAGAAACTACAGTTAGCTGGCATCTACCAATTCCTATGTGTGGCGGATAACTGGTAGTTTACTGTACATAGAAATACAGATTAATTAAGAGAAAAACAGATTAGTATGAATACTTTATTATATGTGTTTCTATAACCTATTCTTGCCATTTGTCATATCTTGGAGTGATTTTCAGTGACCTTCTATGTGCTTAGCATTGTTAAAATGTTATTAATATATCTCTGTTCCCTGTATAATCTCCAGTAAAGTGCTATAAAACATGTTGATTTTCTTACTGCCAAATATTAACAGTAAATACATAGTAATTAATATTACTAAAAAATAATCAAAGTAATTATTGAACCACCAAACATGTTAAAATAGCAAGTATATACCTTTAAGACCCGTCTTCTCTGCACTTGAAAAATATCGTGCAGTGTTTTCCTGCTGCTGTTTGTCTTTTAATACCTTTTAAAAATGTCACTTACTTCATCTTTTTGAAGTTAAAAGAAAACAAAAGTTAAAAGGATCTTTAATAAATTTGGCAAGGTCACCAAACACACCATCGAGTGCCCATGTTTTTTCAAATTGCAGCCTTCACCTTCGAGAGACTTTTTAAATTAAACTTTGCTTTTTGGGCAAACAGAACGCATCAGAAAACAAACTTTGTGATGGCAAAGGTCCCCCTGTTCCTTCCGTGAAGTGTTTGTGTTTTGGACTTTGGCAGGAGAGTGAGGAAAATTACTCGGGTCGGCCGTGCTAATGAAAAATTACATCTAAAATGGCTATTTTCTTTTTTTTCTTTTTTTATGAAAGACTGGAAAATAAATCAGACATGAGCTTGTTCAACAGTTCAGTGCGGAGAGTTGGGACCCCACTAATATCAATCATATTAGTAGAACATACAATATGATTAGCAGGTTTGTTTTCCTGCAGGTTGCACATGACTTTTTACTTTAAAGTATATGTAAACCTAATCACTAAAATCTCATAAAAGGTTTTAACATGTTAATAGTCTCAAAAGTTATTTGTATTGAGATAGTATCTGTAGATCCTGAAATGATCCGTGTTTGCTGATGATACTAAAATTAGGAGGGTAATAGACTTGACTTAGACACCATAACATTACAGGAGGACCTGGATAAAATAGGGGAGTGGGCAACTATATGGCAGATGAGGTTTAATGTTGATACATGTAAAGTAATGCACTTTGGGGTTAAAAATAGGCAAGAGGATTACACATTAATGGGAACTTTACTAGGGAATTCAGAAATGGAAAAAGATCTGGGGGTCATAGTAGACCACATATTGAACAATAGCTAGCAATGCCAGACTAAGGCAAACAAAGTGAGCAGAGTAATGTCTTGTATTAAAAAGGGAATGTATTGTAGAGACAAAGCAATAATTGTGCTACTTTATAGATCACTGGTTTGGCTTCATCTGGAGTATGCGGTCCAGTTTTGGTCACCAATCCACAGAAAGGATGTTCTGGAACTGGAGAGAGCCCAGAGAAGGGCAACTAAACTAATTAAAGGGATGGAGGACCAAAGCTATGAGACAAGGTTACTAAATCTAAACATGTTCACGCTAGAAGTGAGGAGTATAAGAGGGGACATGATTTTGATGTACAAGATGTTCAATGGTAATGGAAACATCAGCAATAAACTTTTTATAGTAAATTTCATAACAAAGACTAGAGGCCATCACCTAAAATTGGTGGAGAAAAGATTTAACCACAAGGGGCGTAGGGGATTCTTCTCAGTTAGAGCGGTTAAAGTCTGGAACTCTCTGCCACAAGCAGTGGTATCAGCAGAGAGTATTGAATCATTCAAAAAGCATTTAGACAACTTCATCAGAGACCGTAACATACAGGTACAGATACTCCTAAAAACAAGATCATACATGGACTCGTACACACACATACACATGCAGAATCACATACATACACGCAATAGGTTGAACTTGATGGACCTGTGTCTTTATTCAACCTCAAATACTATGTAACTATGAATGTCCTTGTTCAGGCACTTCCGTTATATAAAGCTATGTCTCTCCATTGTGCTCTTGCTTCCAATGGATACTATGTGCATGAAGAAAGAAAGAGGCAGCACTGAGAGTAAACAGAAGAGGAAAAGGTTTAAGAAAAAAAATATTGTCAATTGTTAATACACTGTGATTTAGCAAAATAAATGTTATTCCATTTAAGTTTACACCTGCTTTAAAGTTCACCAAACAAAAAAAATGGAGCATTACACTAATCAAAGGATACATGTTAGCATGACCAAACCACAGAATTATTTTAAGTAAAAAAAAAAAATGTTGTCTTGCCATAAATAACGGCTACACTGCAGATTAACAGGGTTATTCACAAAAGGGTGAAGAGTTTGGAGAAGTCCGGAGAAGTGAACAACCTAGGACAATATAGATGAACTGGAATGTGAGCTGAATTGGATAATTTTTCCAAATCAGCTATTTTGGTCTAGATTGTTCACTTCTCCTGACTTCTCCAAACTCTTCACAACCTTTTGCGAATAGTCCTGTAAATCTTTTGGCTACTAAGGAATGTAACTGTTTGTTGACAGTTATCTCATGGCCTGCGCCGCCCTAGGTTAGTGCTTCTGAAAATGGAATGAGACATTACAGTGCAAGGGGGTTGCTGAATGCTAGACATGTGCGATGAACTGCATTCACATTTCCCCTGCCAGAGAGCACCTGTTATGCAACATATGTACCCTCTCCCCATGAGGGTTGGAAGATGCTGGAGTTCCACTATGACCTTGCTTCGTGTGTGAAACCCTAACAAATTTTCAAGTTTGGGGGGGGGTTGCTTCTCGGCCAAACTGCAGGCAGATGTTTCAGGCTATTTGACCAGCATCAGTGTAGTGAATGGCTTCTATAGAGTAGGTTTTGGGACCCAATGGGACAGTGCAACCATACAGGTCATGGTGAGAAGGGATTAAAGCAATCAAAAAGCAATTGCAAAATGCCTAATAGTGGAATTTTACTTATCTAACCTTAATAAATGCTTTACACTATTCTACCACTAGGGGCACTATACACTTTGGATCTTTTTACTAAAAAGTGCATTGACATAAACCCCTTTTGGGGAAAGAAAGTAAATGAAAATTCAATAAAATATGCCATGTGAATGGTAATAATAAGACTGCGCTGTGGATGTATGCCCAGTTTTTCAAACACATATTTTAGAATCTATTCTCCTATCTCAGTGAAATTAACAAGTGGACAATTGTCATTAGCTGGTAGAGATAAGCATTTGTTTAATGAGTATCAAGAGATTGAATCATCGAGGCCGCGAGATAAAGGATCAGCAAGTAAAATAGCGTATTGTCATAGGAATATGATTCCGCCTTGAAGAGTCAAGTTCAATGGCTCCAGTAAATGTGTTTAATGTACTATAATAATCAGCCCATCATTAGACTGCTTGTCTTGCAGTATTTTAGGTTGGTAATTAAAAGAAATTATTAATAACAATGATATCAACGAGACTGAAATATGTATTGTGGTTTTTAAGGAGGACAAGTTGTTATGGGGCTTATATATTAATCTCAGCATTTAGACTTAAAGCTGAACACTAAGAATTATCTCTTTACACTGGGCCATCTTGGTTACAAGGGATGGTGAAATTCACTGTAGTCGTCTGTGCTATACACAGTCAGCTCTGTCCTCTTCCAGGTCTTGCTGGAGCTAGCTACTTGATGTCTGTACAATGCACCGCAGGAGTCACTCACTCCCATGCCTCTGGAATTGAGCAAAAGTCAAACACTGAGGAGGGGCATATTACATCAGGATCACCACCATTGTTTCCCTTAACCTCCTGCCCTGTAGATTTAACAGAAACTGGTAGAATATCATCCAGGGAAAGGAAATCCCCTCCTTGTCATAGGAAGAAGTGCCCCCTATGGAAGATGTCCCCTCTGTTCCTGTTCTGGTGGAACATTTTGAGTTTACCATCATTTTCATTCAAAGTGACATTGGTGACTCCAGGAAGATAAAAAAGGGTTAAGTGCTCCTTTTGTCTAGGGGACTCAGATAAAGCAGATTTACTTACCCAATCCTTGGTCCCCGCCAGTTTGCTCCGGGCTCCTAGACCGCTCCCCGCTGCCTCTTCTTTCTTGGGTGATGGAGTTCTAAGGACCTCTGATGTCATCATGTCAATGGAAGCAGTGAATGGATGCAGATCCATTGACTTGCATTAGACGTGAGGATGTTAAGGGACATTCACTAGCCAGAACAGAGGAGGACAGAAATGAGTGCCGAACTCTGTAGGACGGATGTGACCAGGTGAGTAAATCTGCTTTATTTGAGCCCCCTACACAAAATGAGCACTTAAACCTTGCAGTGCAGGAGCAGCCCCACTCCACAGATAGCAATAAAATCCTGATAGAGGTTCTAACTCCTCATCACTTTATCCAAATTTCAAAAGAAAATTTTGAATGACCAAGAGGGTTATTCACAAAAGAGCTGAATGATCCATCCGTAGCTTCGGCTGATCCTTCGGCTCGCTTCGGCTGCCTGAGCCCTTCTGTTCAGTCCAACCGAAGGGCTGCTGTGCAGGCTATTTACAATAGCCCGTACAGCCGCCGAAGGACTTTAATTTTTTCATTCCTTTGTGGCTTTCTGTGGTATTTGCAACGAATATTTGTAAACTCATCCAAAACTAAGGAAATTCGGATTTAGTCCGAATCTGAAACCCAAACTGAATTGAATTTTGGATCCGAATTCCGAAATAAGCTAACCAAATTTTTCTGCAGCTTACATAATATAAATATCAAATTGCATCCTTGATAGGTGGATGTCAGTCTTGAGAAGTGGGCATTTCTAGTGAGGCTGAATTTAAATGCAGACCACTAGGCCACAACCACATCTGATGCTGATTCTTCATGATTAAAGAACTGAGATCTAATGAATGAAAGAGACAGTCAGACTGGGGAAGACAGAGCTAAATGATGCTGAAAATGAGGCGGGCTCTTTGTGACTTGCAGCATAATGCACGTTATGAGAAACTCACAGTCAAATCAGAGTAAGCAATTTCAGCCCAGGGGAGGAGACGGAGACCGTAGTTCAGCTTGAAAACTTTTATTTGGTAACATCAATTTTTCATTTTTATTTGTTTGTAGTTCTGTTTTAACAACAATTTCCTCTCGCCTCTCCTTGCTCCCATTCACTCTCAGCCTACCACCATCTCTTTTTTTATCTTTTGACGATTATCTTAGTGTTTCTGACTTCCCCTGATCCTCTATTGCCTGGTAATGTCTTCCTTTTCATAGAGCGTCAGTATAAAACCTGCTAACAGACTATGCATAGTGCGCTCTTGATCTATGCGTGGATTCAGCATGTTCCTAAATAAAGTATTCATGACTGGAGTGAAGTTGCAGCTTTTAAATATTTTTCAACTCAGCAACTTGCTTAAATACTTTTTTTTCCTTCAGTACTATACATCCAGAGAAGATGCCAAATGAAGCACTTTAGAACCTTTTATTTTCCCAGGTTATTCTCCCCTCCTATACCAATTACAGAAGTCGTAATATTGTGAAGGGTAGGGATGCACCCATACCGGTTTTTGGGTATCGAGTACAAGTACCCATATTTATATTTCGGTACTCGCCCATACCGAGTACCGATACCGGTACTATCAGTAGCAGGGAGCCAGCTTCCCAGGCAATCAGAAAGCCGGGCATCGTGTCATTACCCGCTGCCCGGCTTCTTTATTGCCTGGGAAGTCGGCTTCTTGCTGTTTGGCCGGCTCCATGCTGATTGGTGGGGATGCCGGCATTCCAGCCAATCAGCTTGAAGATGGCTTCCCGGCCAATCAGCAAACCAGGAGGCGGGCCATTACCCGCTGCCCGGCTTCAATCAAGAAGCCGGGAAGCCGGCTCCATGCTATTTGGCCGGCTTGATGCACAGTTCAAGCCCTGACTGTTAAAGCCCTGACCCAACCCATACAATTAGGGGTGCTGTTTCCACTCTTCTCTGGCACTGTCACTAGCTGTGGTACAAAAGGTACCTGCCTAGCTTGCCAATGCTGAGAAACAACCATGCTAATATTTATAAAGGTTTTACAAGTCATGTCACAGTTCTATTTCCTCCATTTATGACCTTTAAAGCTCTTACCCAACCCATGAATTTAGGGGTGCTCTTTCCACCACTACACTTTACCACTGCCGGTAGCTGGTGGTACTGTAGGTAACTGCCTAGTGTGCCTATGCCTAGAAACAGACATTTTAATATTTATAAAGGTTTTACAAGACATGGCACAGTTCTATTTAATTGATTTATGACTTTTAGAGTCCTGAACCCAACCCATACATTTAGGGGTACTGTTTCCACACTGCTCTGGCACTGTCATGAGCTGGTGGCACTGCAGGTACCTGCCTAGCTTGCCAATGCTGCAAAACAGCCAATTTAATATTTATAAAGGTTTTACAAGCCATAGCACAGTTCTATTTCCTTAACCAACCCATGAATTTAGGGGTGCTCTTCCCACTCCACTTTGGCACTGTCACCAGCTGGTGGTACTGTAGGTAAATACCTAGCTTGCCTATGTCTAGAAACATCCATGTTAATGTTTATAAAGGTTCACAAGTCAGAGTATACATCCATTTCATCCATTTATGACCTTTGAAGGTAAAAGATTATGCTATTCAAACAACCTTACATCCGCCAAGCCTGTGAAAGCCACCAACAGAAACAGACTAGCAAAGAAAATATTTTAAACAACACAACCATTATTACTAATTTTATGGTAATTCTGAAAACATCTACCTTGTATAGAAGTATTTTCTTTAACACAAACAACAATACTCAAGGAAAAAAATAAAAATAAAATGTGTTAAGCGGCATTCACAAATGGACTTGGCTTTCAAAAATGCATTGAGCACTCATGTCTCTGACATAATGGAAGGTGAACACAAATTGTTCAGATATTTTAACCTTGAAAAGTTCCATGTACGTGATGAAGAGGAATTGAAAAGAGTACCAGATAATAACAGCAGCCTCACAACTGTATACGATTACCAGCAATGTATTTCTAATGAATAGCATTATGTGTCTCATTTATGCACAGAATTGAATAAAATATATATATTAATAAGGTGATGCACGGAAGGAAAATATAATGAAAGATCTATGCGGCATTATCACAAGCTAGCCCTTGGAATTGTTACAGAGGGGAAAATTACTTGTGTTCCGCAAGAGAGGCTTTCATATAGGTTGTAAGGAGATCCTGTCAATGATACATTTCTTAATATTCATCTTGAAATAGCTGAAAATTGATACATCTTATACTCTGCTGTGTTGTTACAATAAAATAAATTGGTGGTGGAGAAAACCAGGTGCAGACAGTATAATTATTTATAATTGAATATTTTTATCTATAGATTCCACTCCTCATA
>NW_017306416.1:445965-446551 GCF_000935625.1 Nanorana parkeri
GATATATTTATAAACCAGTATTCATGACATTCACCAAACATTCAGTGCTGGTCAATCAATCACTGTACTTTAAAACACATGTACTATGAAGGATGTTTGATCAAAAATACATTCACAATTTCATAAATATACCCCCAGGTTGGCTAAGCACTGTGTGTCATAACTGTTAAATGCTTTAAAATACTGTTTTCACCTTTATTTCATCATTCTTGCATCCCAGTGCTGCTGGCTCTTTTTTCTCTTTCAGCCACTTCTTGTCTATGTGCACTCTCTACAGCCAGGGCCGGCCTTAGGGGTGTGCGAGCAGTGCGGCCGCACAGGGCGCCATGGCAACAAGGGCGCCGTGCGGCCAACACAGCTCGTCCTGGGGGCGGCTTCTCTCCAGCCTAAGGCCGGCCCTGTCTACAGCGTTAGTTGCGCATACTTTCTTTTGACCCGCTTCCTGAGTGACACTGGTGGACCATGCCTGCGCATTGTGTGCCCGCTTGTAGTCTTTGGCAAGGGTGCATGCGACTGTGTGGCAATTTAACAAACAAAACAATACATTGTCGCACTCCTTGCCGGAAAAACCCAAAGTTGAATGGGG
>NW_017306416.1:446683-464055 GCF_000935625.1 Nanorana parkeri
GCGGATGGCGCCGCCACACAGTATAACGATGAATAAATGTCACCAGCACACCACCAGTATTGCAGTCCAAAGAGTTAGTTTACTGGAACGTCATGTCACCAAAACCAGCGCTTTCGGGGCCACGCAGTGTCATCAGGCTCAGCAATGACGATCATTGCAACAAGTCATTGCTGCACCTGATGAAGGGGACCCTGCGTGGCCCCGAAAGCGCTAGTTTTGGTGACATGACGTTCCAATAAACTAACTCTTTGGACTGCAATACTGGTGGTGTGCTGGTGACATTTATTCATCTTTATACAGTGTGGCAATTTAGGTGCACAGTTGGGAGACAGTTGTCACCCCATAACAGGAGATACCTTCATTGCAGGTTCATAAGGTATTATTTTAATAAAAGCTGCAGATTTAAAAAGAATAATGCAATTTTTAAAATTACATTAGCATGTTAAATATTTTAGTGATTGGTTTTATATCTACTTTAAGCTGGTCACTTTCACATGAATATCTATGAATAATGAAAATCACCACAATTTACCATCTAGCACTGTTGCTGTGGGCCTGTACTATACCCTACAGATAACTCATTTTATTTTACCTTAAGTTGAGCAAGTATAACATGGCTACCATCTTCAATTTTTTAATGATGTGTGAGATGATTAATTTTGCATGGCTGTGGATACTTAACATATTGCCGTTCCTCTAAACATTACATATTTATACATGCAGCTAGGATTTATGAACATTCATTTAAAGCTCATCTGATTGTAGTTAAGCCGCTTATTGTGGGTAAACGCATCTTACATTAACAAAGTACATATTAAATTAACTTGATAACGAACTTCTGGCACTTCGCCGTCCATGGTGGATTCCTCTCTTCTGCCAATTTGCTCCAAGGGTAAGTTTGTAATTTGCAAAATAACTTTAGAATTCTATTTGAGATTTTGTACAGTATTTAGGCATGGCTTAATGGAAACCAACAAGCATTTACTGTTGCTGGCAGATTACACTTCTCTGACATTGCTTTTTTGCTTTACCATCTACTGATCTAAAGCAATAGAAGATGTAGAGAAGCAAGGAGGGCACTGGTCTTGTTATCTCTCATTGACTGTCATACCATTTTTGTCAAGTGTTCACATTCCATCTTCTCAACTACTTACCTATTCTGGAACTCCTTTCTATAGGCTTTTTTTTAGCCCTCTAATGCAGCAATACAATTTAACCTATTTTGTCATAGGTATCATCTGGACTGGTATGCAATTTATTCACCACAGCTTTATCCTTCACTGTATAACAAACATTAGCTTTCAATGCTAGGAGATTAGTTTAACTTTGGTTCAATTGTCCTCTAAATAACTACGCAATGAGTGCTGTTGACCTAGTCTAACACTTATCTTGGCCCCTGTTCCATAAAACTGTGCTGTTCCACCCTGAGCCACACAGGCTTTCTTCTAAAGGTGCACTCCTTGGCCCCATTCATTTGTATGGTGGGGCCTACTCATGGCGGGACTGCTGCACAGCATGGATCTCCCCATCGGAATGAATAGGGCCCACTCTAAGTATAAGGTTGAGTTAGCAGAATGTTAGGGGAGTGGAAGCAAGTATTTAAATGGCAATCACACCAAAGGTACAGTTGTCCTCTAACTTCCCAGATAACGATAACACTGTCCCTTAGATTGACTCTCCCTGTAATCATAACACTAATCTTCCTTAAAATAAACTTGAAGTCCCATTCAGCTATTTTTTTTAAAGGTGGACCCACCTCCTAAGTGGGTGTCACCACAGCACACTTAATTCAAATTAAGTACTTATGTAATCACATCAGCCCTGCTCTCTGCCACATCAAAGACCATCCACCACCAGGAAAAGATCAGAAGAGGAAGAGGACCCTGCATCAGATAACCGACCTGGAGATTTTTGGAAAGGTAAGTAAATAAAAAGCCATTAACGTACATGATAAGGAGCCTCCAGGTGGGTGGAGGGGATATGGTGACCGATAGGATGAGCCCAGAATTGGGCTTTAAAGCAATCTTCTCCTTTGTCAATGTTTATAGGGACCACTAACAAATATGGCCTATTCTGCTTATAAACAACTCATTGGGTTCCACTATTTTGCATCTCATATAGCATTGAGTAGGTGGATCCAGACTATTGATCACATCCCCCAAAATAAGGATATCTCTTCTTGGCAATCAAGTGTCTCTGTCCTCTGGATATGTCAGTGGGATTGATTAGAGATTAGGATGAATGTTTAGCTTAAAAAGTTGACATTTACATATCCGTAGAATTACTTAAGCTAGTCATACATGGAAATTCTTCCAATCCCCCATCCAAGCTAAACAGTGTGGGTAGAGGGATCTCCCTTACCAGCTATTTTATTCAGAAAGCCAGCACCCCCAGCTGCCTGAATACCCAAACAGTAAATGCAACTGATTGGATGTCATTGTTTAGCCAGCAATTTTCACCCCAACTCCTCTAATTTTTCATTAGATCTTTTTAGGGCTGGGTGATGCCAACAGGGCCACCTGCAGCTCCAATAATGGCAGAAAGTGACTGAAATTCGAGCCAATTTTGTCCAGCTTCAGCATGCTGAGGCTGTAAGACAAAATGTGTTTGAAAGAGTTAATGGAGAGAACTTTGTAGAAACCTCTATGTTTGGGTCCAACTCCCTCCCTGTTTTGAGGTCCCCACTCACTTTGGAGCACCCCAATGCTTTTTTATATTTTAAAAAATGTATAGATTTACAATTTTTCAAGCCACCTTCATTCAGATTGCATGATGTCACAGGTCTTCTTCCTCTTCAGTAGATTGGTCAAATGCTGTAGAGACCAGTGCCAAGTAACAGTGTGGCACTGGTCTCTATAGCATTCTTTTGTAAGGCCCAGCCAGCATTATAATGTGCCCCTCGGGGGTAGGCCTATGACAGACTGGGCTCACAGAGGGTGGGTTGAATGACATTGTCCATCATTCATTCTGGGAGCGCTGGACCTCTAAAAGTACTTTATAATTTTTATTTGGAATTCAGGGGTTACTACACTTTGGACATAAATCTTTACATTTCATTGTAAGTCAATCAGTAACTTTAAAAAAAAAAACAATTCCCCCACAAATTCTAAGTTTACAAATGCATCTCTAATTAGTGAGATGAAAAAAAAAATAGCCAGAGGGTTTACATGACTAGGTGAATAGGGGGACAATAAACTGGAGGGTTAAATATGGTTTGACATTAGGGCAGGGTCACTTACTTGAGGCTCAAAAGGTTAGGAGGAGCCTATGTGGTGGTCTAAGAAGGAGGGCCTCAGTTGGAGGGGTCAGTTGGAGATCGTTGGACGAAGAGAGAAGTTGAGTTTGATTGTCAGCTGTGTTGTTTCAATGTTGTAGCAGTGTGTTGTGTTGTTTCATTCACTTTTGTATAGCTACAGGGTTTGCATGATGTAAAAGTGCACTTCTGGGAAGTACACATGATCAGTCCTGTAAAAAGTTTTAAATTAGTCAGCTATAACCTTTTCAGATTCCTTTTTCATTACTTTGGCGGTCATTGTGAACACTTTTGTTATATTGGCGGTCAGTGTATATACCTCCACTACATTGTTGGTCAGTGCAAATACTTTCGTTACATTGGCGCGCGCACAGGGGAGGGGGGTAAAATGCACCTTCGCCTGTGTAGGCAAAAAACCTTGCACCGGCCCTGGGTGTCCTCAATACATGGTGTAAAATATAGTGAACAGGAAATTCAGATATTGAGGTGTCTGCGGTCAATTTGGAGGTTGTCCTGAAGGTGGTGTGGTGCAGCTTGGGGCCTAACAGTATTTAGTAGTTCCTCAGAGAACATGTCTGTTAATGTTGTGGCCTTCAAACACCTGTAACATTGTTATGGGAGTTCTTTCCTGAGGTTGAATCTTATAATTTAGTTATTTTATTATTTGTGTAATAAAAGGCTGCTATGGCTATATACCTCCATTGGAAGTGTGATCTGGTTTATTCAGAAGAATTGTAATAATTTCATTTGATTTGCAGGAGTTTTTTTTTAATATTTCCAAAACAGCTGCCGCAGTCATGCAGCAATCTACATATACAGCAAAAGTTTTCACTCTGCAAATGCCCCTTTCAGATCGATACGGAATTGATAGCCTTAACTTTAGCTGTTAGTTCAATCGATTTCACTAAGTAGGAGACGTCCTGAAATCCTCCGGTAAAATTATCATCATTATTCACAAGGAAAACTACCTGGAAGACTGATAAAATGAAAATTATATATTGGAAAAAATGAATCAATAATATGAGATTCATTTTGGTTTTGACAGACTATTTAATGACTGTGTTAGGGAAGCTTCTGATTTGGGCAGTTTAGAATTTCATTGGTGTATGTTAAAGCTGAGCTCCAGGTGAAGAGCTAAACATGCAGATCAAGTATATATACGGGAGCCGTTAGACTTGGCACGGGAGTTGTATTTCTGTCCATCCAGCACTGAGAGTTACGCACAGCACAGCCCTGCCTGGCAGAGGAGGAGACCTTGATTGTTTTCTGTTGCAGTTACAATTTATCTTTTTTTTTATTGGATACATTTTGGATACAGTAGGGAAAGATTAGATGCCCTGTCATTGAAGGCACTAGATAGATAGATAGATAGATCAAAAGATAATAGATAGATATATAGATCAAAATATAATAAATAGATAGATAGATAGATAGATAGATAGATAGATAGATAGATAGATAGATCGATAAAGATAGATACCAAATGCATAGATATATAGATCAATAGATACAAAAATAGATAGATAGATCGATCGATCAAAAGATAATAGATAGATAGATAGATAGATCAAAAGATAATAGATAGATAGATAAAAAGATAATAGATAGATAGATAGATAGATAGATACCAAATGCATAGATATGTAGATCAATAGATACAAAATAGATAGATAGATAGATAGATAGAAGGATAGATAACAAATACATAAAATGATAGATAGATAGATCAAAACATAATAAATAGATAGATAGATAGATAGACAATATATAAAAAAATAGATAGATAGATCAAAAGATAATAGATAGATAGATAGACAATAGATAAAACAATAGATAGATAGATAGATAGATAGATAGATAGATAGAGAGATGCTAGACACATATATTGTATAGATAGATAGATAGATAGATAGATAGATAGATAGATATATAGATAGATAGATAAATAGATAATAGATAGATAGATAGATTTATTTAGATAGAATTATTTAGATATTTATGTTGCATCCAGACAGGTTCACTTTAACATTCAGGGTTGGCGAGATTGAAGTGTAAAACATGGAACACTTCATTACGTTATTCATCGGCATAAATTCATTACTAAGATCTTCTTCCCTCAAAGTATCTATTTTTAGACAGACCGGTTCATGGACATGCATTATATATGTTGTTCTTCGTGTGTTATCGGCTGTTTTACAAACTTGCAAATAAATAAAAACCCGGAGTATGGCACAGTGAGCAGGCCTCCCAGTACATAATTACAGAACTAACAGGTAATTATGTGGCCAGTTTGAAGCTGATTTGATTTTTAAGCTGCGGGGCGCATTGTACATATCTTTTACTAATGTAAGTGTGTTTATTAAGTCACTGAGAAGCATGTAGGATTTTAGTAATTAAGGAACAAAGATGTGCCCAAGTGCCATCTAATTATTTTGCTATGTAATAATGAGCTGATTTTCCTACATTGTTTACCTGGAATTGTTTCATTGTACATCTAAAGTGTGTAATGACTACCTACCTATTGCCAGCACGATTCATTAAAAGGTACAACCAAGATCATCTGCACTAAAGAGGAGGCTTCAAGTGCACTTATTACGGCAGATCTCCTGGCCAACCGCTAAATAAAAAGCTGAATTTAATTAATGCGAGCTGTTTTGTCTGCTGGATTGTTTGTGGCTCTGTTCAACCAGTCTCATGCTTTGCACATACCTATTACTTTGCACAGCCAGGGAGGTGTCACCGCTGCTTCCTGCTGCATCTTTGCTGCCCTCTGTGCTTCCTGCTTGCTTGATCCCAACCTGAAAAAAAGCAATTTTAGGGAGGTACCCTTCTCATTTCAGGGAGGTGCCCTCTGCCAACTCCCCCGCTGAAATGATGGCAGATAGCACGGGAAGCAATAGCTTCTTTGCTATCTGCTGTTTTTTTTTTGTATTCTGACAGCTGCTGCCGTCAGAATAAAAAAAAATACAGCATAGGAATAAATAGCTAGATCGGCTATTCCAATTTGCAGCATCCAATAGCAAGCTGGCTATTGCACCTGCCCTCTGCTGCTGTCAATCACTAGAAGAGGACCTGATGGAGAACTTCAGGTCCCCCTCTGCTGAAAGTGAGGGCAAAGTGAAATAGCCAATAGCAATCTAGCTTTACATTCCTTTGCTGTTTTTTTTTTTTCTCTGACTGATGGCTTCCGGCTTCACTTTCTGCCCAATGTCAGAAAAAAAACAGATTGCAGGGAATGGTGTACTCTGCTAGATAGAGCGGAGTAAACCTTTCCGGGCGGCCGGGAGCTGCTATCTAATAGCGGGAGAGTTGGGATGTCTGGCTTATCGGACAGTCTGGTCGCATTGAAACCTCAGGGCCCGGGGCAAGAAACCAATAAGAGCCCCTCTATCAAAAAATGCCAGCGCCTACCAGGAGTGGGCTCCCTTTTTCCTTCCCGCTCCCCCTTCCCCCCCTCCAAGTGGCGAAACACTAGGGCCCGGTCACCCATGCGACTGCTGTGAACCTGGTAGTTCCGCCAGTGCGTTTATTTATTCCTGCAAAAGCAGGAATTCTGCTGTTAAAACTAAATAATCCACCATTCCCTGCATGCAGCTACAAGCACACTACAGTCAAGTGTTCAAAATCGTCTTTATTGATGTGTGTATATCTTGTCATACAAAGGCAACTTTCGGGCCCACTTATTTGGGGTTTGTGCAGTGTATAGCCAGCTGAATGCCATTTGTACACCATTACTGCCCATAGATGCTGGGACATTCCTATGCTCCTTAGCACCAGCTAGTGGATGTAATGCCAAGGCAATGGTGATCTCACAGCTTTACGCTGTGCAAACCCTTTATATCAGCCCCTATAAGTAGAGATCAGCAGAGTATTGATCGATTTCTTGATGAACCATCTCAAAATTCGCACAGTGGGTGCTGATATTAGCACCCTTAACTGCCAACTCCCCCGCTGAAATGATGGCAGATAGCACGGGAAGCAATAGCTTCTTTGCTATCTGCTGTTTTTTTTTTGTATTCTGACAGCTGCTGCCGTCAGAATAAAAAAAAATACAGCATAGGAATAAATAGCTAGATCGGCTATTCCAATTTGCAGCATCCAATAGCAAGCTGGCTATTGCACCTGCCCTCTGCTGCTGTCAATCACTAGAAGAGGACCTGATGGAGAACTTCAGGTCCCCCTCTGCTGAAAGTGAGGGCAAAGTGAAATAGCCAATAGCAATCTAGCTTTACATTCCTTTGCTGTTTTTTTTTTTTCTCTGACTGATGGCTTCCGGCTTCACTTTCTGCCCAATGTCAGAAAAAAAACAGATTGCAGGGAATGGTGTACTCTGCTAGATAGAGCGGAGTAAACCTTTCCGGGCGGCCGGGAGCTGCTATCTAATAGCGGGAGAGTTGGGATGTCTGGCTTATCGGACAGTCTGGTCGCATTGAAACCTCAGGGCCCGGGGCAAGAAACCAATAAGAGCCCCTCTATCAAAAAATGCCAGCGCCTACCAGGAGTGGGCTCCCTTTTTCCTTCCCGCTCCCCCTTCCCCCCCTCCAAGTGGCGAAACACTAGGGCCCGGTCACCCATGCGACTGCTGTGAACCTGGTAGTTCCGCCAGTGCGTTTATTTATTCCTGCAAAAGCAGGAATTCTGCTGTTAAAACTAAATAATCCACCATTCCCTGCATGCAGCTACAAGCACACTACAGTCAAGTGTTCAAAATCGTCTTTATTGATGTGTGTATATCTTGTCATACAAAGGCAACTTTCGGGCCCACTTATTTGGGGTTTGTGCAGTGTATAGCCAGCTGAATGCCATTTGTACACCATTACTGCCCATAGATGCTGGGACATTCCTATGCTCCTTAGCACCAGCTAGTGGATGTAATGCCAAGGCAATGGTGATCTCACAGCTTTACGCTGTGCAAACCCTTTATATCAGCCCCTATAAGTAGAGATCAGCAGAGTATTGATCGATTTCTTGATGAACCATCTCAAAATTCGCACAGTGGGTGCTGATATTAGCACCCTTATGGCTGGCATCTGTCGGTCAGAAGATTGAAGATGCTGGTTGGAAAATCTTAGGCCAAACGAAACTTGCAACCAATTATTTTCTGGTATTCTGACAGCGGCCACTGTCAATACAATTAATACAATGAAAGCAGCAGCAATGAAACCTCCATCAACGCTTACAAATCTGTTATATTTTTTTTGTTCAGATTTAGGTTAAACAAAGAAAATATAACAGTGTGCGGCCAGCTTTAGGCTTGCTAAAAAAAATATTGTTTTATGTATTTTTGTATTCTGTAGTTAGTTATTTTTCTTTGTACTTGTGTCTTGTTGTCTTTTTTTCCTCTTATTTTGCATATTTGATCTTTATTTACGTTTAGTTCAGCTTTATTATCCACAACGTTTTTGAACAGAGCATGCAGTGATTGCGCTGTCAGTCAATGTCTGGTAATGATTAGTCTGGTAACGAATTGAGCGCTTGAGCTGAGCTTGACAGACTGCTAAACCTTAATGTAAACAAACACATCTCCAGCACGCTGGTGTGTATTGCTATTCATTTTATCGAGCATTGTAAGTCTTGTCGGGGCTAGTTAAAGCGTTATTAAACCCATTCCAACTAAATGTAGCAGAATAACTCACATTGTCGGATTGCTCTTCTGTCTCTTCTTCCTTCTTTTCAGCAAACTAAGCACTGAAGAACATGCCCAGAATATTTAAACCTTGTAGCACCTCCGAGGAGGCCCAATGTAGCCACTAGGCATGTGCAAGGGCAAAAAAAAAATTTTTTTCTGACAAAACAAATGCAAATGAAAAACATCAAAGAAAACATATATTTCTACTGTTTCGGATTCGGAGGCATTGAGCCACCGAATACAAAACCGCATACTGAATATGCAGAACAAGTGGCTGCCATATTGGCAGCCGGCCCATTCTGCGCTTGCGTGCCGTCGTCTTTGAGTGTATCTTGGTATACACTGAGATGGCGGCACCCGTATGTTTGGGCACCGCCATCTTGGTGTATACCAAGATATACTCAAAGATGGCGGTGCGCCAGCGCAGACTGTGTCGGCAGCCGATATGACCACCACTCGTTCAGCATGTGGCGTCACACTGAAAATGCAGAACGAGCGGCAGCCATGTCAGCCACCAGCGCGTTCTGCGCTTGCACCCCACCATCTTTGAGTGTATCTTGGTGGGAGTTGAGGAGGAAGTGATCAGCTGTGGCTGTGAGAAAGACCTGCTGTATTGCTGTGCTGTGCTGTGCTGTGCTGTGCTGACAGGACTTATATTCCTGGGAAGGGATTCCCCCAGGTTTGGGACTTTTCCAACAAGTCGGTGAGACACACTTATTTTTTTGTTATTTTGTGCCGAAGACTTGAACTGTTGCTTTGAGTTCGCTGAAGGCAAGCGTGTGTTTTGCATTTATCGTTGTGACTGCCCTGCAAGAGGAAAATAAAAGCCTTTGTTTTATATGAAACCCTTTGTGCAAGTGCTCTGTGAGCTCCCCAACATCACACAAAATATACTCAAAGATGGTGGCGTGCCATGCCAATATGGCCACCGCGTGTTCTGCAAACTAATTTATGTATGCCCAAATATATTTTAGTATATTAGGGCATATCATAAATGTGATATTTCAAATTTGGATAAACCGCTGAATCAACTGAATTTTGTTGATTTTCAGTTTCGTCTGAATCCGAATGCACATGTCTAGTAGCCACCTTTACGTACTCACTCCCATCCAGGTCCACAGCTGTAAGTAAGGATGATCTGTGCACAGACAAGCATAGAAGGCCTCTTTCACATATCTTTATGGGAGCCTGAGATGGCGAGAGTGGCCTCTCTTGCTGCCCCAGTCCAAGAACCCCCTGAAGAGTGGAACAGGTGCACGAGGACAAGGAATGGAATGATGGCATAGTCACTGTAGATGCTGGGATCAGTAGTGCAGATGTCTTTCAGGCAGCAAGCGAGTGAAGAATGCCGATCTGCAGTAGCAAGGTCCAAGACCAGCTGGATCAGCAACAACGAGCTAGGTACTGGGCAGCAGACAAGGCATAGTCAGGGGCAGGCTGGGTCAACAACAGACAGTAGTAGACATGTGCACTGCCAAAAAAAATTGTTTTGTTTCGTTTTAAATTCAGATTTGTGTTATTTTGTTTTTCGGGATTCGGGTGTGAAAGTCAATTCGGATTCGGAATTCGGATTCGTTTCTTATTCGTTTCGTTCGTTCGTTTGCAGCAAAGTGACATTTGAGGGGGAAAATGTTTTTCTTCAATGGACGAAACGAAAAAGAAACGAACGTTCGAACGTTCGAATTTCGGAAACGGAAATTCGGATTCGTTTGCATTCGTTATATTTGTAATTCTGAATTCGGATACATCCGAATTACGAAAATACGTCCGAATTTCGATACAAAACGAATTGCACATGTCTAGACAGTAGTACAGACTACAACTTCTTGCAGGCTATAGTACAGACTATACTTCTCTCTACTTTGTACAGAGCAGTAGAGAGAAGTATAGTCAAGAACAAGACGTGATTGAGGGCTCCAGAACAGCAATCAGAAGCTCAAGGCAAGATCAGAAACAGGATACAGGAACTTGGTAACAAGGAACAGCTAAGGTCACTCAGTATGGAAGCAAGGATGTCACAGACTTAAATAGCCCACTTAGCCCACTTGGTGCCACAGTTCGTAATGAGCACGTGCACACGATGAGGAACACACACACACACACAAACATGCAGACCTGCACAGGGGCACACAGCCATGCCCAATTCTATGTGCCAAACTGTTACCACACACATTTGCAACCACTCACGCAGATCTTTGGCTACGCATGCTGGTACTGGCTTCCTGAAAGCCTCCACAGTAAGCTACACTTCTGTTCCACTCACCAGTAGGGATGAGCTTTGGGTTCTGCTTGACTATGAACCCAAGCTGTGTTTAATTTGGCCAGTTCAACCGCCCATTGAACCTACATCTTTTTCACTGCAACCAATGATGCTGTGTGGCTCTGGGTTTGGTTTACTTGGTCACCAACAACCAAGCCAACCGAATCCAGGCCAGTACACTGATCACTGCTCACCAGGACTTAATTTGGCAGCTGGTTTCCTTCTATGAGACTTAAATAGTGAGCGCCATACACTCAATCAGCCCTCTCTCCTCATCAAGTAAGTTTTTACTGTGTGTCCATTAGAAGCTGTATTAACTCACATAGAGCCTACCCACATTGCATAGGGAAGCATAGGCACCCAGTAATATAAACTTTGGGTGCAAAATAAGGTGTGTAATGAAAATGGGAAGGTTTTATTCAAAAATGGTGTTAGCATGTTGATAAAGGGGAGGTGGGGAGCCAGGGAAGGCAAAATATAAGTAGGTAAAATTTTACCTTTAAAGTAACAGTCACAGATGTACATTTCAGTCTGAAACTACATATGACAGGTTGTGCAGTCTGTTAATGTTAACAGTCATGGAAGATTAACTATAATTGATCAGTATTCAGATACATATCACAATGGCCAACTGTGTGGGGAAGTCTCAGATTTGAAATGTCGTGCCTGGAATTTTCAGCCAAATAGATGTCCCTGGTTTTCTGTGGCAGCTGATGGTGTTACTGGACAGAAAATAGTGGAGTCCAAAGAAGCATCCCTCTGCTGGGAACACAGAAAAGTTTTGTTTTACTGAGTTTAACCTGGGGTAGTGACAATGGTTTCATAAGCTTACATTGAAGAACATAAATATATGGTGAAAAGCTGCCTCTTTGCCTCTGCTACCTATAAGCACACTACTTATACATTATATAGATGTTTTATAACTGTCTCTGGACAGAAACTGGTTGATGTATTCAGACTGGTATGACCAGCATAACAGACCGTGGACTACATGGTTACATGTTATGGGTATAACTGATCATAATTAGACAAGTATTAACACAGAAAGCTAGATAGATTACACATAAGATAGATTGAGATAGATAGATAGATAGATAGATAGATAGATAGATAGATAGATAGATAGATAGATAGATAGAGTCTTCCCAAGCTCCTTGCTGATAATATGGAGGTTGTCAGGGCTCCCCAAGGTCTAGACTAAATTGCTGTATTATGTGCTGAAAATTGCTGATAAACACTTCTGTTTTCCACAAAA
This sequence comes from Nanorana parkeri, assembly GCF_000935625.1. Lineage (NCBI taxonomy): Eukaryota > Metazoa > Chordata > Amphibia > Anura > Dicroglossidae > Nanorana > Nanorana parkeri. The sequence continues at coordinate 459,081 of NW_017306416.1, forward strand.
TTTACAGTAGATGCGCTCCAAGTTGCCGCCAACGTCTCAGCAATATAAATAAGAAATAAGTCATAAGAAATTAATGAGGATGAATCTGTAGAAGAACTTTCTGCAATCTTTAAATGAGAACATTTTCACAATTATGATTTAAATAGAAACCTCTTTTAAAGTTAGTACATACACAACGGGCAAGCAAAATAAAATCACCAAGAGAGGGATGATGATGACAAATCGCACTCTGCGGACTCTGCAATATCCTTTTATTACGGAATTATGGGGCAGGTGGCAACTTATGTTACTTAATTATGCAGCACAGACAACGTTAATTAAGGTTCATTGACTCTCATTGCCTGGTTACCGGCTCCTAGTCAGCCTTTTCCCAATTCACATCCTGTTAAAAATAGGATATAATTGCCAGCGCAGGTAGAAGAAGACGATGAGAGTCAGTGGACTGAAATGAAATATTATTGGAATGTGAGCTGTGGCTGCAGGTGAAGGAACCTGTATTCGTTTTAGCTTCTATAAATATACTTTTAAATGAGATCCCTGTTATTGTAAATAAACCTACCAATGTAGGCTAATGTTTTCCATGTATAGCTTCTTTTTTCTCACTCTATCACTCTAAATCGGGGCAGCCATGTTGGCTCCTTGCATGCACATGCTCTGCTTAGCGTAGTGATTGTTCTTTAATGTTCCGCTTATAATTCTTAAAGATCTGCTGGCTTATCTTGTAGTTGATTGATTCAAACAGGATGCTGACTGTACGCACTGGCAAACAGTAAAGGAAGAATGTGCAAATATTAAAAAATGGGCAAAAACTGTTTCGGATTCGGAGGCATTGAGCCACCGAATACAAAACCGCATACTGAATATGCAGAACAAGTGGCTGCCATATTGGCAGCCGGCCCATTCTGCGCTTGCGTGCCGTCGTCTTTGAGTGTATCTTGGTATACACTGAGATGGCGGCACCCGTATGTTTGGGCACCGCCATCTTGGTGTATACCAAGATATACTCAAAGATGGCGGTGCGCCAGCGCAGACTGTGTCGGCAGCCGATATGACCACCACTCGTTCAGCATGTGGCGTCACACTGAAAATGCAGAACGAGCGGCAGCCATGTCAGCCACCAGCGCGTTCTGCGCTTGCACCCCACCATCTTTGAGTGTATCTTGGTGGGAGTTGAGGAGGAAGTGATCAGCTGTGGCTGTGAGAAAGACCTGCTGTATTGCTGTGCTGTGCTGTGCTGTGCTGTGCTGACAGGACTTATATTCCTGGGAAGGGATTCCCCCAGGTTTGGGACTTTTCCAACAAGTCGGTGAGACACACTTATTTTTTTGTTATTTTGTGCCGAAGACTTGAACTGTTGCTTTGAGTTCGCTGAAGGCAAGCGTGTGTTTTGCATTTATCGTTGTGACTGCCCTGCAAGAGGAAAATAAAAGCCTTTGTTTTATATGAAACCCTTTGTGCAAGTGCTCTGTGAGCTCCCCAACATCACACAAAATATACTCAAAGATGGTGGCGTGCCATGCCAATATGGCCACCGCGTGTTCTGCAAACTAATTTATGTATGCCCAAATATATTTTAGTATATTAGGGCATATCATAAATGTGATATTTCAAATTTGGATAAACCGCTGAATCAACTGAATTTTGTTGATTTTCAGTTTCGTCTGAATCCGAATGCACATGTCTAGTAGCCACCTTTACGTACTCACTCCCATCCAGGTCCACAGCTGTAAGTAAGGATGATCTGTGCACAGACAAGCATAGAAGGCCTCTTTCACATATCTTTATGGGAGCCTGAGATGGCGAGAGTGGCCTCTCTTGCTGCCCCAGTCCAAGAACCCCCTGAAGAGTGGAACAGGTGCACGAGGACAAGGAATGGAATGATGGCATAGTCACTGTAGATGCTGGGATCAGTAGTGCAGATGTCTTTCAGGCAGCAAGCGAGTGAAGAATGCCGATCTGCAGTAGCAAGGTCCAAGACCAGCTGGATCAGCAACAACGAGCTAGGTACTGGGCAGCAGACAAGGCATAGTCAGGGGCAGGCTGGGTCAACAACAGACAGTAGTAGACATGTGCACTGCCAAAAAAAATTGTTTTGTTTCGTTTTAAATTCAGATTTGTGTTATTTTGTTTTTCGGGATTCGGGTGTGAAAGTCAATTCGGATTCGGAATTCGGATTCGTTTCTTATTCGTTTCGTTCGTTCGTTTGCAGCAAAGTGACATTTGAGGGGGAAAATGTTTTTCTTCAATGGACGAAACGAAAAAGAAACGAACGTTCGAACGTTCGAATTTCGGAAACGGAAATTCGGATTCGTTTGCATTCGTTATATTTGTAATTCTGAATTCGGATACATCCGAATTACGAAAATACGTCCGAATTTCGATACAAAACGAATTGCACATGTCTAGACAGTAGTACAGACTACAACTTCTTGCAGGCTATAGTACAGACTATACTTCTCTCTACTTTGTACAGAGCAGTAGAGAGAAGTATAGTCAAGAACAAGACGTGATTGAGGGCTCCAGAACAGCAATCAGAAGCTCAAGGCAAGATCAGAAACAGGATACAGGAACTTGGTAACAAGGAACAGCTAAGGTCACTCAGTATGGAAGCAAGGATGTCACAGACTTAAATAGCCCACTTAGCCCACTTGGTGCCACAGTTCGTAATGAGCACGTGCACACGATGAGGAACACACACACACACACAAACATGCAGACCTGCACAGGGGCACACAGCCATGCCCAATTCTATGTGCCAAACTGTTACCACACACATTTGCAACCACTCACGCAGATCTTTGGCTACGCATGCTGGTACTGGCTTCCTGAAAGCCTCCACAGTAAGCTACACTTCTGTTCCACTCACCAGTAGGGATGAGCTTTGGGTTCTGCTTGACTATGAACCCAAGCTGTGTTTAATTTGGCCAGTTCAACCGCCCATTGAACCTACATCTTTTTCACTGCAACCAATGATGCTGTGTGGCTCTGGGTTTGGTTTACTTGGTCACCAACAACCAAGCCAACCGAATCCAGGCCAGTACACTGATCACTGCTCACCAGGACTTAATTTGGCAGCTGGTTTCCTTCTATGAGACTTAAATAGTGAGCGCCATACACTCAATCAGCCCTCTCTCCTCATCAAGTAAGTTTTTACTGTGTGTCCATTAGAAGCTGTATTAACTCACATAGAGCCTACCCACATTGCATAGGGAAGCATAGGCACCCAGTAATATAAACTTTGGGTGCAAAATAAGGTGTGTAATGAAAATGGGAAGGTTTTATTCAAAAATGGTGTTAGCATGTTGATAAAGGGGAGGTGGGGAGCCAGGGAAGGCAAAATATAAGTAGGTAAAATTTTACCTTTAAAGTAACAGTCACAGATGTACATTTCAGTCTGAAACTACATATGACAGGTTGTGCAGTCTGTTAATGTTAACAGTCATGGAAGATTAACTATAATTGATCAGTATTCAGATACATATCACAATGGCCAACTGTGTGGGGAAGTCTCAGATTTGAAATGTCGTGCCTGGAATTTTCAGCCAAATAGATGTCCCTGGTTTTCTGTGGCAGCTGATGGTGTTACTGGACAGAAAATAGTGGAGTCCAAAGAAGCATCCCTCTGCTGGGAACACAGAAAAGTTTTGTTTTACTGAGTTTAACCTGGGGTAGTGACAATGGTTTCATAAGCTTACATTGAAGAACATAAATATATGGTGAAAAGCTGCCTCTTTGCCTCTGCTACCTATAAGCACACTACTTATACATTATATAGATGTTTTATAACTGTCTCTGGACAGAAACTGGTTGATGTATTCAGACTGGTATGACCAGCATAACAGACCGTGGACTACATGGTTACATGTTATGGGTATAACTGATCATAATTAGACAAGTATTAACACAGAAAGCTAGATAGATTACACATAAGATAGATTGAGATAGATAGATAGATAGATAGATAGATAGATAGATAGATAGATAGATAGATAGATAGATAGAGTCTTCCCAAGCTCCTTGCTGATAATATGGAGGTTGTCAGGGCTCCACAAGGTCTAGACTAAATTGCTGTATTATGTGCTGAAAATTGCTGATAAACACTTCTGTTTTCCACAAAATTTACAGTAGATGCGCTCCAAGTTGCCGCCAACGTCTCAGCAATATAAATAAGAAATAAGTCATAAGAAATTAATGAGGATGAATCTGTAGAAGAACTTTCTGCAATCTTTAAATGAGAACATTTTCACAATTATGATTTAAATAGAAACCTCTTTTAAAGTTAGTACATACACAACGGGCAAGCAAAATAAAATCACCAAGAGAGGGATGATGATGACAAATCGCACTCTGCGGACTCTGCAATATCCTTTTATTACGGAATTATGGGGCAGGTGGCAACTTATGTTACTTAATTATGCAGCACAGACAACGTTAATTAAGGTTCATTGACTCTCATTGCCTGGTTACCGGCTCCTAGTCAGCCTTTTCCCAATTCACATCCTGTTAAAAATAGGATATAATTGCCAGCGCAGGTAGAAGAAGACGATGAGAGTCAGTGGACTGAAATGAAATATTATTGGAATGTGAGCTGTGGCTGCAGGTGAAGGAACCTGTATTCGTTTTAGCTTCTATAAATATACTTTTAAATGAGATCCCTGTTATTGTAAATAAACCTACCAATGTAGGCTAATGTTTTCCATGTATAGCTTCTTTTTTCTCACTCTATCACTCTAAATCGGGGCAGCCATGTTGGCTCCTTGCATGCACATGCTCTGCTTAGCGTAGTGATTGTTCTTTAATGTTCCGCTTATAATTCTTAAAGATCTGCTGGCTTATCTTGTAGTTGATTGATTCAAACAGGATGCTGACTGTACGCACTGGCAAACAGTAAAGGAAGAATGTGCAAATATTAAAAAATGGGCAAATAAGTAAAAAGGTTTGTTTGATATATATATATATTAAAAAAAATTAAAAA
>NW_017306416.1:464851-465621 GCF_000935625.1 Nanorana parkeri
TATATATATATATATATATATATATCTATATATATATATTGTGGTATTCTGTGGCAATCCCACTGTAGAATTGGGTGTTATGATCACCTGGGACTCTCAGCCAGATGGGTTGAGACGTGTCAGGAAGAAGGGTTTGTCGGGATTATGCTTGGCATCCCAGAACTGGGAGGTTTCAAGGTGATTCAGGAGGGAGGATGAGATCCCTAGTCCTGGGTCCAGGCTTTAGCAGTGGCCAGCACTCGATAATTGCACAGGTGTGCACAGCCCTTAAGAAAAGGATGCTGGCTAGGGGAATTAGCTCCTGCTGGGAAAGAGAACAGACCCTGTTCAGGTGTCAGGAGAACGCCCGAGGAAGTCAGAGAGGTGTCAGGCGAGCTCCTACTGGGATAGGTATGGGTGGTGTTCAGGAGTCAGGAGGACTTCCCCAGAATCTAAAGTGGAGTCAGTGCGTGCTGACTGGAGACAGTGGTGACAGTGGTGTGTGTGCTGGAGGCACACTAAGACAGCCAGGGAGGCTGGGAGAGAACTGGTGAGGCTAGAAGAGCCATGAGCCTGAGGGGCCACCAGTACAAGTGTGGGACAGCACTTCAAAGAGGACCAGTGGGTCAGAAGTGCTACTGTTTAAAGTGGAAGCCAGGAGGCTAAACTTGTGTTATTTTGAAGCCTTACATGAATGTTATGCTGAACAACCCCTGTGAGGGTATCCAAGATTGATGTATGAACTTTGTTTGTGAATAGAAGTGGGCGCAATCTATATTGATATATATATA
>NW_017306416.1:465728-491043 GCF_000935625.1 Nanorana parkeri
ATCTATAGATATATATCTATAGATATATATCTATATATATCATATCCAAGAGCCTAATTGAATTCTTGGGCTTTACTAATTTAATCCAAATGAGATGAAGACAATTGTGACCCTTGGAACCTCTCAAGGCACTTTACTTACCCTCAACAGCCATGGGCTCCACTGAACAGCTAAGTGAGATTCTGAAGATAAATGAATGTAAGGGCTCGTTCACACCAAAACACACATTATAACGCCTTTGATGACATGTTTTATAAAGCATGTTACTGAATTGAATGATAATGCACCGTAGATCTGCTTTGCAAGATGCACCCAATCCCATGTAAGGAAGATATAACAGTATTTTTGCTTGCACATGATAGGAAAGATGGAAGTCAGCAGAGCTTTATCTCATTCACTAAAGCTGGCCATACACCAGTAGAATTCACTTTCCAATGGATGTTGGAGCGTTTGATGTTCTTATCAATAGGGTCAAATTGACAGATTTCAAAAGAACAAGTTTTGTCTCTAACAAACATCATTCAAACAGTGAATAAAGTTTTCATGGGCACACTCCATTGATTTCCAAAATTGTATGTTCTAAAATCAAACAAATTTCAAACTACATTCTACAAGATGGCATTATCGAATGTTCTGATGGAATTTTTCGTACGATCGTTAGTGGGAATATCTACCAGAGTATGGCCAACTTGAACTAAGATAACATTCCTTTGCAAAAGGAACAGCCTATTTGAGTTTAGTAATTCAACCCGATTGGTACCCAAAAAACTTGCCCATGAACCAAGTGGAAACTTTATGACTGATGTTTGGAAGTTCCTTTAAAGCAGGGGTAGGCAAACTTCAACCCCCCAGCTGTGGTGAAAACAAATCCCATCATGCCTTTGTCCCTGAGAGTCATGTCTATGACTGTCCAAGTCTTGCAATGGCTCTTGGGAGTTGCAGTTTCCCCACATCTGGAGGGCCAAAAGTTTGCCTGCTCCCATTTTAAAGTATATTACTTGATGGGAGCTCTACCAGCCTTGCTATATATTATTGCAATGTATGTAGCTTCTCACTCAGTATCCAGCATACAGTCTGGGTGCATGCACAAGAAAAATACACTTTTTTTATTTTATTGCCAAATAGCTCTGTGTTCATTGCACAAAATGACTGTGAACAAGCTTGGAAAATGTGTCTTCTTTCATGTTCTCAGGTGACGGGTTTCTTGTGAAATGCTCTATTACCTGCAAATATCATGATGTACTATGCTTTATTTGATGTGAGGAAAGTAGCTAGGAAGATTGGCAACTCCCAGGCAAATAGAATTATTGTGTCTGCATAATGGAAAGCAGATCCACTGAGATAGAAAACAATGAGAGATGTTGGGAGAAGAAAAAGATGACAGCAAATCCTGTTTAGAACATGACATCTGTGATCAAAAAAAGGATTTAAAATCACTTGGACCTGGAAACCATTGGTGGAATGGGGGGTGGGGGTGGAATAAGTGTAACATGCAAATAAAAATACAATACCCTGGAAGGAGAGATTAGGAGGTTTTTTATTTCTTCCAAAATTTCAATGAAAAGCTGCAGATTTTGTTGAAAGTTTGCCATTTTGGTGAAATGAATTGGAGTCAATGGGGAAGGTGCAAATAAAGTGACTTTGTCACCATGTCACCATGCAATGGACTTTAAATGTCTCCTGTAGGCAACAAAAGCTAATTTCCAGCACATTTTTTTCACATTTTTTACATTTTTTTCACAGAAAGGAAACAAATAACAGTAAATAAAGGAAAGAAAATATAATGTACATAAATAGGAAAAAAGACAACAATACAAACAATGCTATAACTTCCTAAAGTCACACTCTTAATTAAAAGGAGACTTTTTGTATTTTGTTTGCTGCTTATCTATAGCAAAGCATTTTTGCAGCCAAGGCATTTTTGCTGACAATGCAAGAGTGCACCTAGCAGACAAAAACATTGCTGCTGCACTTGATTATAAGGGCACCTAACTTTCAGTTTTCTCTTAGAGCCACAAATACCTGTTGATCCTGCCAGAGAAGTCCGCCTAATGCTGCTTCCTGTGATGGTTAAGCAACAATGCTGCACTGCTTCAGAAATTCAAAGCAGTGTTGTCACTCTCATGTAGGCTTTGTCTGCTTGCATCACCGTGGGATAGGAAGATGTTTTGGTGGCATGGCTATCAGCATTTTCACTGCTGATTCACAAGCCTGTAGCTTTTCAGTCAGCTCTTAGCCACACCTAGTCCTGTCCACTGTGTCCTGGATTAACATCCCTGCCTCTGTTACTGAACCTACCCACAGTGAGCTGCAGTTTCAGGAAGGGTGTGCATGTGAGACACAAATGAAGAAGGGTTTGGCTCAGTCAAAGAAGGTAAAGGAAGTTTTTTCTTACTTTATAGGGCTTGTGCATCAAATAGTAACTGGATTTGTGACTTGTTTAGTTGTACTTTAAGCAAAGCAAATTCCATCCAGTCAGGGTTTATATCTACCTTAACCTAATAAATCTTATATGAGATTTTAGGCATTGGGTGTACATGTATACTCTAATTGGCTGTTGACCAGATTGACCCTAGCATGCTTCTTTCAGTGTGGGTTTATGTACCTGTATATGTGTACACCTATACAAGTGTGTGTAGGTGTTATGCGATGAGGGTGATGTGGTGGGTACATTCGACCAGCCTTTCTCAACCAGGGTGCTGTGGCACCATGGGGTACCTTCTGGCCTCCTCAGGGGTGCCTTGAAATTTTTTAACACAGCTTCATGCCTCTGATGTGAAGAGGGGCTCCCAGTGTGAAAGAGGGAACCCTGATGTAATAGGGCGCTCTCATGTGAAAGAGGTAGATTGATGTCATGGGGGACTTAAAACCTATACCAGCCCCACTATCTCGAACAAGGCTCTGGTATGTATTTTGGAGGTACAACACATCATTTTTTACATTTATGGTTTTAGACTGGGGTGCTTTGAGATTTTGCATACTTTTACAAGGATGTCGTGACTGGAAAGAAAGGTTGAGAAACACTCCATTAGACTGTAATATTATTTGGTTTATAGTCTGAAATACATGATTGTAAACATTTTTAAAAGCCGGTAGTATACAAATAGTGGATACACAAATGACCATAATCAAGTGTCCATCATTTTCATGAGAAAATATTTGAAATTTCTATTATTATCATTGTTATTATTTTAAAATATATATTGACTTTGTTATTATTATTCATTCATGTTTCCAAAGCCATTCTTTATTCTGTGGTGAGAGAGCACCAAACATGCAATGTTCTTTTTTAAATAAGAGGATATTAAAATGCTGCACCAATTCTCCCTTTCTCGATTCTATTTGATGCAATTGGGCACCGGCCAAATAACGCTGAAAAGCTCCCTATGTCAGTGCATAGAAGGCTGATTAGGAGACGCGGCTCCTACAAATGAGACCTTGATGGGACATTCATGGCTTCAGAGAAATCCACTTCACTCTTCTTTCATGCAGGTTCAGAGTTTCCTCATAAGCCATTTATTTTTTACCTTCCTCTCATGCCGAGCAAAGCTACGAGGAAGCAAAATTAATAAAAAGTGGATTTGCTATTAAATGACTTGCCGGTATATTTACCTCATTTTAAATCAAAGCTTGACATCTGTGTTTAGTTTTGTACCACAGGCTGGCAGAGCAGGATTTCATTAGACAATGTCTGCAGTTCACGCTGTATGGCTTTTTTTTTTTTTTTAGGGTTTGGATTAATGTGAGGAGGTCTTAATACTGTTCACTGCCAAGACAAACATTGGAAGGCCTTTTTTAATGTGGTGCCACATGACATGGAAGTCCCACGTTGGGTTGTCAACTTAGAATACATTTTTTATGGACCGCTGCCCAAAGAAAAAAATGGGCAGATTAAACGTTTTTAAAAAGTAGATTATCAGACATCAATGGGCTCACCACAATCATGGCATGCTGTGGGGCTTTATGAAGTGTATGTATAGCCAAAACCTTTTGTTTCAATGTTGTTCAGCATAGAGAAGGATGAAAACCGCTATCAGGTTATCTTTTGCAGTCTGTGCCCTGCAGGAGAGATGTCCCTTCACGTTCTGTTTTGGAGACCCAACAGGAAGTGAGAGGATATTTCTCCAATGTGTCACCTGAAATTTTGCTGTCAAGGCAATTTTAAAATAAAGGATGTACACCCACTTTCTGTCTTGATAACAATCGCCAAAAGGACCAATAGGGGGCAAATCTTCCCCAGATAGACACACGCAGTAATAAAACTTTGGCAGTGGGCCATTGCCATTGGTGTAACATAGACTTCCAATGCAAATAATTTAATTTAGAAAATAGCAGAAGGGAGAGAGCAACAAAACCAGAAATATTGGGTTCATGGTTCTGCTGCACTACCCCCTGAGTTTTTAGAGAGCCATAACTGGGAAAGTTAAGCATGGACTTACGAGTAATTAACACATACACTACACAAATACAGAGATGACATAAATATAATGGAGATTTTTATTGGACCAAGAATTTCTGTCCTTCTATTCCTGAGATTTACACAGCCCTCTCACATAGCGTATGCAGGTGGATGACCTCATTTACGGTAAAGGAATAGAGTGGTGTCTTCTTTGCACCTAAACCACTTGCCTGCACAGGGAAAAAGCACTCTCCTCCATCCTCCTATCTGCATGTTTCCTGTCAACAACCTTGCATGCATACAGTATTTGTAAAAAAATAAATAAATCAAAGCATCTGGTCTTGCTGTATTTTTCTTGAAGACTTTCTGCTGGTCATCCAGCTAGCTTTCTCAATTCAGAATTGAATTGAGAACTGAATTGAGAATTGAGAAAGCTAGTCGGATGACCAGCAGAGGGTGGATGTGAGGGGTCTGGGGTGGCTTGTCCATTGTATGTTAATAAAGCTTATCAGATAAAAAATCCCTAAATTGTCAGTCATAAGTCTTTCCATTAGGACAACTCACTAGGAAGGGGCTGGAATCAGCCATATTGCCTGCTGTAACAAAACACCTAAAAGGCAATTTATTTTTCAGTGTGCTGTGTGATTGGGAACACATAACAAACATATAGAGGGGTTTTTTTTAAATTTGAATGCAAAAGTGAACATACACTTTAAGCAAACATGGGGAGAAATATAAAATAAAGCACAGAGCGCCTCGACGTATTTTATTTTAGATTTCAAGTTAAGGTTCCCTATGCTTTGGAGGAGCTGCATTGGTTGTGTGGGTCATTTGTGGATTTTATGACCTAGGAGAAAATTCATTTATCCAGCTGCCACAAGCCCTCTAGAACCTATCATTACTTTTGAATCAAACATGGGGAGAAGTAAAAACATACAAACTCCATGAAAATACGGCCGCTGCTGCAAGGAATGAAGCACGTTGATGCAAGGCATGTACAGTTAGGGGCTCATTTATAAATGTTGCAATATGCTGGGGTGATGACGTTTGCATCCCACTAGCGTCCCTATATTGCGCTGAAGAGTATAGGAAAGCCTTATGCTTCTAAGCTGCATATAATGGTGTTAGTGTCGTGTAAACGGCATCTGCCCAACTACACACTGGGCGGCATATTTATAAATCAGCCCCTAATTGTTCACTGAGATTTACTCTATGTGGATAATTTTTGACCGCAGTTAATTACCAGAGCTATGCAATATTAATGGAAATGAATTACAGAGAGTAACAAAGACAGTCTTCCATCAGTCATAATGTTTACTTGAATGTATCTGTAAAACATAAGTCAAGGCAACTGGACAGTTGCAGTTGCCTTGACTTATTTTTTACAGATATACTATGACCTGGATGAATGAGAACCTTCACAGACACGTTTACTTGAGTGGCACACACAACTGAAAGCTTGATTAAGTCATAAAAAGGCTTAATAGCAATACTGTGTTGATTAGCAAATGGGTCAAAGGGTAGTTGTTTTTCTTTAAAGGATATCTAAACCCAAAAACAAACATGTCATAAATTGCAGTTTACCAGTCCTTAGATGTGGGGGCTGCATTTGTTTTCCTTTCAGTAGTGGATATTACTTATTAATTCTGATAGATTTATATTGTCCCTTAAAGTTGCTGCGCACTGAACCATTATCTTAAACAATGTTATCAGCCAATTCTTCTATCTTCTGTGAACTACAGATCAAATCCCCCTTCTGTAATGAATTAGGGGAGGTGTTTCTAATCCCAATCCAGAGAGCAGCCTAGGGCTGGAAGTGTTTTAGTGGTAGTATTAGCAATTGGAAATAAAAGAACAAAAACTTTGTGTCTCCCGTTACATACAAATTACGAGAAGTAGAAGATACAAACTCCATACATATGGTGTCCCAGGTGGGCTTTAAAGTAGTATTAAACTCTCCAACTTTTTTTCAATAATGAATCCAGATCGGACAAATATACATTGCCCAGCAAAGTTTTTCCTTCAATTTGTGGCCAGGCACTAATAATCATCATGTTTCTGAGCAGCTGGATTCATCTCTTTCAGCTCAACTTCCCTGAACTTCCTGTTGAGTACAAGATCGCAAGGGACAGCACAGCTCCAGCAGCTGTACATCTTCTAGCTTGGGGAAGGAAGGAGGAAGGGAGGGGAGAGCAAAGAAGAGGAGAGTGTCTTGCCTTGCTGTGCTGTGTGTTTGTGGAGACGTACACAGCTTAGTAGAACACACAAGGGTGGCTCCATAGGACCCTGCAAGGGAAATGATCCACACTAAAACAGGATATCAGGGCCAGTACTCAGGAGACCAGCTGATTCTACAGGAAGCTAAAACCAATAAATATCAAGGAGCAGCATCCTGTGTAAGTGATTTAATCAGCATTAGAAATAGCTTAACAATCCTTTGACTGTAATATCACTTAAAGAACAGGACCCACAACTTCTAGAGAAGTAACCACTTACCACCAAGCTTCCCTGTGTGACGGCCTATCTCCATCTAAGTATCACCATCTTTTTGCAACAAAACAACTCATGATTAATTTAAACAGGATATAGACTAAATGTTGCTTTAGGAGTCATGGCTGACTCGAGTGTCACCGTGTTAACTGGCGATAAGCTGGACTGTGAGTTAAAAGGTAAAACGTGACACAACCTTTGCTTCATCTTTATTCCTAATCACTGGTACAGCTGCACAACTGTGCTTTTCAAATTATTTACAAAAGAACATTGCGTCTCTAAATCAAGAAATTTGCAGACCATTATTTTTCGTAGTATTAGGGACACAGTGAAAAAATAATCAAAAATATATTTTAGACAAGTCTTTTTTTTTGTTATTACAGCACGCATACTCACATACAGATTCATGACTGAAAATAATATACAGAAATACAAAATAAACATTATTCTATTCACACGCTGTATTTGATGGTCCCTTCTCTAGGCCCAGTTGACTGTATGCATTAGAATTGTAAGCTGCTGAAAAATTTGGTTCGGATATTTCGTTATTTCGGGATTGGGATAAGAAATTCAATATGGTTCGGGTTTCGGATTTGGACAAAATCCGAGTTTTCGTTAGTTTCGGTAGAGTTTACAAAAATTTGCTGCTAATACCACAGAAATCCATATACTAAAGCTGAATCTCCTAGACCCAAATAGCATGCAGGATTCAAATTTCCAAATAGCATTCGGGAGCTCCTGAATGCCATTAAGGTCTGGGAGCATCAGCTTTAGTAATATATGTATTGTATGTAGCTCCCAGACCCAAATGGCATTCGGCATCCGAATTTCCGAATTGCATTTTGGAAAACCCGAAAGTCTTTGGGCCCAGACTTAAATGGAATTCAGGAGCTCCCGAATACAATTTGAAAATTCGGATCCCGAATGCCATTTGGGTATAGGAGCCTCAGCTTTAGTATTATATGTATATACTGTATATGGCTCCCATGTTGCCATAACGCAAATTCATGTTCAGACCCATTCGGATGCATTAAACCGAAAAACACTCTGATTGGCCAGAAAGTCAGCTGTCCAATTCAGTTTCGTTTTTGAATGAAATACGGACGCGATCCGAAATTCTGAAACGGAAATTCTGATTCTGACACATTCAGATGCATTGGGATTCGGAAATTTGGATCTGTCCTAATGTCCGAATTTTCGGAAAATTTGTCCGAATTCTGATTCAGAACTAAATGTATTGCACATGTACATGCACATCGCACATCAAATGCATAGAGTTCCAAAAAAGTATTGTTTAGAAAAGGTAATATTTGAATAACCAAATTTGTATCATGCTGTATTATCTTTTTAAATATGGGCAAATAAAGGGAGTTTGCAAACATATACTTTTTCCTTTTTCATGCTCCACTGAGATCTAGAAACATTCTTGTTTGTCATCTTCAGACGCGAAAGGTTAACAAAAAGGCAGCATCTCATTGGGGAGTGGCCAGGTGGGGTTGTTAGGGGGCGGTCACAGTGTCCCAGATTGCTAAGAGCTCCTAGCAACCTGTGGCACAGTACAGTGCGTACAACCAAGCTCACTGATGTCACTGTTTGCCAGCAGCTGAATGGGGACACTCTGGCTTGTGTCCCCCCTAGCTCCTGGCAACCAATGACGTCAGTGCAGTCGGGAGTATGCCACTGCTCCCTGCGCTCCTCAAACCACCATCAGCCATGCACACCTTCTCTCCACCACTGACCATTCCCTGACAACACCCCTATCCCACTCCCACTGAAACAACATCTCCTCAGGCAGTGATTTACCCAGGCACAGCTGTGGTGATAGGCATGTCTCCGAGAGCAGAACCTCAAGTGAAATGATAAGGGGTCCAAAGTGTGCCTTTTATAATTTTGAACATAGCAGGGCCGATTGAAAAAATCTGCTAAATCTCAGCATTGGCTACTGAGTGGAGAGTAATTGCTGAGATTTGCTTACATAGTATTTGAGGTTGAATAAAGACATTAGTCCATCAAGTCCAACCTATTAGGATCTCATTCATTCTGGCCTGGGTAAACTTCAATTGTTTAAACGCCAATTTTTTAACGCCACTTAGCTTCCAGGCACTTTGTTCTCCAAGCCCTGTTGTGAGCAAGCTCAAAATGAGTGATGCACTAGTTTATAATACACCTGCTCAATGAGAGACACCTGAGCTCAATTAACCCCTCCCCCTAACAAGAGCACTGCAACCTGAGGAGAAAAAAAAAAGCTAAAGAATAAAATAATTTTGTTCCAAAAGTGAGACCTTCCTTCCAGTGTTGGCAGCTAAGTGATCCTGTGGGCGTTTTTTTTTCAACCTACTGTTTGGAAAATAAAAAGGTTGCGTGTTTGTTTTTCCTTGAAGGTAGGTGAGAGTAAAACACAGGTCTTCGGTCAATTTGCTTATGACAAAGAAGCAGTGAGAAGAGAACAGTGAATGTTTAATGCAAATAATAAGAGCTGCAGAACAAAACTTATTTCTGGTTAAGGAAGGCACACAGCATGGTTTGATGTACAGTAGCTCTCAGCAGGGTAGGGCATCCCCACCGAGATATATAGAAATATTTTATTTTTTGACATTGAAAACATAATATTCAGGACACTGATACTTGGCAGGGCGACATCTCCCTCAGCGTTGCTCGTACTGGTTTACGATTGCATGCCTTGCCTCTACTCTCTCGTGTGCTGGAAGAGGAATAGCTTTTATTTATTTTTTTCAAATACGGTTTACTCTCTTGTTTTTTGTTTTTTTTTGCTGCTTTCATGTGTGAAAAAAAGCAAACCTAACCCATTAACAAACACGAATTTGCAATATCCTCCAAGCTTGCTTGTCAGCAGGATATTATTTCTTCTTAGTTAAAGGGAACATCCAAAGAAAAATAAAAAAAATCCTTTATTATCTAAAGCAGTGGTTCTTAAAACCAAAAGGACCAAAATAAGTTAAATATTACCTTACTGGGACACAAGACGAGAATTATTCTCAAAATATTGGCAAAGAGAAATAAGAATGGCCATATAACACATTGAGGACATTCTTCTTGTTTCTGTAAGTTTTACTGAAGCAAAGAGAAGCACATTCTTCATTATATCTTCTGTTTAGTGCCCGGGTCTCTTCAGCTCACAACCTTCCCCGTGTAAATTCCCTCTATCCCCCACCTTACACGTGCCCTAGTCGCCCATGCTGTTTGTGCTGTCAGTCAAATTAGTTTAATTGTTTCACGTGTATTGAAAAGGGTGGTGGCCTCATTCCCGGAAGTATTTATTATGTTTCCATCCCATAGAAATGTAAACTTTTATTGATACATTGACCACATGGTTTGTAGGTTTTGTCTTTGATTGCAGTATTATTATTATTATGGTTATAATACAGGATGTGTAGAGCACCAACTGTTTGCACAGCACTTTACAATATGTGTGGGGATGAATTGTTTGAGAAAGAGATTGTTGAGTGGTAGTATACAATTAGAAACTTATATAAAGTGTGTCAGGAACCGGATCTGAGTCCAGGGCCTCTGCTGTGTCTGGCGGTGGCTCTACCTGCTGAGCCACTCTGAAACCTTGGATAGTTCCTTGCCTGCTCTCATGTCTAATCCTCAGGTGAACCTAGTCTCTGCTGAACTCCTTGCTCCTCCCTTGAACTTCATATTTTAGCCACGCCTCTGCACTTCCTGTTTGCCTTATTATTGTGCTCCTGCCAATATCTTGCTTCCTGCTCCTCCTGTGATACAATCCTCTCATACTGCTACCTGTGAACCGACCTTTGGCTGCTGATTCCCCAACTACTCATCGTCTTCTGCTTCATACCTGATACCTTTGGCTACTAACCTTGGCTTGTTCACTGACTACGCTTCTGCTTGCTCCTTTACTAATACCATCTGTTTATGTACCGAACTCGGCCTGTTAAACCACAAATTTCCCTTCTGTTTCAGCTACTGGACTCTGAGCCTGATCCTGGATTGTGACAAAGTGTGCTCTATCTCTTGGACAAACTAGACTGTGTCTACTACACATGGCGCCCCTTTAAAATATATCTCTGACTCATTTTGAGTCCTGACCGATAGTTTAAGAAACACTGATCTATAGGTATGTCCCACCCCCTCGGAGTTCCAAGAATCCTTCTTACCTTGTAGGAGCCTAAAAACAGGCTCAAAAGGGGCTTTCAGTAACTACTAAAAGCTTCTGCCTGTACTATAGTAATTTGTGGTGTCTTATTCGAACACTTTTACTGCTTTTGCACAACTACACAGGGGTGCTGAGTAGCCCCTTCAGTAGTATAACTGCCGCTGTGAAAGCATTTAAAGTCATGCTAATATTACTGAATATATTTCAGGCTGAGACTGTCAGAATTTGATAGTGACAGCAGTGCCAAGTACTGAGTTATCACAAAAAAAAAAAGATTAAAAAACTTAGCACATTACCTTCCTGTTTATATACCACCGGAATGTCATTACGCAAAATATTCCAAAGTGATATATTTTTATATGGTCAAGCTGATTTTTCTGCTAGAATTAAACTCTGCAGGACATCAGCGCTTCAGGATGGATTCTCAAAAGTTGAAAAGAAATATCTTTTCATTTCTTTGTATTTTTTTTTTTGTTTGAACAGAAAGGTTGTACCGTCACAGTGCGCATACATCACGGGGAGGGAGAATGTACGGATCAGGAGCTGCATACAGCATAGCTGTCAGCCACTGTGATCAGTGCAAAGTGCTCTCTCCATTCTTTCATATCATTACCCAAAGTGTAGATCTTATATAAATGTGCATATTTCCATCAAGGCACGTTATACAGCTTTGCTGGTTCCCTGTGTTGTGCTTTGTGAAGAGTCTGTCCTTAATGGATCAACCATAGCGCTTGAATCAATTATTCAATCACTTACTTTATACGTTTTTTTCTATAAAGTATGTCCATGCAGTCTGTATGCTCAGACAAGAACTTCACAACTGTTAATTGACCCTAATAGAACTTCTCCAGGAAAGAGTCAAAGACCAATGCCAAGTAAACATCTAAGCACTCAATTTGCGCAGTTGAATACACAGTTGAAACCCATGGACAATAATATGCTGTACAAATAACAATGTGTACATTTTTTACTTAGCAAAGGTTTGTAAGATAAAGTACATTCTCTTGGAATCTCTTGTAACCCTTACACCTCTGATTTGCTGTTGGTAGCTTTAAAAGGGTGACAACAATCCAGTTCTGAAGACCCAACAACACAATTCTGAAGCTACAAGCTACATTGAAAAATTGTTTCAAAACTTTGAAAGAAATTCTGAAATGGAGTAAAGCCTGTAATTATATATTCAGATGTAGTTTCTAAAATCTTTCTAGTTGCAGAAGGTGGTTGTTCAATGGTTTAGACCACAGTTTCTCAATTAATATGAGGTCGGTAGACAGATGAGCCCATAACTGAAATAATGAAGCTGAGATGGACTGGTTGCATAGGAAGTGGGTGCTATAGATACAGAAAAAAGGTATCTAGTCATCCAGTCATTTATTGTTTGCTTGTTTAAACTGTTTTTACTCACAGAACAAGCTATTCATTGATTTGTAGCCCACATCACCTTAACTTACAAGGGAGAAACGAGGTCTCTATGATGTATGAGCCCATATCTTAAGTCTGTGATAAACTAGTGGTAATGAACGTTGCTGCTATAAATAGAGAATTGAAGAGGTATATATAGTAGCACTTACTAGTCTTCTTGACATGAATGAATCCATTTAAAGGCTTAAATTTCACAGAGCTCTTGGCTCTTTTGTGTAAGGTAATAATCTGAGGCTTGTAAATCAATGAATAGCTCAGAGACGCCCACCCACAACCCTATCTCCCAGTGATTAACTGGAATTTATCTCTTTTTGCGGAGATCCTCTTATAATCATACCAGCACCCAGAAACACAGACTACAAACCATTGTAGGTATAGGTATAAATAAATGTATTTAAAACTCCAGTCAAATCTTTTGTTTTCTATTTTGTGATAAAGTGAGAAAGGTAAGAACCCCTTTAGTTTTTTATTGCTAATAATGCCCCCATTTGGAGTGATTAAATCAAAATGTTATGGTTGTCAATACAACAGGTGTAGATGGAAAGGAATATCAACCGTTGGGGACATTTATTCTTGTGACAACTGGGATTCCCTTAATTTTGGGATTCCACTTACTTCCTGCTATGTGTTTGGAATCAGGGAATCTCCCCAGGGGAATACAAGCAGTAGTAAAAGCTCCCCAGAAGTTTTAAACCTTCTCCACTTTAAACTTGGCTGGAGTTACACTTGAATTCCTGCAATGAGCATTGTCAAAGGGTCTTTAGACAGCTGAAGTTATTGCACCGTCCCCTCTACTAGGAAAGCAGGGGCCGGGAGTATAATCTTTTAATATTTATTTATTTTTCTTTTATTGACAATATTTAAGAGTATACTGTATTACTTAATAAAACATGTAATTGTGTTTAGTTGTATAGCTTTATAATCCAGTCTACCCTTTCACAAAGGCACTGCCAAGATCTGACCTCACATTTCCCTGCTGCAGTTAAAGTGATGCAGAATGGTCAAGGACCACCCTAATAGCTTAAAAACATTTTGATTGTAATATCACTTTAAGCCAGACTGTCTTTCATTACTTCCCCTTCCTCTGTTAATATTCAGGGAACTACAGGAAGCTAATAAAGAGACAAAATGAGATATTGTTTCAAAATAAATGTACATGTATTTGTATTATAATACATCATTGGCTCAAATTGGGATATTTTCTATCTGCCACACTTATGTGTTATGTCATGCAGATTACACCCCCACATTCTTCTAGTCCTGTTGATAAAGAATTCCAAGGGACTGGTTGGCTCATCGGTAAATAGCAGTGGAATAGTATGTCATTGTGACATGATTCCCTGACTTGTTCTCCTTCGTGTACCTTTTCATGTTTGTTCTGAGCTGGAAACAGTGTAACCAAGGTATGTTATTCAGTATACAATACTGCTTCATTACTGCAGAAAATGTCAGGTGAACCTTCAGATAATGCAGCAGTACAGATATATCCGTATGAACCTCGCTTCTTTTGTGTATTAATTTCAGAGAAATAGATCTTCTAGCATTTAAGTAGTTCATCTGGTTATTTATCATAGCGCAGAGAAAGATAATGTCCGAGCATCCTCACAAAGTCTCAGCATCAGTTGATTGTAAATAGATGATCTTTTTTTCCCCTCTTTTGTATCCTAAGAAGATCTGTGTGTAGTCGGGGAATGTCAACAAATTAGGTTGCTTCTAATGGCTTAAAAATTAGTGTATTCTCAGTCTTTCATATCAGTACATGTCTAATTGCTTTCTGTAAATATCACTTTTTAATGTTGATCAAGAGCGAGTAGGAGGTGTGGATTATGATGCTTTGTGGCCTAAGATGACCACCTTAATTGCCTTGCCTTTCAGTAAACCTGTGAGCACGTAACTATGGGACTACCATTGTTGACTTGTTAAAGGTTGAGCCTTATTTTTATCTTGGCTTTGTTGTCTGGTGGTGTCACTACAAACATGCAGTCAGTGAATTCTTAAAGCTCCTCTTTAGGCAAAAGTCAAGACCCACTGCATACCTACCAAGTGTCTCTCATTTGAAGGAACTGTCCCTCTATTGGAACTAAATCCCTCTGTCCCTCTTTTCTCCTCAGTTGTCCCTCTTTTCTGGTCTGATTTACAGATGTCTATGACAATGTATTATTAACTACCAAAAGTGTTATTCTGCGGTAAAACTTTCATGCTATCTCTTGATTATCATGTTGTTAATTTAAAAAAAACAAAAAACAGTATGTGAGAAAAGTAATGGTGAAGAAAACAACTCTAGGTTTAACCATTCATTGTTGGCATATAAATTCAGAGTGCCCATTGCCTAAATACATTGGGGGGAATTAATCAAAACTGGAGCAGGCAAAATCTGGAGCAGTTGCCCATGGCAACCAATCAACATCTCTCTCCAGTTTGAAAATGAGACAGAGAAGCTGATTGGTTGCAGTGCAAATCTGCTCCAGATTTTTTTCTGCTCCAGTCTTAATAAATGCCCCCCATTGTGCTGAAAGATATCCTTTCTCATCTCAGAAAGTTGGGAGGTATGCCACTGACCAATCTTGTTGCTTCATTGTGGTATCATGACACCATCTCTTTAAGTCTTCAGTGATCTGTGAGGAACACTCTAATGCAACCTTTCTCAAACAATGCGCCATGGCACCCAGGTTTTCCTTCTAACTTTCTTCACGGGTGCCTCACAATCTTGGGATGGTAGTACTCTGATATGAAGGAGACCAAGGACTTTGATGTGAAGGGGGCACTGAGGACTCTGATGTAAAGGGTGCTTCTGATATGAATGGGGGGGACTCCGGATGTAAATGAGGCTCGCATGTGAATGGGAACCCAACTTTTTTGTGCGGGTCCCCCTTAAAATCCATTATATTTTAGAATGGGGTGCCTTACGGTTTTTCATACTTTTAAAGGGTACCACCACTAAAAAAAGTTGACAAATGCTGCTCAAATGAGAACCCCATAATTATCAGAATTGCATAAGGACACATCCACTAAGAAGCATACATGTCATCAGTGAACAACATGGGCACTCAAAGATGCTTTCCAGAAAATAAAAGACTTTGGACCTGGCCGGTAACCTGACTGTGGATTCAGGTAAGTATTCCGTGCTTTTATATTATATTTATTTTTAATGGATCTTAGCAAATTGTGAGAGGGGGAATTAAAGTGCAGCGGAGGGAGAGTGGCATTAAAAGTCATAAATCCTGTCCTGTGCACTTGTTCCACATCAGGGACTCTCTAGATGGTGAGGCCCTGGAGAGAATAACAGCCCTTGAGCCTGTAGCTTTAAAACAATTCAGCAGTAGCATCTACCTTTGCATGTGAACTAGGCAGAGACAGCCTTTGTACATCAACCAAGACCCATGATGACACTCTTACACAATTGGCATATTTTTCTTACCAACGTTTCCGAGAAATGCTCCATACATCTCAATCAGCTTGAAAACAATTACAACTTTCCAATAGATCTTCTGTTAGATCCCCAAATATCGTAGGGAATAGTAGTGGGAAAAGAGTGATAATTGCTGGTTTTGAAGAGAATATCTAAACAATTGTTTTATTGGATGTGCATAGCCAGTATTGAGCTACAGATTCCAACAGGACAAGATATTGTGAAGGTCAAAGTTGTCAATGATCCTGGAGATAACTTCCCAAGATAAGTGTTGTGTAATAATTCTGCAAATTGTTGCAATTCGTGTGGGATATTATTTTATTTTATCTAATGGATGTATAAAAATATTGTGTATGTTAAGTACATTAAGGATTATGAATGTTATACCAGGAGATCAGGTACCTGGTGTATCCTGTTCTATAGTAAAAATGGGGACTGGGGCAGGCTAGTTGCCTCAGATGGTCAAAAATGTAATTTTTCCAAGCAAACGGCTAAACACAAATACACAGAGGATCTGTTTACCTGCCAAAGGATTAGTGTTTCTGTGCATCCAGCCCATAGAGGTTTACATATCCTTGTCAAAGCACATTCAGGTTGGTGACCTGACTTTTCTCTACTTCAATTAAACAATAAAACTAGGTCATCTCCCTGTCCCTAGCCTGTGAGTGGACAGAGAATGAGCAGAAGCACACTGAGGAGGTCATGTCTTCCTGCTCACTCTGTCTTCTTCTGTTAACATGTTCCTTGTCAGCATATGTGCACGCAACAGATTCTGACTGGCCCTTAGTACATAGCCCTTTCCTCTTTCAGTCTGAGCTCTGCAGTGCAGGGGATTAAATCATGTGGCTGTTACAAAGTCAGGTAGAGGCATTTAAAAAAAATAATAATATTTTTTTAATGAATGCATAGCTTCATTTGATGTAGTTCTATATCTGCCTGGAGTCCAGCTTCAAATGACCTTGTTTTTTGGGGACAGTGGAAACAGCAATTGCCATAAAATTCTCTTTCTATTCAAAGAAAATGCATTTGAATGGTATCTGGCTTACAGCAGAACTAAATATACTATATGTATCAAACAGTTCCATACGTTTGATCTTTAGGGAAGGGAAATCAAGTCTGTACATAATAACTCAGTGAAATACATGCATGGAAGGTAATGCAGTGACTTTATAGTGAGAGGGTACGAATTGTAACTTAAAGAACACAGGAATGAAAAAGCAGAATCATCTTTTTTATCTGTTTTTTAACACCCTGAACTTGAAAGCTACAGTGAGAATTTAAAAGGACGAGATAGCAGGTTTTAAATTTTCCCCGGAGGCTCCCTAGGGCTAGAAGATCCTTTGCTTGAAAGCAGTTTCCTGTCTGAATTTTAGGCCACAGTTTTAATCATTGCATAACTATTTGATGCCAAATACTAGAGAGTCTTTCTATTTAAAATCTGTAATTAGTTAAATTTTTAGTGTGTTGTAATTGATTATCTTTGAACTGTTGTTTAAATTACGCTGCCCATGTTGTATAATTTCTTTACCATGATGGCGGTGCAATGGAAAGTAGAGGTAAGCAAATCTGACCAGGTTTGAGTCATGGGCAGCTTCGCAAAACGTCTTTATAATTTTAAAAAACCCAAACATTGACCCGAACCTCACGGAAGTCTAAGGAAGGTTAAACTTGATATTCACAGGGCTATTCACAAATGAGCTATGTTGTCGAACAAACATGTCAAACAAACGAACAAAGAGCTATGTTGTCCTAGATTGTTCACTTCTCCTGCCTCCTCCAAACTCTTCCCCCTTTTGTGATAGCCTTGTCAATTTGTTTATTTTGTGGGGATAATAAACAAACTATGATGACAAAAAGAGGCATAAGGAGTTAGGGAGTGCCATTGGAGACATGTACCAATGGCAATAAAAAAAAAAAAGGATGTGCAGCAGGGAGAGAGCCTTTGCATGTGGCTTTGAGGGCTATATTAAAGATACACACATCCTTTAAAAAAGAACTAAAGCCAAATATTTTTTCTTTAGTTCTCTTTTGGGTCACAGGAGGACATTTACTGCCCTCTATATGATAACAGCGAGAAACCATGCTGTAGCCATGAAGGATCCTGACAATCTTGTCTGAATCCACCCCACTGCCCGATTGACAGCTGGCTCTGCATCTCTAGAACCAGAGCCAGCTGTGTCTGTTCCCTCCCCTACCTGTCCCTCCAATGAGCACTGCGAACAGAAAGGGGAGGAGGGAATCCCTTCAGGAAGCAGTGACTGACAGTCACCACTCTCTGCAGGGAGAGGACTGTGAGCTGAGTGATCAGCAGATTCTGACTGATCAGTTCACAATCTTTAGAGGCTGGTTCGAAGTATTGGAAAGTGTACATTTTTCTCTCCCTTATAGGTAGCATGGCCATCATTGTACTTGTCTCTTCCAAAATCCACTGAGTCCTTTATCATGAAAAGAGCCTTGACACCCTCCTCCTTGACAGTAACATGTTTAAGGAGACCCTGTGGCCAGACCATTCATTTCAATGTAATTTACATATAAAAGTATCCCTTGTGTAGACATCCAAAAGACATGAGGCTGCTCCTGGGTATGCCCATGTTGGATGTAATGTCAGTAGCTCCAGTAGACTAAGAGCTGTTGCTCAGGGAACCCTACACAGTATTCCCCTTCTCTCCTTTCCCCACAGCTACACACAATGTTATAAAGGTATGTGAGGATAGGGTATTGGCAGAGATGCTGGGTCAGCACAGGCAGTGATTAGACACTCCCAGGATGGAGGAGAGGCCTGTGACGTACAAAGAGGAAGGGGCCTGTGTTAGAGAATAGACCTTTTAGAAGGAGTTACATTTTCTAGCAATTGAATTAAAAACAAAATATGGAAAGCAACACAATGCTGCAAGTAAGCATTTGAAATACTTGATTTTTCTGTGTGTTCCCTGCTATTTTTCAAGTGGGTGACACTTTAATTTTTAAAGAATAGCACAAGAACAAAAATTGCATATATTGTACTTCACCGATCCTTAGATGTGGTGGCTGCATTGATTTTCTTTTTCCAGCTAAAACATTTTTAGCAACTATAGAAAATACCTGTTGATCTTGCAAGAAATGTCATGCCCGTGTCACTTACTATGAGCTAAACTAGAAGCACAAACAATGTTTCCTTCCTAAGTAATAAAGTTAAAGAGAGGAAGACAAGCTTAAAGTCCAGCCTAGGTGACAACTATGGCTCCCTCAGTGGAGTGAGTGACCATAGCCACCCAGGGACAGATTGTGTGGTATTTGCAGGATTAGCAGTTGAAAATAAAGGAAAAAGGAGACTGAAAAAAGAAAACATGCAGCAATATATTAAATTTCAGTTTTTGGGTACACTAACCCTTACAGGAGAACTATGAGGTGAGTGAAAATCACTCAACCTCATAGTTCGAGCCGACTTGTGATCAATAGATCGGGAAGTGGGTGAACACATACCGTCGCTCGCTTACTTCTTGATCATGTCTCTCCAGAGAGCCCTGCAGGGATCCCTCCCTCGCTCCGATCCTCCAGTGCTGACTGGAGGAATGGACGGGGAGGGTACAGCTGGCTCTAACCTCTAGATAGGCAGAGCCACCTGTCATTCACACAGCTAGGTGAATTTCGACAGTAATGTCAGGATCCGTCCTGGCTGTGGCGGTCTCAGTATATCGCGAGTTGTAGCTCGCAATATACTGAGCTTTGGGTCAAGGGAGGATGCTAGTTTATGTCCTCACGTGACCCTAAAGAGAACTATGGGGAAAAACACTTACCAATACCCATAGTCTTTTAAGGCTGAGTTGCCAGTTCTTAATAAGGGCCCCTTCAACCAGGATCTTTTGATACTGCAGATGACGTGCTTTATATACCACTCGTATCAACATAATGTTGTGCCCTCTTTCTCTACCCCCAGGATCAATAATACAGAAGCAATCATCAGACTATTGCTATCTGCTAACACTCATATTTTATGAATGCATTGCTACCGCAACTGAGCATGAACAGAGGCGTTTAAAAACTAATTGTTTTTACTATTATAATGCACTTACTAAATTGATGTTATTTGCCAAGAGAACAGCAATACAATGAGAAAATTGCTGAATATTTAATTTACAAGGCCTTTGAATAAAGCAGTCAACAAAATACAGGTAATGTATTTTAAATGGTTGTAAAAACAACGGTGGATCGTGTGCCACTGATTCTTACAGAAAAACAGATTTTAATATAGGGTGTTTATTGAAGAGAGGTAATTAAAAAAAAAAAAGACCTGCATTTTAACCTTTTAAGACATTATAAGCATTTTGTAAACTAGACATTTTACTAAAAATACTCTACAAATTAACTTTGTAAGTCAAGGCCAAGCATGTTGAGTCAGTAAACTGCAAATGCAGTCCGGAAAACACATGTTAAAGAAGGCCTTGCACTAAAAATGCAACATCTGCTTATTTAAAGCCCAACTGTAGGACAAATTTCACCCCATACCCACCCCTTTTCTCCAATGCCCAAATATCGGATCGCTAGTTAAATCCCTAATAAAAAAAATCCCTGTCTAAAAGCCCTTTTTTACTTACCTTAAGCCGAGGTCACGTGACTCCACAGTCTCTCTATTTGTCTATTTGTACCATTGTTATTATTTCTGGGAAATCCAGAATTTTGTGACTGCCACTGAAAAAGAAGGTGAGGTGCACTCTTTCAATGGAGACACCTGTTCCAGTGACCACTGTCTAAGGGAGTAGACTCCAGGTTCCTGCTAGGTCTCTAGGTCTCTATGACAGTAAGGGGAATTCTCCTCAACAGGGCAGAGCAAAAAAATGGCAAAAATTTAAAAAGGTTCTAAACCTTTCCTACTCTACGCAAAATGTAACATGCTAGATATACGATAAACTCCACTCAACTTTTCCATAATCTGAGTGTTATATAACCAATTACAGTCATGTTCAATAACCTTTTACATTATTTCTGGGTAGTATTACAGTCCCTCATTCTGTGTTGTGATTAGGGATGAGCCGAACACCCCCGTGTTCGGTTCTAATTCGAACTTTCGAATTATCTCCTACAACACACTACATAGAGCCTCGGTGTCAGCAGCCTTATATAGTGTGCTGCAGGGACTTAGCTGTGAGACATGATTGGGCAGAGTCATCATGACTTTGCCCAATCATGGCTCTAAATGTGTACTGAGCCCTGAATGGCACAGTCTTGCACCTGACCTGCAGTCAGATGCAAGACTGTAGCCAATTACAGTTTCGGAGGGTGCAGTGCATTGTGGGATGTTCCACGGTCGTCAGACCGCAAACATCCCGCAATGTTCGGCGTTCAGCGAAGGCTAGAACAGGCTATGTTCGAGTCGAACCTATGTTCGATTGGAACATGCAGCCCATCACTAGTTGTGATGTCTCCTTCAAAGGGCTACAAAGAGTCGTACTTAGAAGCGAACAGGGAAAAGGCTTTAGATTTAGGAGAATAGGGATGAAATGGACAGGGCAGCCAGTTAAATGCAATTGTATACTTTTGAAATCAATGTCTGGCCAAAATAATAATAATAATAATCATAATAAAAAAGAACATACACACATACTACACATATGCAGCACATTTCTCAAGTGCATGCACATTGCCCCATATTGTATCCCTTTAAAAATAATACAGAAACATACTTGTTAATCTACTAAAATTCTTAACTTCCTGTTGTGTGCTGACTAGATGGTTCCTTTTGCACATTGGGATCCAAAGCAGGGCCCAGTGCTCTGCCCAGAGCAATATAAACCCCCCTCCCTTATGTTATGAAGATAAGGGAAAAGAGAGGAGATCCATTGTCCAGCAAAAGATAGATAGATAGATAGATAGATAGATAGATAGATAGATAGATAGATAGATACTTTGCACTATATGTATGACATTACCAATCTTCCCAACCTCTTTTCTCACATCAGTACATGACAAACTCAGAACATGACCCAGGCTACTTTTTTTCCCCTTAATATTCCACTCTGGCAGATATCCAGGTTATATTACAAAAACTAAGTTATTATTTGAAACGTTCCTCTCAGACATTATATCGTATTTATTACAATTATGCGGGTTGTAGAAAGTGGTGGTGACATTTATAATGACATTTTCACATAAAGCTCTTTTTGCGCAGCATTTAAGTTACAAGTCTGCACGCGGCTTGGCTGTGACCCGCAGGGCTGTACGCATTATGATACACGTGGATGGCAGACCTTGTGTAACTTGTCATGACCCTCACTTTCTGCTCTGTGAATGTGATCTCATTTAAATTATACACTGAACATACTGCAATCTTCTGCTTCTGCAGAAGCGGCTTCGAAAATCTCTTTTGTGCACTTTTTAAATAACTGTTATTCAGTACCGATGTGAATGGCTTACTTTTAGCTGATGTCTGGGTTTTTTTCTGCATATATATCAAGAAGCTTAAAAGCCCTACACATTTGTGAACTAGACTGAATGCATCAAGGAGTGCATGCTTCTAGACCAGGGACCAATGCACTTTGCACTCCCCAACCTTCAACATCAACATAAGAAGTTCAACAGAAGAAAAAAATCAGACACATTCAACAGAAGGAATTTAGAGTGTCCCTTGAGCCTTGAGATATATATATATATATATACATACAGTATATATTTATATGTGTAGATACAGTATGCTCTTAAGGAGACCCTGTTAGGAACTTACAAAATTGCAGCTAAAATTGCAGAAAAATGAAGTGAATATTTAAGTAAATATTAACAGGGTTATTCACAAAAGGGTGAAGAGTTTGGAGAAGGCAGGAGAAGTGAACAATCTAGGCCAACATAGCTGATTTGGAAAAATTCTCAATTTCAGAGCACTTTCCAGTTCAGCTATGCTGTCCTAGATTGTTCACTTCTTTTGCCTTCTCCAAACGTTTCACCCTTTTGTGAATAACCCTGTTAGCATTTAAAATTCTTACTTTTAGGATTATTTATTTCCATAAAGTGATTTTTATTGACTTGCAATGTGCCTCTGAAGTTGCTAGGGTCCGAAGGGTCAATTCCCTAGGAGCACGCTTGGAGCGGTGGCTAATTTACAACACATACAGGTACCATGGGGAACACAAGTAGTCACCTTCCAGAAGGAAGGACAGTGTCAGCATGAATTCTGAGATAATATGAGGATCTGCAGCCGAGTGATACACACATAAGCTACATTTTTGTTAATAGTTAAAGAGGAATCCTTATCTTTAAAATGACAACAAAGTCACCTTTTAGAAATGTTTAGTAATGACAATCTACAAACAGATACTTCTAGATAATTGCCGGCTTTTTATTCTTTGCATACCTTATTTTTCTTTTACTCCCCATTCTTATGGTGGCCATTTTTACTAAGGGCAGATTAATATATATATATATATATCTTTAATTCCTTGAACTTTGGCACATGTGACTAGGACATGTGGCCTTGCACATTATCTTAGGGGAAAAAATGCCTTTGCCTGAGATCTCGCGGGATTTTGCAGTTTACAGATGAGATTTCCCAGTGATGCACTTTTATGTAACCTTCTCAGGCTACATCACTAATGCCCAAGAGGACCAGGAAGTGACAAAACAGTAATTGTAAGTAAAAGAAAAACACGTTTATTTAACTAATCAATTTAAGATGCTTTAATGTCAGCATACAGAACTGAATAGCGATGTGATTTTTAGTGAAAGGGGTTAAAGGTTTACTTTAAGATTTAACTCCTGAGTTTAGTATTGCTTTAACCTCTCTGGCGGTAATCCCGAGTGTGGCTCATGGTTAATTGTCATTACCAAAAGCGGTAACCCTGAGCCACACTCAGGGTTACACTGTAGCGTCTTACCTTGTCCACGATCCTCGCTGTGTTCTCCGGCCGATGCCGGCATCCATCTTCCGGGTTCCGTCCCTTCCGAGTGTCCGCGTTGCAGGGGGCGGAAACGCTGTGAGATTTGAAAGTAAAAAAACGAGAAAAAACAAAACAAAAAAATAGAAACAAAATGAAAAAAAATAATAATAATCAGACCGCCAGGGAGGTTAAAGCTAAATGTCCCAGGTACCAGTAGGTTCTCCTCCTAGTTCCTCTTGAGAAAAATACTTTTGCCCAGCACAATGATTATTTTCGTGATTCCTAGAATCGTGTATTTACCTAATGACTGGGCAGTCTAAACAGTGACTTTCACATCCCTCACACAACCTTGTGTCTCCTTCTCACCTTTCTGGGCCTTACAGCTAAATTATTCTTTTATATGGGTGCTGCAATTCTCCTCACTTTATCTTGGGGTTAGGATTCCAGTTATGATTCTTTCCCTTTGAGATATGTAGATTTTTGTTGAGAGAGTTGTCATACCCATTTCTATCTCTTGAGAGATTTCTCATCTGTCTGCTTCATCCTGTATATTATAGATCTTCCTCACTTCGAACCTAAAGGGTCAAGGGGGTTCTTTTTAAGCCTTTGGCTGTTTGATTACTTGTCTTTATTTAGATATGCCTTGTCTATCCATCCTTCTTCTCATCAGAGTCAAGGGTTATGGGCATTCTACTAAGCTTTAGGCCGTTTACTGATTCATCTTCTTGTTTGGGCATACCTTGTTTATCCAGCTATCCTTTCACTGAAGTCAAGGGTTAATGATGTTTCACACACATCTCTGGTTGTTACTTGCTTGTTCTTTTTACCTGGATGTAAAAAAATATATTTCTACCTAGATTTCTACTTTGTGTTCTCTGCAATCAAGGATCAGGTATCCCAAGATTTGTCCTGATCCCTTTTCATGTTTAATTCTTTGCTTTGGTCAAATTTACTCTTGTTTAGAGACTTATAGGGGTCTATTCACGAAGCTGCCAAAGGATCTGGCCGTAGCTTCGACCGATCCTTCAGGTATGCTTCGGCCCCAGGACCTCTTCGGTTCAGTTGAACTGAAGGGGTGCTGTACAGGCTTTTCACAATAGCCTGTACAGCTCCCGATCATGGCCGAGCGGCTCAAGACAGCAGCAGAGCTGCCGGACAATAGGCAGCAGAGCTCCGCACAATCGTTTTCTATTTACTTTTTTAACTTTTTTCACTCTTTTTCTGTTCTGCTCGGTACCTCTGAGACCCGAAGCCACACGAAGCAAGCCGATGTACGGCTGATTTCAGCCGATGTGCGGCTGAAATTAGCCGTACCAGCCTGAAGTGAGTAGCCGAACAGTGTTCGGCTCACTTCACTTCAGATCGGTCATTCACTCGGCTGCCCTCAGGAGCTTCGTGAATAGACCCCATAGTTTTTGTTTTATGCTGCATTTTTGAGTGTCCTCCATATGGTAACAATTCCCTGTTTAATTGTCCTATTTCTGGTACAGCGGGTTAATCGTTTAGTCCTTTTTTTCTTTGGTCATATCAATATACATAATTGCCTTTGTTCCTCTTTTTCAACTAGTCTTCATCAGGTGATGATAGCTTTAGATTTTGTTGTACTAGATTCC
>NW_017306416.1:491072-558737 GCF_000935625.1 Nanorana parkeri
GTCTGAGAATGTCTATCTTCTTTTGTCCCTCAATACCAACCTTAAAGAAGAACTTTAGGCAGGATTATTCTTATCCCCTGCAGTGGGGCTACTCCCAGATTTCTGCCCAGAGTTCTTCTTTATAATAGGTAAAAAAATATTTTATTTCTTTGTCTATTGAGGGACAAAAGAAGATAGAAATTCCCAGACATTTAGGAAGTCCAAAAGCAGTCCAACAGCAGTCATCAGCCTTCTTCCATGTCACAGCACTGGTGCCTAATGGGAGGAGTCCATAGCTCTGCACACACTCCTGCATAAAGATCTTCTATGCCTATATTCATTTTTTTAATTGTTCTGGCATATTTATTCGTAGTCAACCTGTTTTTAATTACACTGTACATGGTCAGTTTCAGCAAAGTCAAATTTTCATCGGGATACCATAAAGATTATGCTGCCGCCTCAACTAAAATCAGACACTAAAAAACAGAAATGGCCTAGTCTCCTCCATGATTTCATCGAGATTTAGTCAAATTAATAACTGATAAATCTTCCTTTGCAGGATCATAAATGTGACCAGAGACATGCATTAGTGCATGAGAAATGGCCATGATTGACTCCTGCGCGCACCAGCTACGTAAATATTGAGAGCATAAGTGCTGAGCGTTAGGATATTGCCTATATTAGGTGCTTTCACAGGAAAGGTAATTAACACTCCCATTGTTCATTCATTACTATCTTACTCAAGCAGAGCTACCTATTAATTTCACAAGTTCACAGATATTCAGCCATTAGAACAATTGACACAGAGCAAGCGTGAAATGTATGACACTAATTAAGTCAGATTTCCAAACCACAAATAGGTTTTTTCAGGAGTAATGAACACTGACCACCTGAGCAATGGAACCTCTCTTCAGCTAATGGTCATAAAGACTTCTTTGTATGTTGTGTTAAATCATAACATTATCCATTAGCAAAGTGTACATGTCATGGATCTGTGAAGGCGAAAGCCATTGACTGAAGAGGCTTGGCCACAGACAAAGGACAGGAAGTTTCTATCCCCTTTGTGTTACAATGTGAATATTCTATTTTAATTGAATTACAATGTAATGATTGTATTCCCATTATGTTAGAATGTGAAATTAGCAAGGTCTTCTAATATCAATGCTCATACATGTATCTGAAAAATGGCAAATAGGAAAAGGTTCACTGCAACCAATCAAAGATCTTCTAGGGATTACGAAAATTTTATTTTCAAGTGCTTTGCAGATTTCTAGAAGATACTTTGAACCAACTGCATGAGTAAGGAGATGAGAAGTGGTTTTAGGTTTCTATGTGTAGCGCTATTGGTAACAACTTTTAGCACAGATGGCTTCTCCGATAATCAATTGGTACATCCCGAATGTCTCAGGCCCACTTACTTGGTGATAAGTGTCTCAGGTACATTTCTCAGGGTGAAGTTCTAGTCCTTTAATGTAGAAAATGATGGGCGCAGTCACTTTGAGTATATTTTAAGGTTTTTTTAATACCACGTGCTTGAAGAATAGGGAACTATAGTGGGAGCACAGTGTACCTTTAGAGTTACATTAATCATAGTCCCTTGGTCTTCTGCATGGTCTTCTACTTTCTAAATCCCTCTCACCGGCTATATTGGCTGATTATTTTCAATATAAGTGATTCCTTGTCAAACTGAGGTTCCTGTGCATGTTCAGTCTTAGAAATCAAGGCAGGACAGCACTGGAAAGGTTCATGTGGTCCTTCCCAGCTCAGTCACTCACCATTCCTGTGGGGGACAACTGCAGCTTTGCTTCCTCAAGGCCTGGTAGCCCTCATCAGCAACCAGTATCTTAGGGACACCTCCCAGGATCGGAGATCCCCACAGCATTCCGCACCCCTAGGCCCTAAGGCCTAAGGACAAGACAGATGTCACAGATGCATCCTCACAGGGCAAAAGCCCAGGAGGGAAGACCCTGTGCCAAGAAGTGCCTCAGATATGTAATTGCTATCCCAGCATGCACAGCAGGCTCCCAGACCTGCTGATTGGCCACTTATTAAACATTCTTAATGTAAAGCATTATCTCTAGCACACACTGCTGGAGAAACTCAAGACAACATGTGACTGAGAATAATCACTACATACTTAGAGGACACAAGCCAGCACACAGCTAAGCTGACTAAATCTACACTGACAGATCACAAAAAGAACAAAAATAATTTAGGGGAAATACTACATTCCTACATTTGCACTTTACAAAAAAAACATTTTCCCTTTAAAATTTGTTAGCCAAAGAAAAGGTGACGTTGAGGGTCGGGCACATACATAATGAAGCACAAGTGACATAATTGCAGTGCTTAACTGTCAAATAATTATCTATCTGTTCATGAATTGATTATACTTTTAGTGGCGCTGGAGAGGAGAGCAGCTGTCTTAAAATAGAATCCCTTGCATCAGCTGGGAATTCCTCATACTATAAGTACCAGATCACTAAGCAAATAATTACCTATCAAACAGGACTTAATGGTCTTTTTATATATACCACCATGAAAGAGGTCAAACTCTGGGGCTTCCAAATGCGATTTGTACTAAAGTGATGAATTGAAGGCAGAGTCACCATCCTTCAAGGAGACATACAGTACATATTGGTTTATTTAAAGTAAACTTGTGATATAAGAAAAATCAAATCAACTAGTGTTCTTTATTAACCATTTTGGCTCCAGCACCTGTATGCCCATTATGAAACTAAGCAATTTTTACCTTTCTACTATGGACCTCTGGATTGGACTATAACTTTGACATTACTTAAGATAATGATAAAGTAATGCATAGGTATTTTTTTTTCAAGACAGCAAGGGGTTCGTCTGTCAATAATGTCAATCTGTAAACAAAAAGAGAAAACAAAATTAAAAAAACACACTTTTTTTCTAATTTGACCAGTATAAGTTTTAAAACAACTAGTGTTGCGGAAAATATATACTGTACATTTATAATTTGTCTAATTCTAGATTAAATGTTTGACAGAAATATTGCAAATATATTTGCAAATTAACAATAACTTTTTTTAAAGCAATTATTTATTTTAGAAAAATGTATAAACAAAACAAATTATTTTATTTTTTTAAATAGTGTTTAAAAAGGCAAAAAAATAATAGCTATGGGGAGAAAGAGACACAGGGCTAATTAGGGTTAACTAGGGGTTAACAAAAATATATTTGTTTACTTCTTACATAGTATTTAAAGTTGAATAAAGACACAGGTCTATCGACTTCAACCTTTGGACTTGTAATGCTGCTTTAACTGAAGTCATGTGCAGATTAAAGGACAACTCTTTGATCTGCACATGCAAGAACAAGTGTAAATAGGATGTAGCAGTAATGTTGTTATATGGTATGGTCCAGCTGTTTGGGTGAACAGCCAGTGCAGTATAGAAGGACCAGAGAAGTACTTTGACTACGATTTTGAAGGTGTCCACTATATGCCCAAGGACCAGAACTAAAGAAAGCACTTGTATGGAGAATGCACATTATGATGTAGATAAAAAAAAACCCATATATTTCTTTTTAAAGCTGAACTCCAGCCAAATTTAAAAAGCATTATTAAGTTTATTTATGTAATCAATAAACATCCTTCAATGTATTTTTATACACTCATTTATAGTTTAAATATGTTTAAGGTTATTGCAACTCCCTGTCTGGCACTCTAAGCCATTCCACCGTGGTGTCACTGTAAATATTTTTGCAGAACGGAAGAGTACAAGGTGGCCTCATCAGTTTGGTGATACTCCTTCATTGTTCAGTAAGAAGGGTAGGACATAGACATGGCCTTGCTGTGTAGCAAAGAGAGAATTTGAAAATTGGCAGGTAAACTAATTGATTTGCAGTACATGTATTTAATCTGCGTATTTAGCTGTCTACCATTAAGCTTTGAAAGCAGGAAGGAATGTGTAATGCAGTAAAGGTTATGTTTCTGTATCTTTTTACCCACATGACTATCTGCATTATCTTTTTTGTTCCTTTGTGTTTTCTTTCCACGTTTTAAAAATACAACATTCTGAAGATATCTACCTGCTGTTCCTGCTGGTTACTATCTTTGCAAATTGCACTCAGTAGTAGTTATGTAAAAAATTCAGAGACCATTTCCATTTGATTCCATTGCTGTAATGACCAGGGAAAAAGGAATTGGAAAAGGGAAACGTTTAAAACTGCAGTAAAATTGCATGAAAACTTACAACGATGGAGGAAATGAACAACAAAACTATATTTTATTTCAGTCTTAATTCCTGCTTTTGTAATGGGATGAAAAAATCTTGGCTTACAAACACGTCTCTCATGAAAACTTGTTCTAGTGTCAAAGTGAAACGACTATTGAAAATCAGGCATAATTATCTGTCAATTCATAGCTGGGTATGGCTAGTGGGCGTTCTTTATCCTAGAGTTACACTAGAGTCCTCGAAATTCCAATGGAAATCATTACTTTCTGGTGGTCAGTATTTGCAGCATTTGCATAGGCACACAACCTCACAACGTTTTGTTCCTGGAGATAAATTGTTTTGGTGCCACGTATTGCACTCTGGGACAGGGAGGTGATGTGTTTATTCTTCCAATACCCAAAAGTAGACCATTTGGGTGGTCTCTGGCAAACTTTTGGTGAAGCAATCTCTCAAAGTACAGCTATGTTGTGACTTATCATGAAACAAGCTATCTATAGACTTAGTGGTTTATTCATAATGGAAAGTGGATATCACTATCCGCTCTTTGCTATACATCTTTGTATTACTACATACCACATTGTGGATTTTACAGCCCGTACATAGATGCAATGAAATGTAGCTATAAGTAGAACCTAGTGGACACTAGTCAGTTCTGACTATTTCTAAGTCTTGGATACCCTTACAGTAAGATCTCCTGGCCTTAATTTCAGGCTCTGCTCTTCTCCACCTGGGAGTTATGGTGTTCCCACCTATGTTTCAAGGTCCTCCTTGTGCATTCTCCACAAAAAAAAGGCTTAAGCACTTTTCAACAGCATGGGCACTCCTTGGAAAATTCTATAATTATTTGATATATAAAACTGACACTACATACTCCTTCACTTTTGTGTCTACCGAGTCCTTTCTTGGGATATTAGAGAGAATCAGTCATAAATTGGCATCATCTTAGCTCCTGGTTGCTGTGATCACACTTCCTTCCTATATTTCAGCTCTGCTTATGTCAATACTCAGCATTGGAAACATGGCTTACCTTTGAATGTTTGTGCTACCTTTTAAAACTCATTGAATTTTGCATAAAAGAAGAATTAAGAAAAGTCCAACACACAGAATAGGGAGTCTAGGGACCCATCGTAATGGCCACAGCAGACGTGAAGTCCCAGGAAATCAAGTAAGGCGATCACACCTATAAAGTCCCAAGGTAGTTCAACTCTCCAGCATTTGTAAAGAAAAGTAAAATTTCAAGTTTGATTATAATTATCTTGTAAAAAAATATACAAAATATGTTTTTTAGTATTTCGTAATGTCTTCTAACATGCTATCAACTATAATTCCCCAAAAAGAACATAAACAGCAGAAATTTTCTTTGCAAGATGGACACTACCAGCTTCCATAATAACAGGGTTCCTCCTTGAAAACAAAATTACATAAAAGGGTTAAAATGGTACTTTTTTTTTTTTTTTTGGAGACACAGATAAGGAAACCTGTTAGAGTATAATAAAGAACAACTTGATCGCTTCTGCCTTTGATTTGCTCTTGATATGGCATGTTCTGTCATTTGCTACATATAACAATGCTTGAAGACTGTTCCTGCTCTTTCACAGAACACATCTGAAAGATCTAAATCCCATCTCTGTAATGGATGCCTATTACAAGGGCTATTTTGTGCTCTAATTATGTTTTGGATGCTTCCAGAGTACATTATACAGTTTTATCTGCAACTGCAGAACATGATAAGCCTAATTCAGTAGTCTTTAAATTACTTTTGCAGGTTGTTCTGTGAGATCAGGTTGGCTTGGTTGGTGAAAAGACATATGGCAAGGCACTTCTGCTTTACAACAGACAGCATTGAAGGTTTGGGGCTGTCAGTTAGTGTTTGTTTTTTTTCTATCTAAGCCACATACGTTTGAGTGGTTGCTAAAAAAAATAGTATTTTTTTTCCTTTTGTATAAGAAAAAAGTAACTTTTTATACTTTGGGAAACCGTACACAAAATGTGTAATAACTAAACAAATAGGTGGTTATACATGTTATCTCTCACTAGATCAATGCTTATATAATCAAATAATTTTTTCCTGTTATATAAATCAATATAAGGACCGCAG
This sequence comes from Nanorana parkeri, assembly GCF_000935625.1. Classification (NCBI taxonomy): domain Eukaryota; kingdom Metazoa; phylum Chordata; class Amphibia; order Anura; family Dicroglossidae; genus Nanorana; species Nanorana parkeri. The sequence continues at coordinate 497,355 of NW_017306416.1, forward strand.
TGACAGCTCGATCGCTTGACTGTAAAGCTCACGGCCGGCCGTGTAATTACAACGGCCGGCCTGGAAGCTGCTCGTCGGGCTCCACTGTCTGCTCGTCACAGACGAGCAGACGAGTGGATTTTCGAGCCCTGTATATATATAATAACTTGTTTGTGTAGGATTTCTTACTATTTGTACAATGTATAGTTTTTTTTTAGGTCAACCTGTTGCCCATGTTTTCTTTTCAGGCTATAAACATGATTTCACTGCAAATCTGAGTACTCCTCTTGCAACTGTCTAGATGACTAACTCCCTACTTTATACAATGTTGGACATGTAGTTTGTGTTTTTCCTTTTCTACGTTCACTTTCATTTAAACATATTCCTAATAAGTCACAAAAGATATAAATCCAGTTTTTTGTGCACTAAAATCTTTTGCACATCCAGACATTACTGTGTATAAGTAGCTTGGAAATCATTACTATGCTGCACATAGCCTGGATAGAGCTATGGAAGGGACCCAATAGGCCCCACCTACTACGGGGGGGGTGGATACAAGACCAGTCACTCAGCACAAGGAGCAGTGACCAGTCTTTATTACAGGAAGCTTCTACACATAGCAAAGTGCAGGAATTGTTTCAATCTGGATTACTGCACATTACTGTATGTGTAGGACATATCAAATATCAATACACATTGCTCTTGTACTTGGACAAAATGCATTTTGCCTGCAGTACAGCTATATATATTAGAAGAATCTCTTGGTTTCCATCGGTGATATTTCCCTCACTTTCTTTTTAAGTAACAGTGGTCACTAGACCAGGCAAGGAGGGGAAATCTCTTCAAAGAAGACAAAGACAGCCTATAGTTTTTGTTTTTGCTCTCAGAGTGGGTAAGGGTTAGAGCCTCTTCCATATTTTAACAGAGAGAGTCAAGTCATAAGGGATAGGAATTTATGTTCCAAGCTTTCATTCTGCAAACATGAGTAAGAGATGATTTGAAAGATTATGATTACTCTATGGAATCCACACCTTAGATAGTGAAGGATGATTAAAGGTTTACATGCTCTCAAATTCTTTTGCTAGCATTTGAGACCAGTTGGAGACACTTCTGTGTTCATTCCATCACAGATGCTTCTCACCTAGTTCTGACCTCATTTGTTCTTCACTAACCTCCTTCCAAGCTGCATCAAGCTGCTTTTGCATTCCCATTGATTTGTATGTAGAGAAAAGTTCTGACGCTATCAAAGAGCAGTGTAGGCAGACCCTAAAGCTGCAGTATCAGTGTTGTTCTAAGCACATCTTGCTTTTTACTTTGCTTTGATGAGGTGTATTTGTCTTAAAGATTATCATATGCGTACCCAAAATTGTCTGCATCAGATCGGATATCGTGTGATCTTCTGGACACAGAATGAAGATAATCTAATGAATAAATAATGAATTAATTTGCTCGCTGACTGCTATTCAAATAGTGGAACATTTCTGATAGAATGTTGTCTTGGCACAGAGCTTCTATTCGTTCTAAAGGGAGAACTATTTAGATCCCGGAATATATCCTATTAACAATTTTTTCAAGGGCAGCAGTGTATGCTGAACGCCTAAACCAGGGAAATTATTTGCTGTCGGTGATTGCCCTGTTTCAAAATACATGGCTTAATGAGAGACAAGTTGTGTCAACCTCACCATTGACAGCAACATGCTGTGGAGAAGTGGACAAGGTCCACTTTAAAATGGTTTTAACAAGCTGAGATCACATTTCAAGCTGCTGTCAGCTGCCTTAACTGAATTTGCCGTATATATCTACTGATCATTGACCTGCAGTCTTCAGTGCTGTGGTGCCAGCTTAAAGTGACAATAAGCTCAGGAGTTAAATCTTCAAAAATGCATTCAGGTAACTTAGCTATTAACAGAAATGTATCCTATTTGTGTATCACTCGGCTGTAGATCCTCAAATCATCTATGAATTGGTGCTGACACTTTCCTTCCTTCTGGAGGGTGGCTACTTTTGTTCCACATGGTCCTTGTGTGCGTTCAAAAGTAGCCACCCCTCCAAGCTCACTCCTATTATATACTACAATTTCAATACAAATTAGCTAACTAAACATGGGATTTTAGTCCATCCCTGGAGTGAGCTTGGAGCGGTGGCTTCTTAACAACACACACAGGGACCATGGGGAACAAAAGTAGCCACCCTCCAGAAGGATGGGCAATGTTAGCACCAACTCAGAGGTGAATGGAGAATCTACAGCTTAGTGATATACAAATAAGATACATGTTTTTGTTTTTTTAAGATATACTGTAACTCCTGAGTTTAGTATCACTGTAAAGTTACTTCGTGCCTTGCTGATGTAGGACAAATCAATAGGTTAACTTTAATGGTGCCCTCCCAGAAGCCTATATTTACCTTTGTTTCACTCCCCTGCTGCTGTGCTGTACATTAATCAGATGTAATGAACATAATTTCTTTGAAAACTCCAAGTAGCTTTATTTGAAGCCTAAACAGGGCTGAGGATTATGACCCTAACCCCATATTACACTACTGGACCAATCACTGAGCTACAGTGAGCCACACACGCTAGAGTGGTGCGGGAGTGAAGGCAAGGTGATTATGAGCTACTGGAGAGAGGGATATAGCATGGGCTTGTTTTAAAGAAAGAGATTTCCCCTCTCTCAACAGGGCATGCACAGTGAGTGGTATTCCTAGTGATTGTATATTTTGTTGTTGCTTAATTGTTTATTTTGCTCAATGATTTAATTAAAACTAAAAAACATTTTCAGTTTCTCCTGATCCTATAAAATCCTCAAGTAGGGATGAATATTAGTTATATGTGAGTGCGTTCATAAGCCAAAAAGTTGCACAATAATTAGGGATTGGAGCAGGGTGGCCCCAAGCTACTACTTTGCCTAGGGCTCCGTTTGGCATTAATCTGCCTCTGGCTCTTAGCCATCCTGACTCATCACAGTAAGGAATAAAAAAGTGTTTGCAGAGTCTAAAAACTTCAGTTTATGATTTGTATTTGAATATGGAGTTTTTCAAAGAAAGCTGTATGTTATGTGACCAGCTTAGATGCAAAAAGTCCTTAACGCTGACAGGTTATATCATTCACCTAATAAATGTATGCAGTCTCAAGGATCCTATGGGTGTATTTCATGGAAAGAGAATACAAGACTGCTGAGATGCATATGCATTTAACATGCCATGATGAGGGTAGCCTTGCCCCCCCTAAAAAATCTGGAATAATGGAAAGGCCATAATGCAGTTTCACAAAAAAATTAAAAAATTATCATCGATACAAGCAGAAACACATGCACTCACACAAAAAATGTGAGTACATTTAGAAGTATGCCTAAAACAAAACTTTCATTTTTGTATTTGAGAATTTTAAATAGAACAGAGAATATGTAAAAGTCAATTATTTTCATCTTTATCCCATAGAGGAGATTCGAATCATCTTATCCAATGTACCCCTTAAAAGCTACCTGCCATATCACATCTAGGGTGTAACATGAAACATGGTGCCATTTTGCACCCCCATCCTCCTCTAATCCCCCCCACCTTCCTCTAATCCCCCCACTTTACCTGAATCTCGGGGGGTTCTTCTCTTTACAGTATTTTGTATATTGTTTGCATTTGCAGTGATGTTCCACCCACACAGCCTTGTAATTCATTCATGGATCCATTTACAGCAAGGGTGGGAAACCTCCGGCCTTCCAGCTGTGGTGAAACTACAAATCCCATGAGGCATTGCAAGATTCTCACAGCCACAGGCATGACTCTCAGAGACAGATGCATAATAGCATTTGTAGCTTCACCACAGCTGGAGGGCTGGAGGTTCCCCACCCCTGATTTACAGGAACTGTGAATGGAAAAACTGCAACATATCGGGCCATCCCAGTTAAAAAGCTTTGAACCACCAAAGACACCCTGATGAGCATTGAGTGTGACAGGACCAGACACCCAACACACACAGATGAGCACCTGTGTGGGGATAGACATATTCCCCGAAAGCCTACATTGTCTGGTTGCTCAACATTCTAACAGGATGTCAGGCAAACACCCAATGTATTGGGCATCTATCTTACAAAAACCTACTTGAAATATATCTTACCATATCATTTAAACTACTACACCAAATTGGTTCTCTCCTGGGACTTTTGTCCTCATTCTTCTTTTTTTTTTTCCTTCAAACATACAGTCAGTCTACAATTACATTTACCATTGGGTCAGTCAACAGCCATGTATACCTGCTTCTATAACAGTTTAGCTAGCAGTGCAGTCAGGGGCAGACAAGGAGTCCCAAGGTAAAAGCTAGGAGCCACTCAGCATACACTCTATATTTCCAGAGCAGGTGAGATGCAAACCTGTCATGCGTCACAGGAGTGTATCCTTTAAACATCTGTCAGAAACAGGTTAATTCACATTTTTGGAAGTTCTTGCCTTATTAAAGCCATAAGTGAGAGCTAATGGCATAATTAATTTAAATATTATTCATTAAAGTCTCCAGAATTAATTGAATCTGATCTTAAAATGTAAAAAAAAAGAGGAGATGCTAGCGTTAGTTGTATAGATTAGCCCTTCTATCTTAAATAGTGTGCTATTTTTTCTTAATTACAGTCATTAATCAACTTCATCAGATAATGCAGCGGCAAGGGTATAGGTAATATCCATAAGAGATGGAGCCCTGAGCAAAGCTGTTTGCTGTAGCTGGAGAGACAGAAGTTGTTTTTTTTTGGTTCCTGTTTTAAGGGTTTAGTGGTGAGGGTGGGTAAACTTGAAGAGGTGGCGAATGTGGCATTCTCATCTCCATGTGTACTAATACCGTAGGTAATGCTGCGTTTAATTATAGATGCCGCCCTGACACAGTATAATTTATACTTCACTCACAGTCACACAAAAAAGCAAAGCAACTATTTGCATCCAAAAAAAGGAGGCACTTTGAGTAGTTAATTAGCTAAGAAAGAAATTAAAATATTTTCTGCTGTTTCTCTGGGTTTTGTTTCTGTGTTTTTAACTTTTAAGAAGGCCTGGTAAAGTGTTACGCTCTGCGGCTGCCAAACCACAGTCTCTGTTGTTCTTTATTTCCATTTTATCAAAAGTAAAGTGGACAGGGGGTGTAGAGAGCCAGGAAGCAGGTCACATGATAAGTCATCAGCCTCCATTTTTTCCTAATGGCAATCTTTTGATTTGTCAATTTATGATAATATAGTCACAAGGCATTTAAACCCATAAAAAAACTATATGCCCTCAAAAAAAAAATAAGTAGGTAGGCAAATTGGTCATGGATCCATTTTTTTTTACTGAAAGGGAATATCACTAACTGTGACTCTGCATTTTACAGCCCACTCATAAAAGGCAGGCCACTGCGTGGAGCCGGTGCTATATCACTTAACAGAGCAGAAAGGGTTGGGGAAGAGGTCAGTCACATGACTTTGACAGGTAATGAGTCACTGGATCTTGTACCAGTCTTGCCACTCTCAGTTCTGCCCTAACATTGACTAGTCGCTGACGGACACAATTCGCACGTTCAGACCCAGATTTTAGGCTGACAGACCAGTCTTTAAACACTTTAACAATGAGCCCCTCTTGAACATTTAAAGAATTCTGCTGTTTTGCTTAGCCTTTTTTGTAATCAAAGGACTTAGATAAGAAAACTTAGACAAGAAGAAAAGCTTTACCAATATGTCAGCAAAGCCAAACAAAGACAATTAACAATAGGGATATAACACATTGCATACGCTTTAGTAAAGCTGGGAGAAACAAATCATACATTCTGTCTGACATATTTATTTGGTGTTGAGGTCTCCTTAGCTCACAATCTTGTCTTGTGTTTCCCTTTACCCTTCGCATGTGTTCTAGTCCCCCATACGTGCTATCATGTCAGTTTGAATGAATATTTATTACGTTTTTAGCCAGTAAAACCGCTCTCTGTGATATATTAACTGCATTGTATATGGGTTAAATCTAAGACAGTGGCTACATTTACTACACACCCATCGTAAACATGTTCACAGCCAAAATTATTATAATACAGAATTTATGTAGCACCAATAGTTTGTGCAGCACTTTACAACATAAGGAATAAACTACAGTTGCAATACAAATAAAGACAAGATGGTAAGGAGGGCCCTGCCTGTGAGGGCTTACAATCTAAAAGGGAGGGGCAAGTGATACAAGAGGAGGTAGTAGTTTGGGAATCCATTTTTTGTAAAAGTGATAGTTCAGTGGTTAGGTTGAGGTGGGATAGGCTTCCTTGAAGAGATGAGTTTCAGGGACCACCTGAAGGCAGACAGAGTAAGAGATAGCCGGACCGGTTGGGGTAAGGAGTTCCAAAGGATGGGAGAGACTCTAGAGAAGTACTTGGTGTGAGCATGGTTGGGAAGAGTGGAGGGGATGGTTAGGGTGCTGACCCATAGTTTAGGAAACACTGCAAATTTGTAATTGATGATTAGCGGTTAACACTTGTCTGGATATATGCTAAAGTGTATTCATTTTTTTTTTACTGTTCAGTTGTTTCTCTTTAGCTAGACATAGTTTACTGTACATATATAAGTTTAAGATAATAATACAGAAACATCCTTTCTATCCATTGCCTTCATGAGATAGATATTTTCCCCGCTGACTTAAAGGAACATGTTTGGGATCTTCAGCTCCTCATTGAAGTGTCTTACTCAGCACTGTGCGGCTGTGTCAGCATTTTAGCTGAGAGCTTGAAACCCCAGACAATGGTTGCCTTGGGACATCTGAAGCATTAAACTCTCTCCCTTTAATTAGTCCTTTCTACATGGTTATGCACAAATTACACGTTAACCTTGATTCTTCCTGTCACCATTATACTACGACAGCTGATTTACATCAACATCTGTGCAAATATTTATTTTGCTATTTAGACAGTTATCAGCTCGCCAGCACATAATGCATTAGTGCTAAAGCATTTCAGCACAGGTTGAAGGTTTGCCTTTCTTGTACGTGATTTATTCTTTTTATTTTTAAATTGTGTTAATGTGTTTTATTTCGTTTATTAAAAGAAAAGAAACAAAACATGTTCTCAATGTGTAATGTGTGGCCAAAACATTTCTGTTTTTTTTGATAGACCTCTTTTTCAGCCCTCCGCTTTGTAGGCAGTGAATACGGATAAGGCTAAATAAAAGACTGAAAATATGTAAATGGTGTAAAATGTAAAAACAAACCAGAAAAAAATGTTTTACAGAATCCTGTATAGTTCATATTTCTTTTTTTTTTAAATCTGCTCCCATTGTTGGGAATCTGCATGTTGCAGGTCTGTGAGTTCTAGCATTAGCCAATTTATCCCTTCAGATTGTATAACAACAAAACACACGCCAACAAAACTGGTCAACACTAATGTAGTTTAGAGGACAACAGCACATGATGGAGCCCATAAAATGAAACACATATAAGACTTCATAACAAAAATGTTATATATTGTAGATTACGAAGCCTTAAAGTGACACTAAACTCAGGACTAAAATCTTAAAAATGCTTTCAAGTGTCTTAACTATTAACAAAATTGTAGCTTATTTGTGTATCACTCGGCTGTAGATCCTCAAATCATCTCTGAAACTATGATCCCCTCAATTAATACATATTTTTTTTGTTTCTGTTTTTCTTTTTCAGGCCAGGAAAACATAGTATATAAGTGCCCCTCAAATCACATCCTTTGCATTGGAACCAAAACATGCATCCATCTATCAAAGCTCTGCAATGGAGTCCTGGACTGCAGTGATGGCTACGATGAAGGAGTGCATTGCCGCGGTGAGTTCTGTACATACATCTTCATGACATTCGAAAACCCTGCTAAAAGTGATGATATCTATTTATAAAAGTACATTAGTGTGATTGGTAATTTGTAAATATGAATATAAAAGAAAAAGAATCAAAAGGTTGACTTACTTAGCACGTGTGACACCCAGAACAGATCATTTTTAATATTCCTCTTCTAAATCATGAAATAAATAACAAAAATGGCTAGAAAAGAAGCACAGACCCTTGCACTGGTGGTCAGTGGAAACGTTACCCCTTATATTGCAGGTCTGTATAGAGGTGCTTTCTTAGATTGGTGATAAGTGGAAGTGATACTCCCTTACATTGGTGGTCAGAGGAAGAGATACTTACTTACATTGGTGGTATCAGGTGCAAAGAATGCCCTGATACAATAGTGGTCAGAGGAAGAATGTCCTTTACCCTGGCGGTCAGTGTAGTGCCCCTTTACCTTGGTGGTCACAGTTCCTGCATCACTGTTTTTGCAGAGTGATGTTGGTTTTGGAAGACTCAAAAGTGTATAGGAACCGTCAAGCAGGATATTAATCTGCCACTTATCAGGAAATCCCTAGCAACCTCTGAATGAACCCTGGTTGAGAAAGGATGGCCTAGAGTTTAGCGTGGGAATATTGGTTGAGAATGTCTGATCTAGGGTATTCAGTGGAAATGTTGGTTGAAAAAGGCTGATTTAGGGTGTTCAGTGGAATTGTTGGTTGGGAAAGGCTGATCTAGTGTGTAAGGTGGGAACACTGAAGAGCCAGCAAATCTGTATCTTATTTCATTAACATCTTACAAATATCATTTTTGGAATCCTTCAAATTCAAAATGACTTAAAACATTTTACATCAGCTACTTTGTCTGGGTTGTATTAAGTTCTCATACCCCTGGTGATTTATGGTCATAATTGGTAAAAGGCAAGGGGGTCGTAGTTGTATACACTGTAACTGAATTCCAGACAGGTTGAAGTTTCTATAATCAGTTACTGATTTTTGTTTCCCGCGCTACCAGACCATACCAACCTAGTTGTTTGCAATGAGTAAGAAAACCATTTGCATCACAGATGCTGAAATATGTTTCATAAATATGTCTCATATTTAACCAAATGGTCTAAAGTAGAACTCTATCAAGCATGATTTCTTACTGAACTACCAATAATGAATTCTACTGCCCTTTTGCCCTTTCTGTCAATTCACAAAGCTGTACCAGAGAGATATTAACTGTGTTTGTTATTTTATTTTTATGATAAATGTCTCATAAAATTCTATTCACATACCTAATCATTTTGAAGGCTCAGTTTTGCTATTAAACCCAACACTTTGCTTTTTTTGTGGTTACATTTTTTTAATATACTTATACCCTTTTTTTATACCCTTTTCTGCTGTCAGCAGTATCTCACAGAACATCATCCAACAGAAGAGAGCAATATTTAATGGAATAATAAATAACATCTGATTTTGCAAAACGTATTCTTGCAATGGAAACAATGATCTTGTCTTTTCTTACAATTGCAGAATATACCCTTTATTCTCATTATGCAACATAACAGGGCAAAATTAGCTTAAAGGTTAACTAAGAATATGCTAGCATTTGTCGTTTTGTGACATGGTTTTGTATAACAAAACAACAACAAAACCATGTGATCACCATGTTAGTGCCTACATTGCTGATAAACACAAACTGTGATCAAAGCCATTATCAAATTGCTGACATGGTAATCAATAGGTTTCCTGATAGCTGCCACTGTACATGTTTTTTGGTGCATTAAGCAAACAGTTTTCTTAAAGAAGACAGATCCAGGGTATTTTAAAGGATCTTCCCTAACCATCAGAAGCCACTTAAAGCCCACCACACCCTTAAAAATAGCAAAAACCACCTGTCTCATTGCTCATTGACTCCTGCACATTTACCAATTTATTTTACCAAAATTGTTATAAGTAAAAACTCCCTAAAAAGTTATATTTTTTGTGTGTAGACTTTTACATACAAACTAACACAAAACCCATTAATATAACATATATTCAAAATTGGAAATAGATGCAAGGTACTGAAAATATTGTATGGGTTTTTCTTTGGTGTAACATTTTCTTTCAGTTAACATTATTTTCTGGGGGTGAGTGTTCGGTTTAAGCGTGTTAAAGTTTATGTATGGTAAAAAAAAAAGAAAGAAGAGTTTTTATAAATGTATTTGTTGCTGTCTGTGTATCATTGGGACATTTCCTTTTAATCTGTCCCAAGGATGGTAGAGAAAATCTCTCAAAGTTAGGGCAATTCCCCTCCTAGACAGTTGTCCCCAAAACGGGTGTGCCCATTGGAAGATTTCTCTTTACCTCCCCTAGCCCTTGATCTGGGGACAATTCTAAAGTCCCCTCACTTATTTTTTAGGTGACATAAGTCACCAGTAAAAATAGAGGGGTGCATCTTCCCAGTGAAGACACATATAGCAATAAAAAAAATGACAGATGGTGTAACCTTTCCTCATTCTCTCCCCCAAAAAAGTATTTTTGTCTAGAAATACACTTAATGTTCTGTATATTATATCATCTATCTATATTATTTAGGCACTGCAATATATTGTTTTTATTGTGTACATTTCTCATAAACCTAGTTGTGACATATGCAGCTGAATGTTGGACCAAGCAGAAAGGGAAAGGCTTGATGTGTATGAAAGGAAATTGCTTAGGGGGATATATGGAAGTGTATCTGAATACAGAGATGTAGATATAATAGCAAGCTTTATGAAAAATATAAAGCTGCTAGATAATCAATGATAGTATGCATTTTCACGTCTAAAATGGGCTGGTATTATTAAACGGATGACTGAAGATCGAATGCCAAACACCATCCAAAAAGCAAAATTAGGTGGGAAAAGATAGATTAGCCAACCCAAAGCACATGCCGCTTGGATGTGAGTAATAAGGTTGCAAGAGAGACAGATACAAGGCAACAATGGGATGCGGGCAATGACAAAGCAGAATAGAGGGAGTTCCTTCAGGAAGCAATGACTTTCACTGAGTTATAGCACAAATGTATAAATTAATGAATGAATGAATGATTATATGAATGATATGCGGGCTTGATCAGTTTTAAAGACCACTTCAAGTTGAAAGAGAACTATGGGGTAAGTGTTTTTCCCCATAGTTCTCTTAAGGGTCATGGGAGGACATATACTAGCGTCCTCCCATGACCCAAAGCTCAGTATATAGCGAGCTACAGCTCGAGGTATACTGAGACCAATGCCGCCGGGGCAGATCCCGACATTACTGTCGAGATCCACCCAGCTACATGAATGACAGTGGGCTCTGCCTATATAAAGGCAGAGCCAGCTTTACCCCCCCCCCCCCCCCCCCCCAGGGACATGATCGAGAAGTAAGCGAGCGACAGTATGCGTTCGCTCACTTCCCGATCTATTGAGCCAACGTGTGACAGTTTCATTGTCACATGTCGGCTCGAACTTTGAGGATGAGTGAGTGATAGTTCTCCTTTAAGCCAAAAAGTAGGCAAAAGCTCTTAACAGCATTCCAAATGCTAACGTGGACAAACCTTACTTTTTGTACACCTGTTATTGTTCCTCTGCACCAGAATAGGCAGCAAGAATGCATGAAAGAACTACAGCGCTCCATGTAAGAGCAGCTGCATCTGCACAGGGGTTCTGGAAAATTAAGTCAGAACTCCTAATCAATCAAATTATTATTAACCCTTTCAGTGGTGTTACCCTCACACTGCAAGGGATAACTGCTCGTTTTGGTCTAGGGAGGAATATAACAAAGCTATACTCACTCGATCCTTGGAGCCGGCCTGCTGTTAGAGTGCTCCCTCAAGCCTCTCTTCTCATGTTCTGCAGCAATGGAATGTCCCTTGACATCCTCACGCTCTATACACTGTGTATAGAACGTGATGATTTATGGGACCTTGGTCCGCTCCAATGGAGGGGGAGGGAGGCTCAAGGGACCGTCTAAGAGCAAACCGGCTCCTTAGGATCAGGAGAATATAGCTTTTTTTTATTTTCCTCCCTAGACACAAATGAGCAATTAACCCTTGAAGGGCGGGGGTAGCCCCACTGCAAGGGTTAATAGTAATTCTCCCCATTGTTCTTCTTTAAATTACACTGATTACTTATAATAGTAAGTTAGCTTAGAGGAAAGAGTAGCCTTAAGCAAGTCACTTGCAGGCTTAACATATTTATATTTATATACCTAAGATAGGTCAGCATTAACTGTGTTCTTTTAGGGGTTGCTCACACCATATTCAGTGCACTCCAGCACGGTTAGTAACTGGAACGCCCTGGATCACATAAGTCAAGTCTCCTGGATTCTTGGAGGGGGCATGGTGGTCCATTTCAAGTCAATGGCACCGCAGTCACACACCCCACCCACAGTGCGATCGCCCATACCAGAATGCGTGGCACAGCCATGCCCACAGTGCAGTGCTTTTGCAAAATATTTTGCAAAAATAGTTTTTTGCAATGGAACCGCACTGCAGGCATTACTGTTTTACGTCTTCTCCCGCCTCAGAATGAAGGAGGCTTGAATTATGCGATCCAGTGAGTTCCAGCCACTAACTATGCTGGAACGCACTGGATTTGGTGTGAACAAGCCCTCACATGCACTGTTTTGCTTATTATTATTTTTTCAATCAGCACAGTCATCTTAAATGAGCCTATTGAAGGTTTTTATTTGAGTGGCCCTTGCCTAAGACTTTTCACCAGCACCCAACGGCTTTCATTTACAACACACACATCATTCTATTGTATAAGAGTGGACAATAAATGTCAGGTTTATTTCTAGAAAACTTTTCAACTCTTTCTTGTAAAAACGGAAAGAAAAAAAAACATCAGCCTCTGAGAAACACACAGCCTAATTACTATGTACCAAATACAGTATTTTCGCGATCAATACAATTACCCAGCCAAAGGTCTTTTCATTCCAAGAACAGGGCAGTTAGCAGCGGGTCATCAGCTGCCATTAGGAGAAAGCTGATTTCACGGCAGTCCTGGATCTCATTGCCTTGCCATTTACTTGTCAGAAAGAATCATCCTGCCTTCCCACATCTAATTAGTAAAGTAGATCTTAATGTGAAGTCTGCTACAACATTATTAACACACAAGGAAAACATTATGGTAATTCGGGAGAGGTAAATGTGGGAAGCAATGATGCATTGCTATGTGGAATATAATAAAGAAGAAGAAATAGGAGCGATAAAAAATTACAATAAAGCCAAATAAGGAAAATTGCAGTCATTAACTGCTGAAGGACACATTTTATTATGCATATGTGATTTTACTTAAAGAGAACTGACCACAACTGGCCTTATGTAAGTATTAGAATATTTACTGTTATATTATTATAAATGTGCAGGCTTACTTCTCTAACATATTTAGTTGCCTCCTTATTTACCTTCATTTACTTTATCTTAGCCTGACATTTCAGCTTTAATCAAGGGTCATAGGTCATATTCACTCTAAAGTGTTGTTGCCTTCTCAACAGCCTGTCCTTACATCATTGGGTTGATTTACTAGAAGAAGAAAAAATGTTCACTTAGCAACTGAATGTACATTTTTATTTTCTTTTAACTGTCTTCACACATGGACAGGTATTCACAGTGAACAAAGGTTTATTTTATTTTCCAACATTCACCTGGTGAAGTGAACAGCCTCTATTCCTTTAGTAAATCAACCTACTAAGGGTGCACAACAGTATCAAATTGAAAAGAAAAAAAAAAGCCCTGTAGTTCTCTATATTCTTTTTAACTATGGAACTCATTTTATATTAATGCAAAAATGAGTTAAATATTACAATGCTGGTCTCCAGATATGATTGCTCTTGTGATACACAGTGTGATACACAGTGTGATACACAGTGAGAGAGTGTTTAAAAACTGGCCATTTTACAGGGAAGCTACAGTAACAAATTACTGGATGCATTTTACTTTTTTTTTTTTTATGTATAAGTTGGTAAACTGGCTGGCAGTTTTTCAAGGCAGATATGGATAGCCTGGAAAACGGATGAAAAGAGACTGGAGTTCCACCTTGTGGTTTAAAATGGAAAAAAATATATATTAATACACTATTAGGGCTGTGGAAATTAACAATTAATTACCCGATTAATCGTTAACATTTTTGATCGATGAAAACTCTTTTGATCACTCACCTCTCCGCCGGCTTCTGGGAGTCCTGTCGGAGATCCGTTGACGTCACGGACATCGACGTCACCAGACTCCTCCCCCCTTCCCCAAGTGGCTCGGTTGGCTAATGAAGGGAAGGGGGGAGGAGTCCGGTGATGTTGATGTCTGTGACGTCACCTGACTATATCTGGTCCAGAGGAAGAAAAAACAAACCCCTTTGTACATCTAGGTAGTCCAGTTATTTTTGCAAAATCCTAGACAAGTCATCATAACTTGATTCATTGACCATTAACCAGCCCATTTGGGCTGCTCTGCCTTGGAGGGGTTTTATATTTGTGTGTGACTTTGTTTGTACAATGGGTCATACAGTAGCCAAACAATGTAGCAGATGGACAGACAGATATTTGGCAACTCTAGCTGCATAGAGAAAAGGAACTTGCCACCTTTTACTGCCATTTTCAACCTCCCGTGACATACAACCTGTTATACCTTCCTTCTATTTTTTTAAAGCTGCTTGTATGAGCCAGACATCCTTTCCTACAGAGCTCATAAATAGTTAACGGATCATACCGTCTAACATCTCAATTTAGTAACACGCTGCATACAGCACAACCAGTACAGCCTTCTGAGCCAGAACTGCTCCGGCCATATGTTAAATAATAAATTGCTGCCAAGCTTTAATGCTCGAGGACCAAAGTGACAATGTATCATCATGTGTATTCTATGCTTATATTTCAAAAGGATACTTTTTTTTTCCTGTTTAGAAACCCCAGTACAAGTTATTGCAGAATCTGAAATATTGAAGCACTATATTCTGCAAAGTAATAACTGTATTATGCATCAATGCAAAGCTATTCAAAATGGCAATTGCTTGAAATATAGTACATTAGTCAATGCTGGAAAGAATAGCTTTGAGCCCGTTTTTTTGTTTCAGTGAATCATTTGTAAGACTGTACATGTTCCTAATTATATTACTTAACATTTATTAGTCATTATGGGGTTTGATGGGATCAAACAGGAATGGTTGAGGCAAGTAACTAACTTACTGCCTAATCCTGTAAAATTAGCAAATAAGGAAAGGGAATTTGTGGAGGGTCCAGATGGTGCTACAGAGTTGACCTAATTTGTCAGCATTGTCTCAGCAATATTTTATAGGGCACTGAGCTTGTGATGTACTGAATCAAAGAGCTTGATGTGCTAGCAGGAAAGCAGTTGTCTTAGGTAACTCAAAGACATTAGATAATCTCTACCTGATTCAGCTAAAAGAATGACACGCTTATGGGAACTCTATGACCTCAGCAGGTACCTCCAGGTGGGCCAATCTCGGGGGACAATATTGATCATCCCAAAAAATGTTTTTTTTGTCTTTCTTAAAAGAATACATGTGGCCGTGTTTCATGTTACACCACAAATATGAGTGTTGCATGAAACATGGTCGCATTCCCTAACCACCCAACCTCAACTCGTCCCCCTTACCGGAATCATGTGATGCTGAGTGAGTGAATACATGGGATTGATGGTATAGGGTGTGCTGGCTCCATTAACAGGGAGAGGAACCCTGTATACAGAATGGACAAAAAAATGAGAAAAAGAAGCGCTACTACACTTCAGTTATACATGCATATTTGGTAATAAACAAATTGGAATTAAGTTTAATATATACAAATCATATGTGAAATGGGGTGACTCACTGTTTGATGGAAGTGATAGATGAGTCTCTGGTTGTTGATGAAGAACTGATTGCACCTGCAGATGTGAGAAAATCTGCTCTGGAGACTGGAGCGCGAGGAGAGAAGCTGGAGGAGAAACCTGTGTGCTGAGGATGGTGTAATGCTGCAGCAGTCGAGAGCATATTGGGCACTGTATGTGTCGAGTGCTAAAAGGAGCCTTCGTCGGGAAGAAGGCACGCCACTGAAGAGCTGTGAGGTCTGTCTCACTGGGTGGGAAGAAGTGTCAAGCGGTTACGCGTTTTGAGGCATTGCCTCTTTCTCAAGCCAGAAAGGAAAAGCCAGCTGGTTACACTTACTGGCCTTCCCTCAGTGGTGTGAAATCCAACCTCCCTCTTGTCACCTCGTGGCCAGTGCTGTCATTCCTTGGTCTTCTTTGGGGTGCCATCTGTCCTCAACCATTAGTTGGATACAGATGGCACAACTCCCATGCATGCATATGGAAGTTACATTGTTCCATCACCTATTTCTTACTATTGGCATCTGAACCACAAAGGGCTGCAATTAAAACAAATTGCTTTGCATTTTGCTGTCTGCAAACATGCTTAAAGGAGGGAAGAGCACAGAATGGACATCATCTGCGTGGTGCTGCTCCTTCTTTTTCCAATCACAGGCTGGGGCAGGAGCAGTAGACGCTCTGTATTAATTAAAGTGACACTGAACTCAGGAGTTAAATCCTAAAAATGCATTCAAGCACATTAACTATTACCGAGAATGTGGAAAGTCACTCGCACTCCAAAAACTTTTGCAGTCAATCTTCTTTATTGACCATGAAAGTGTCACATTGCTTAGCAACGTTTTGAGACCATGTGGTCCCTTCATCAGGCAAACAAATGTCTGGGGTTAAACCTTAAAAATTTATTCAAGCACCTTAACTATAATCAAAAATGTACCTTATTTGTGTATCACTCAGCTGTAGATCCTCAAATCATCTCTGAGTTGGTGCTGACACTGTCCTTCCTTCTGGAGGTTCCCTATGGTCCCAGTGTGTTGTAAAGTAGTCACCGCTCCAAGCTCGCTCCCGTGATGGACTACAATCTCAATACAAATTAGTAAACTAAATACGCATGGTTTATGTGGCTGGGACATCACATTTTGTATGGATTCAATTAATAGATTTATATAAATACTTTTTAACTTGGGGAATGTCTCAATAATAAAAAAAAAACAAACTACTTTTAGAATGGGTTGGAACAGTGCAAGGGGTGAACTGTATTCTGGAAATGGCAACCTAGACGTTCTGTATTCAGCCAGAAAGTAAGAAGGTACAACTTATAGATGTAGCAACCATTTTGTCACTCGATTCCATATTGTCAAGAATGCTTGTTTCATATCATCTTTTGTCTACTGCTCTTGGTGCCACTTGCCATAGTAGCAGACTGGACATGTCTGCACTTAAAGGGACACTAAACTTAGGAGTTAAATCTTAAAAATAAATTTGAATACCTTAACTATTAACAAAAATGTGTCTTATTTGTGTATCACTCAGCTGTAGATCCTCAAATCATCTCTGATTGGTGCTGACACTGTCCTTCCTTCTGGAGGGTGGCTACTTCTGTTCCCCATGGTCCCTGTGTGTGTTGCAAAGTAGTCACCGTGCCAAGCTCACTCTTGTGATGGGCTACGATCTCAATACAAATGAGTAAACAAAATGTGAGATTGTAGTCCATCATGGGAGCGAGCTTGGAGTGGTGGCTACTTTACAACACACACATACAATCTTCATGTAGATAGTGTGCCTGATGGTAACCCACCCAGAGCCCACAACACTGAAAGAGGGGATCCACACAAAAAAGACAGGTCTCCATCCAGATGATATCCCTTGTGGGCAACATTTCTAGAATCCCAGCACCCAAAGAGGAGGCCCATACACACAAACAGGTCATTTAATGTCCATGCGGATAGTGTCCCTGGTAGAAACCACGTCCAGACTCCCAACACCCAAAGATTGGACAAAGGAAAACTTTAGCAAATTATTTAGTCTCTGGCAGATAGTGCCCTTTGTGGAAACCACGCCTTAATTCCAATCATTGCAAACTTAAGGAGATCAATCAGTCTTCTTGCAGATCGAATCCTTGGTGGCAAATCCACCCAGAAACCCATGCCCCTAAGGAAAGACCACTACAAACCTAGTAAAATCATGAAATCCCCTTGCAGATAGTCTCCTGGTGCATCCACTGATTAAAACAACCTATTTATTTTCAAAAATCTACCTTGGCATTTGCAACAGAAGGCCAACTGACATGCCCAGCATGCTGAGATTTGTAGTCCTTCTACAAATAGCACTAGGTTGTCCCTGTTTGGTCTGACATGTATCCAGTTATTTCAGCTACTTAAGAGATATTTTGAGACTCTGTTGCAGTTTTATTATTTTTGGCCTCAATCCACAGGACCGGGTTATGTTTAATATGAATGCCATGAATGAGTGCACACTCATTATACTGCTAATAATTTGGGATCCCACTGGGTTTTTTGAGACATATCTTTATTTTGCTTTAAACACTTTTTTCATGAAAAAGTGGGCCCCTAATTTGCTTTGTTGCTGGAGGTTGCCCAAAATTGGGATTTCATTCATCTCTTCGTTTAACATAATTGCCTCGAAAAGCTCCCAGCAGCTTTAGTACAGTGCGGAAAACGTCATCGTTAGTTGAACATTTAGGACAATGGCTTTCGGAAGATATCCTGTTATCATTTAAATTGTATTTTTCACACAGCTCTATTATCATCATAAATAAAAATCTATAAAGGAAAATGTGCTCCGTATAATGCAGTGAGAATTAAAACAGCTCTGTCCAATCCCATAGCATTCAAGGCTCATACAATTCATTTAGACAGTGCAGTGGTGATTGTTTAACCATTACTGAAATGCACACATACTGGCATATGGGCAGCATAGTTTAATACAATATAGAACAAAAAGTAAACTAACAAGCTAAATAACCTAGTGCTAGATACCTGTAAATCACCTACATGCCATTCAGATAAGAAATGTTTGCAATCACAGGAAATAGAGATGAGTGAAGTGATTTTGGCAAAATTGATTTTACTGCAAAGTTACTGATTTTATTATTGAATCAATTCCGCCAAATCAGAACATCCTGCTCATTAAGCTGATTAAGTGAAATTTTCTTGAGACAAAACAAGTTTTTTTTTTTCTTTGTTTAAAGTTTTTGTTTTGTAGGGGGTTTATTTAGGATAGTTTGGTTTATGTAATGCAGTGCTTTTTGCTTAGTTTTTTTCCAGTTTTTGTGTAATTTAGTTG
This sequence comes from Nanorana parkeri, assembly GCF_000935625.1. Classification (NCBI taxonomy): domain Eukaryota; kingdom Metazoa; phylum Chordata; class Amphibia; order Anura; family Dicroglossidae; genus Nanorana; species Nanorana parkeri. Next base: position 516,219 of record NW_017306416.1, read on the forward strand.
ACATTTTCTGTGAGAAAAAATGATTGTTCTTGTTCTTTATTTAAATGTTTTTGTTTTTTTAAAGGAATATATACAGAATTTACATAGGGGGAATTGATGAACACCTTTTGTAACAACATTTTTAGTGGCAAAGATAAAAAATGTAATGCTCACTAATCGCAAAGTTTTATCTCTCTTATGCACCTTTTTTTGCGAAGTGTTCTTGCAACATATTTATGTTTGTGACTCACTGCACATATGTTGCATCATTTCTCATCTGCAAAGAAATAGCATCCAGCATTTTTTGACACTAAAAACTAGGGATGTCCCGATACCACTTTTTCAAGTCCAAGTCTAAGTACAAGTACCTTCCCTCATGTACTTGTCGATACCAATTACCGATACTTTTTCTTAAAGGGACAGGTGACATTTAAAAAAAAACAATGCAGACTAATGATTTTAGGCCAATTTCTTTATGATTATGAAGAACTTTAAGACTGTTTTAGAACAATAAAACTACAAATCCGATCATGCATGTGCCTCTGGGATCATTTAACCTATTCATGTTAGCAGGGGAGAAATGTAACTCTATTACTGCAGTGTACTGGAAGTGTGTACTATGGATCATTTAACCTGGTACACACTTCCAGTACACAGCAGTAAGAGAGTTACAATTCTGCCCTGTTAACATGAATAGGTTAAATGATCCATAATACAACTACATGTCATGTACTATGGATCATGATTTAACCTATTCATGTTAGCAGGGGAGAATTGTAAGTGTAGTGTAGTGGAGGTGTGTGCTGTATATATTTACTACATATACAGTACACACTGCAGCAATAGATTTACAATTTTCCTCGACTAACATGAATAGGTTAAATGATCCGTAGTATTACAATTACATGTTATGTACTATTATGTACTAGGGATCATTTAATCCATTCATATTAGCAGGGGATAATAGTAAATATATTGCTGCAGTGTGTACTCTATATGTACCTAGTACATAAGTGTACACAATGCAGACAATAATTTTTTATTTTCCCCTGCTAATACAATAAATCGTTCTTATGAGGGACACCAGGCACTCACTCACTCACTGTTAGTTGCCTCGCTGGTGAGGTCGCGCTGTGCGGGAGAACAGCGGTGAGTCAGCGCTGGTCCCGTGGGAGGAGCTCCAGGTGGGGGTCTTAATTTAGCTGGCCTGTGAATGCTCTCAGGTCCTCTGGATAGTCGCCGGTGTTCTGTTGACGCTGATAACTCATCGACCTCGCGAACCTCTCACATCGCATCTGGGTACTGCCAGTAGGTCAGCTACACATAAGGACCTCCCGCACATGCATTGCCACTCACTGAGCCTTACATCCCCACACTGCGCCTGCATCCCTTTCTCACGGCCGTTAACTTCTCCAACTACACACAGCTCCTGTCCAGTTCAACTACCATAACCCATTTGATATCCTCAGCTGTCAAATGCTACATATTGCATTCATATATATCAAATGCTTCAATGGTAAAAGCACAGAGGCTATAGAGTAGTGGTTAGAGGTACAGGCTTGCAATTTATTGCCATTGTGAAGTTTGCTGTTTCAAGTCCAGCCATGGGAGAGTAAAGTTGTTGTTTTTTTCATAAACGAATTTCGGCAGGACTACCGCTCTAACGAATTTCGTCCGAAACTAATTTAATTTCGGACCCGAAAAACGAAACGAAACTAAACAAATTTGTTTTTTTTCAAAACGAAACTAAACTAAACAAATGTTTTGCTGGTGCACATGTCTAGTGTCGACAGAACAGGACCCCACCTTGAGCTCCTCCCACCGGACCAGCGCCGCGCTTTGGCGCTATGTATCGGGGCATTTTGACAAGTACAAGTACTCGTCAAAATGCCCTGTATCGGGCCCGATTCCGATGCTAGCATCGGTATCGGGACATCCCTACTAAAAACCCTTCAAACTATTGCACATTCTAATAGTCCTCCTGGGCACTTCTTAAAGTGTTGCAAAGATAACTCATCTTCACACTCAAGTCAGATAAGCACTTCAGAGTTATTTAGCTGTCATTCAGGAGGTTCCCTGCAAGCTTGAAACAATTTAGAGATGCAACAGTTTAGAGACTCAGACAATTTAGAGATGCTTTAGAGACAATTTAGAGAAAATTTAGAGACATGAAAAATGTAGAGACAGAGACAATTTAAAGACAGCTCAGAGATTCAGACAATTTAGAGATGTTGTAGAGACAGTTTAGAAACAATTTAGAGACAGGGATAATTTAGAGACAATTTAGAGACAATTTTAAGACAGGGACGATTTAATGACAATTTAGAGACAATTAATGCTTAGTACATGTTTACTTAAGTAATCCTCAGGTCTTGTAGGAGGCACCTTACCCTTACCAGGACTCTCCAATGTCCCATGGCAAAGCCCTTAGAAAAACATACTGCTTATGGTGCAAGACATGTGCACTGCCAAAAAAATTGTTTAGTTTAGTTTCGTTTTAAATTCGGATTTGTGTTATTTTGTTTTTCGGGATTCGGGTGTGAAAGTCAATTCGGATTCGGACGAAATCCGGTAGCGGTAGTTCGAACGTTCGTTTCGTTTTCTGTTCGTATTCGTTTCTTATTCGTTTCGTTCGTTCGTTTGCAGCAAAGTGACATTTGAGGGGGAAAAAAACGAACGAAATGAATAAGAAACGAATAAGAACAGAAAACGAAACGAACGTTCGAACTACCGCTACCGAATTTCGGAAATGGAAATTCGGATTCGTTTGCATTTGTTATGTCTGTAATTCAAAATTCGAATACATCCGAATGTCCAAATTTCCGAAAATTCGTCCGAATTTCGATTCGGAACGAAACGAATTGCACATGTCTAGTGCTCATGCCTCCTACTTAAGGACTTGTTTCTGACTATTTAAGCGATCCTGTACTGACAAAGCTGCTCACACACACACACACACACACACACATATACTGTGTGTGAAATGACTGTAGTTTCCCACTCAGTAAATCCCTTTGTTTGCATGTATACTTATTTATGTATCTACATACACCAGCTTTTGTAGTTCAGAGGGAGATTGCCAAGAATAAAATAATACAAGAAAAAGCATTAAGTCCCCCACCTCAGAACATTGTGCAGTGCTTGCATTATCTGGCTTGTCCTAACTTTTCCACACTGCTTCCAACACTAAACAAAATGTTCAGGCTGGAGTGACTGTCAGTGCAAAGAAGTCAAAAGAAAAAGAAAAAAACTTCTGTAGTAATAATGTACAAACCTTCAACAGCTTCAAAAGCCCTGCCTATTTCTTCAAAGTTCTGAAATTGCCATAGCTTTTCCACCCCTTCCTGCCTCATGCACATTTGCATTGGCTAGTGAGGCATCTCATCATCGTGACAGGCCAATAGGAATGTGCAGGAGGCAAGAAGGGGTGGACAAGCTTCGGCAAAGCTCCACTATTTTGAGTTGAGCTTGGGTAGAGCTTAGTGTTAGAGCTTGCTTCTACCTCCCACCCCCATATATTTCTATTGGCCTATGAGGCAACTCATCATCAATAATGCTTCAGCAAAGCTTTGTTACTTTTAGGTAGTGCAAGAGCTGCTGTTACCTCCCACCCTCCACACACTACTACTGACCAGTGAAGCAGCCCATCATAGTGATGGGCAAATAAAATGTGTTGACGGTATTGGAAGCCCCAATTTTTTTGCAAGTATAATAACATAAAACAAGGAAATCAGCAGGCTTTAGATGACAGGAGAGACCATGTAAGTATCTTCTGCTACAAAAAGCTCCTTGTTGCCATTTAGTATTTTTTTCTCTGTAGACTAAGCCGAGCATGGGCAGCTCAGTGCACAGACTCGGCATGCCGAGATGAATTAGCCGCCATGCACATGTGTGGGAATTAAATCATCAGGTCCCAATCAATCATGTGGGGAAGGTTTGAAACCCAGAAGATGACCTGTTGGAAGATAAAAGCACCACCGAGGCAGCACTGGATGAGATCGGTCACTCACACAATGCTTCGAGTCGGCTTGTTCTTAGACCGGTCTTTCCACCCTCTCTGCCCCTCCTTTGCAGCGGTCTAAGGTTCCCTAAATGATCACGTCTATACATAGTGTATAGACATGAGGACGCTAAGGATGATTCCAATGCTTCAGCCGAGGAAGAGACAGGCTGGAGGGAGTGATGTGACGAGCTGGTCGACTCAGAGATTCAGGTGAGTATAACTTTGTTATTTTTGAACTTAGACAAAAGAGAGGCAATTAATCCTAGCAATGCAGGAGTATCCCCACTGCAAGGTTTAGAAAAAGTTCATGAAGTTCTTCTTTAATGCAAACACATGTAAAACAAGACCATCACCCAGGATATTCACCGGTGGAGGGCCTTAACATGCTCTTGGTTTGGCAGGGCGGCCCTAATCAAAATGAATGTCCTCCCGAGACTTTTGTACCTGTTCCAAGCAATTCCCATCAAGCTACCCAAACTTTACCTAAACACACTGGAGGCGACATTTAAACGCTTCATCTGGCTGGACCGACGTCTGAGAATAGCATGGTCATTGTTAAAAGCCCCAAAAATCCATGGTGGCCTTGATGTGCCGGACATACCGAGATACTATTTAGCTGCCCATCTCTGCCGGGTCATCGACTGGCATGTCAACGCACCTTCTAAACTGTGGGTCACCATGGAGACGCAATGGGAAAAGACACCCACCGTCACAAATTTGACATGGCTTCCTCCACGACACATACCCGGACACTTGACCACCCATCCTTTAATCGGAGCTACTCTGACGGAATTCTCCACCCAAAGGCAAAGGGGCATTCTTACGACTTCAGACAGCCCCATGACACCCCTGGCCCATAACCTGGACTTTGTCCCTGGCTGCACACCAGATTTCCTCTCCCACTGGGCTCCCTCTGCAGCGCTGGTGGCCCATGCGTTCTATAAACGTAACAGCTTCCTCAACAGAGAAGATCTGGCTCCTCTCTCCAGGACAGGACAGCTCCCTCGGTGGATATATTTTCAGGTGAGACACTACCTCACTTCTCATGCTAGACAAAGCAACTTTGCCCGCAACATGACCGGCTTTGAGAAGGCGTGCTGTGGCGAAGGCCCTTCACGCCACCTCATATCCTGGATTTATGGCTTGGTTCGTCCAGCCAAACCTGCTCGCTCAGACACCTTGCGGGTTGCCTGGGAGAGGGAGCTAGATCAAGCTATCCCAGAGGACGCGTGGGAGACAGCATGCGAGGGGGCCCACAAGAGTTCAGTGAGTTGTAGAACCCAGGAAACCAATTTCAAAATACTGTCCAGATGGTACAAAACCCCAGCACTCCTTCATAAAATGGACCCTGCAGTGCCAGAATCTTGTTGGAGATGCAACTCGGCACGAGGGACAATGCTCCACATTTTTTGGGACTGCGCCCTTCTCCAACCTTTTTGGAGGTGGGTACATGACCTCATCTGTCAGATTACAGGGGAACAACTTGCATTCCACCCGAGTGGCTACTTGCTCCATATCCAGGAGGAGGATGGTGGGGGTCCACGCAAATCTCTATGTAAACATCTGATCAATGCAGCTAGATCTCTGATACCTAGACTCTGGAGAGATGTGAGGCCCCCATCTCTTACCGAATGGATTACTCAGGTGAAATACATTGCTGAAATGGAAGAACTTTTTTTTACCAAACAAGACAAACTTGCCAAATTCTCTAGACTAGAACCCAGGAAACCAATTTCAAAATACTGTCCAGATGGTACAAAACCCCAGCACTCCTTCATAAAATGGACCCTGCAGTGCCAGAATCTTGTTGGAGATGCAACTCGGCACGAGGGACAATGCTCCACATTTTTTGGGGCTGCGCCCTTCTCCAACCTTTTTGGAGGTGGGTACATGACCTCATCTGTCAGATTACAGGGGAACAACTTGCATTCCACCCGAGTGGCTACTTGCTCCATATCCAGGAGGAGGATGGTTGGGGTCCACGCAAATCTCTATGTAAACATCTGATCAATGCAGCTAGATCTCTGATACCTAGACTCTGGAGAGATGTGAGGCCCCCATCTCTTACCGAATGGATTACTCAGGTGAAATACATTGCTGAAATGGAAGAACTTTTTTTTACCAAACAAGACAAACTTGCCAAATTCTCTAGACTGTGGGCGCCATGGGCCCATTTCTGTGGGACAGTGTATGCAGAAATCACGAAAGACCCCGCGTAGAAGAATAGCTGGTATGCAGGCTGCATAATGATCATATATGACCCCCTGTCTAGGGAAAGAGATAATACACCTTGTAAGATTTTGTAACGCGCAAGACACTTTGAGTCTCCCCGCGCCGTTGCATAGAATGGCCTGCTGTAGATTCCTCTGGGGTCCTCCCATTGAGGACTCCCTACTTTCCACTTTCTATTTCTCACCTCTTCTTCTTCTATACCCTTTTTGTAACCCCTGTCTCTCAGTGTTTATGTTACTCCATTGTGTGTGTCTATGTACTTAATGTCATGATGGCTACCACAGGTCAGCCTTATAGCCGACTGGGCATTGGTCGCTGATCTGCCCAGTCGATAATTTTACACGAACATCCTGGTGTCATAAGTACTATACAAGTTGTCCTCGCGGTCTGGACCTGAGACCGAATGCAGTAGACGTTACCTCCTACATGTTCCATATTGTATTATGTTGTGATGTGAAATAAGCCGCTTGGCAGTATGACATCACCGTGCTTGACCGATATGATGTGATATATTGAGATGTGTTTGATCACCCTGTATGTTCTATACTTTTGTTATGCTCAATAAAACAAAAAATTTTAAATGGAAAAAAAAACAACACATGTAAAACAAATGTAAATATATACCCAAAATTTAAATTGCCCTGCCTAAAAAACAAAGCATAGTATATGCAGCGTACAGTCATATATCTGCTCCTACATCACACAGCTTCCTTCAGCCTACTTCTATCTGTGTAGTTTACAGAAGCGCGTACATTATTTTCATTATCTGAAACATAACAACTCTCTCTGCTGCTTGTACAAATATTCACACCAGTCATGTATTATAAAACAATTCTGTTTATCTTTGCATGTTACTATGTTTTATTAAAGAACTACACAGCACAGCGGATACATTTTGCTGGAATCAGGACTTGGAAGCTTTATGCTCAGAGGAAGCTGTGATCTTGTAAGTCCTGTAACAGAGAACAATCGTGTATTTGCTTTATCATGCCGCGTGCTTGTGATGGCCTTTATGGAATATTTTACTTTATATGTGGTGGGGAGCGAACGTTTGAAGATTAGAAGCTATGTACAGATCCAGTTTGTTCTCACAACTTGCACCTAATAAGTAAACATCAATTAGAGTTTGTAAAACAAGAAGAAGATTAACAGAAAAATTATGACTTAAAAAAAATCAGTTTCTTATTAAATAAAATGTATTCTGTGGTGGTTGCTTTACCACTGTAAGCTTTACCACTGTACAGTATGATATATATTTATGGTGTTTGTGTGCACTTATTTATATAGTAGTCTTAAAGGCAATGTCTAATGTTTCTGTATATATACTGCATGCAAAATCTTTTTTTTAATATTTAATTCACAACTGAAAAATCTTTTAACCACCTTTTTACCGGAGCCATTTTGTAATTTTTGACCAAACACATACTACAATTTGAGTTTTTGGATATAAAATACTCTAAACTCCCAAACATGTATATATTTTCTGAAAGCAGAGGCCCTGTAGCTAACTAAACAATCTCATGTTTAGTTAGGTAATTTGCATGAAGGTAGAGTCCATCACAGGCATAAGCCATGATGGCCTTAAATCTCAATCTTTAGTTTGCCAATTTTAATTGAGATTGTAGTCTATCATTGGCGTGAGCATGGAGTGGTGGCTACTTTACAACACACACAGGGACCATAGGGAACAAAAGTAGACACCCTCCAGAAGGAAGGAAAGTGCCAGCACCAATTCAGAGACAATTTGAGGATCAACAGCCGAGTGATACACAAATAAGATACATTTTTGTTATTAGTTAAAGCGCTTGAATGCATTTTTAAGATTTACCGACTGAGTTTTTTGTCACTTCAACATTTCTGAATGATCAAATGTTCACCTTTTGAGTTCAACTTTAAGCATCCAAATTACTCAGATTCAACTTAATGACTATGCTAAATGAACAGTTTGTAAACCTTTAGCAAATCTATCTTGCTGAATGTTGCTTGAGGTTGCAAATTGCCATCTCCTGGTTGTGAACTCTGCTCTCCAGAGAAGCCATTGTTTTTGTTATTCTGAACTTCACTGCCCAACATTTTAATACAGACAGCAAACAAGTCTGTATTATGATAGATGTGACCTTTATTTCTCAGCTTTGTGACACAAGCGGTTGATTGATCACCTTTTGCTTTTGCATATTTTTTTTATTTTAAGTTTGACCGAGAGGCTGTTTTTCTGTAGTGGTTGCAGTGCTTCATGCTAATCATAAACTTTGAAATGCAAAATAAGGTGTTCTTATATTTTGTTTATTTTGTATTTTTCAGCAATGCGCCTTTCTCAAAGGACAGCCAGCTCTACTTGTTAAAGTATTTGATTAAATCTGCATGTTGACGTATTTTTATTTGGGTATCACTCGGCTGTAAATCCTCAAATCATCTCTGAATTGTTGTTGACACTGTCCTTCCTTCTGGAGGGGGGCTACTTTTGTTCCCCATGGCCCCTGTGTGTGTTGCAAAGTAACCACTGCTCCAAGCTCACTCCCAAAATGGACTACAATCTCAAATTAGAAACCTAAATGTGAGATGGTAAATCTACAATATATGTGGATGAATGATTATGTTCGAGGCCCCCAACCCAATCATCCAATGGTGATTGCAATATGTAATTTGAATACAGTGGTTTCAAAAGTTTTCACATCTCCCAATATGTTCTTGGACAATTAACATCTGCCTTGCCACATTCCATGGGGACTGGATTAAAGGATCTGGAATTAAGGAGATTCCCAACTTATTTTCACAAATCAAGAAAAATAATAACTCGAGTTCATTTATTTGCGCTAACTTGAAGACAAAATTAAATACAATAGCTGTGCAAAAATATATATATATTTATTAACTAAGAATCAGTGCAAAAATGATAATCAAACGATAATTGGTGATACACAAGAAATCAATTGGATCAAAGTTTTAATAATATTGATCAACACAGATAATTAGAAAAATAAAACCACTGGATATTATTTCAAATATAAATGAAACAAAACTCCTGGAATGCAATTAGTAGCTTATTAGCTCAGGAGAATGTAACAACACAATGTACAGATTTGACACGTGATCTCTCTCAGACAACAGATATTCACCAGCTCAAAATTTATACCATGCAAGATATATCATGCACAGAACTAGCTATTAGCCAAGTTTATATTTAAGGCAAAAACAATCTTCCACTAAATTATTTCTAATTTTTAAGTATACACCACAACCACACCATAGACTAGAAACTAAAATCAGTTTCAGAGAGATATACATATATGTGTATTTCCCTCCCAAGATTGGAAAAGAGACCGATCGTACTACAGTTAGAGTGATCTAAATTCAAATCTTAATGCTACTAGGACCAAATGGTTTAGTCATATGTATATGGCTATTCAATTGCCTGCAGATAAATAGAATGTATACTTTACCAAAACAATGTTAGATCTTTTGTCTGAGAGATGTCAGTTTTGTGTCGGTTCTCCTGGACAGCCCAGCTTCAGATCTCCCCCTCTCGCGTGTATATAGATCCCCTGTATGAAGAAGAAACTCTTGTATAAAGAATAATCCAGTATGAACAAGAATCAGAAGCCTTGAATGAAGAAGAAGAATCAGTATGAAGGAGCTTTTCTGTATACTATTCTCCTAACTTTTTATCACCCAAAAATGTGGGCCTGGTTTGCTTATCTTTTACTTTTAATTATGATGCCATTGGGGGCGTGACTTTTCTAACATGATCCCTGCAACTACAGGAAGAGGGCAATGTTGGATTAGAAATCACTCTTGGACCTTTCTCTAAAACTTCAACATAAGATTGAGAAGCAATTTGATGACACATTGGTTAACCTAAAATCCTTCACTGATATAACATTATACCCAACCTAATTATTTCTTAAACATCAAATTGTTTATATATGCTAATATGTTTCAATAAGTATAACCACAAAATATATATAATGAATGTAGGTTGAATATTATAAGAATATTTTTTTTTTTAAAAATCAGTATACCATTAAGTATGTTAATGCATCATGCCATACTAATAATACAATTGCAATTATTGCTAATATGGTTAGTTCAATAATAATTGTATCTAAGACAACTTTCTAACATGCTCGTTAACTGTGGGACAGTGTATGCAGAAATCACGAAAGACCCCGCGTAGAAGAATAGCTGGTATGCAGGCTGCATAATGATCATATATGACCCCCTGTCTAGGGAAAGAGATAATACACCTTGTAAGATTTTGTAACGCGCAAGACACTTTGAGTCTCCCCGCGCCGTTGCATAGAATGGCCTGCTGTAGATTCCTCTGGGGTCCTCCCATTGAGGACTCCCTACTTTCCACTTTCTATTTCTCACCTCTTCTTCTTCTATACCCTTTTTGTAACCCCTGTCTCTCAGTGTTTATGTTACTCCATTGTGTGTGTCTATGTACTTAATGTCATGATGGCTACCACAGGTCAGCCTTATAGCCGACTGGGCATTGGTCGCTGATCTGCCCAGTCGATAATTTTACACGAACATCCTGGTGTCATAAGTACTATACAAGTTGTCCTCGCGGTCTGGACCTGAGACCGAATGCAGTAGACGTTACCTCCTACATGTTCCATATTGTATTATGTTGTGATGTGAAATAAGCCGCTTGGCAGTATGACATCACCGTGCTTGACCGATATGATGTGATATATTGAGATGTGTTTGATCACCCTGTATGTTCTATACTTTTGTTATGCTCAATAAAACAAAAAATTTTAAATGGAAAAAAAAACAACACATGTAAAACAAATGTAAATATATACCCAAAATTTAAATTGCCCTGCCTAAAAAACAAAGCATAGTATATGCAGCGTACAGTCATATATCTGCTCCTACATCACACAGCTTCCTTCAGCCTACTTCTATCTGTGTAGTTTACAGAAGCGCGTACATTATTTTCATTATCTGAAACATAACAACTCTCTCTGCTGCTTGTACAAATATTCACACCAGTCATGTATTATAAAACAATTCTGTTTATCTTTGCATGTTACTATGTTTTATTAAAGAACTACACAGCACAGCGGATACATTTTGCTGGAATCAGGACTTGGAAGCTTTATGCTCAGAGGAAGCTGTGATCTTGTAAGTCCTGTAACAGAGAACAATCGTGTATTTGCTTTATCATGCCGCGTGCTTGTGATGGCCTTTATGGAATATTTTACTTTATATGTGGTGGGGAGCGAACGTTTGAAGATTAGAAGCTATGTACAGATCCAGTTTGTTCTCACAACTTGCACCTAATAAGTAAACATCAATTAGAGTTTGTAAAACAAGAAGAAGATTAACAGAAAAATTATGACTTAAAAAAAATCAGTTTCTTATTAAATAAAATGTATTCTGTGGTGGTTGCTTTACCACTGTAAGCTTTACCACTGTACAGTATGATATATATTTATGGTGTTTGTGTGCACTTATTTATATAGTAGTCTTAAAGGCAATGTCTAATGTTTCTGTATATATACTGCATGCAAAATCTTTTTTTTAATATTTAATTCACAACTGAAAAATCTTTTAACCACCTTTTTACCGGAGCCATTTTGTAATTTTTGACCAAACACATACTACAATTTGAGTTTTTGGATATAAAATACTCTAAACTCCCAAACATGTATATATTTTCTGAAAGCAGAGGCCCTGTAGCTAACTAAACAATCTCATGTTTAGTTAGGTAATTTGCATGAAGGTAGAGTCCATCACAGGCATAAGCCATGATGGCCTTAAATCTCAATCTTTAGTTTGCCAATTTTAATTGAGATTGTAGTCTATCATTGGCGTGAGCATGGAGTGGTGGCTACTTTACAACACACACAGGGACCATAGGGAACAAAAGTAGACACCCTCCAGAAGGAAGGAAAGTGCCAGCACCAATTCAGAGACAATTTGAGGATCAACAGCCGAGTGATACACAAATAAGATACATTTTTGTTATTAGTTAAAGCGCTTGAATGCATTTTTAAGATTTACCGACTGAGTTTTTTGTCACTTCAACATTTCTGAATGATCAAATGTTCACCTTTTGAGTTCAACTTTAAGCATCCAAATTACTCAGATTCAACTTAATGACTATGCTAAATGAACAGTTTGTAAACCTTTAGCAAATCTATCTTGCTGAATGTTGCTTGAGGTTGCAAATTGCCATCTCCTGGTTGTGAACTCTGCTCTCCAGAGAAGCCATTGTTTTTGTTATTCTGAACTTCACTGCCCAACATTTTAATACAGACAGCAAACAAGTCTGTATTATGATAGATGTGACCTTTATTTCTCAGCTTTGTGACACAAGCGGTTGATTGATCACCTTTTGCTTTTGCATATTTTTTTTATTTTAAGTTTGACCGAGAGGCTGTTTTTCTGTAGTGGTTGCAGTGCTTCATGCTAATCATAAACTTTGAAATGCAAAATAAGGTGTTCTTATATTTTGTTTATTTTGTATTTTTCAGCAATGCGCCTTTCTCAAAGGACAGCCAGCTCTACTTGTTAAAGTATTTGATTAAATCTGCATGTTGACGTATTTTTATTTGGGTATCACTCGGCTGTAAATCCTCAAATCATCTCTGAATTGTTGTTGACACTGTCCTTCCTTCTGGAGGGGGGCTACTTTTGTTCCCCATGGCCCCTGTGTGTGTTGCAAAGTAACCACTGCTCCAAGCTCACTCCCAAAATGGACTACAATCTCAAATTAGAAACCTAAATGTGAGATGGTAAATCTACAATATATGTGGATGAATGATTATGTTCGAGGCCCCCAACCCAATCATCCAATGGTGATTGCAATATGTAATTTGAATACAGTGGTTTCAAAAGTTTTCACATCTCCCAATATGTTCTTGGACAATTAACATCTGCCTTGCCACATTCCATGGGGACTGGATTAAAGGATCTGGAATTAAGGAGATTCCCAACTTATTTTCACAAATCAAGAAAAATAATAACTCGAGTTCATTTATTTGCGCTAACTTGAAGACAAAATTAAATACAATAGCTGTGCAAAAATATATATATATTTATTAACTAAGAATCAGTGCAAAAATGATAATCAAACGATAATTGGTGATACACAAGAAATCAATTGGATCAAAGTTTTAATAATATTGATCAACACAGATAATTAGAAAAATAAAACCACTGGATATTATTTCAAATATAAATGAAACAAAACTCCTGGAATGCAATTAGTAGCTTATTAGCTCAGGAGAATGTAACAACACAATGTACAGATTTGACACGTGATCTCTCTCAGACAACAGATATTCACCAGCTCAAAATTTATACCATGCAAGATATATCATGCACAGAACTAGCTATTAGCCAAGTTTATATTTAAGGCAAAAACAATCTTCCACTAAATTATTTCTAATTTTTAAGTATACACCACAACCACACCATAGACTAGAAACTAAAATCAGTTTCAGAGAGATATACATATATGTGTATTTCCCTCCCAAGATTGGAAAAGAGACCGATCGTACTACAGTTAGAGTGATCTAAATTCAAATCTTAATGCTACTAGGACCAAATGGTTTAGTCATATGTATATGGCTATTCAATTGCCTGCAGATAAATAGAATGTATACTTTACCAAAACAATGTTAGATCTTTTGTCTGAGAGATGTCAGTTTTGTGTCGGTTCTCCTGGACAGCCCAGCTTCAGATCTCCCCCTCTCGCGTGTATATAGATCCCCTGTATGAAGAAGAAACTCTTGTATAAAGAATAATCCAGTATGAACAAGAATCAGAAGCCTTGAATGAAGAAGAAGAATCAGTATGAAGGAGCTTTTCTGTATACTATTCTCCTAACTTTTTATCACCCAAAAATGTGGGCCTGGTTTGCTTATCTTTTACTTTTAATTATGATGCCATTGGGGGCGTGACTTTTCTAACATGATCCCTGCAACTACAGGAAGAGGGCAATGTTGGATTAGAAATCACTCTTGGACCTTTCTCTAAAACTTCAACATAAGATTGAGAAGCAATTTGATGACACATTGGTTAACCTAAAATCCTTCACTGATATAACATTATACCCAACCTAATTATTTCTTAAACATCAAATTGTTTATATATGCTAATATGTTTCAATAAGTATAACCACAAAATATATATAATGAATGTAGGTTGAATATTATAAGAATATTTTTTTTTTTAAAAATCAGTATACCATTAAGTATGTTAATGCATCATGCCATACTAATAATACAATTGCAATTATTGCTAATATGGTTAGTTCAATAATAATTGTATCTAAGACAACTTTCTAACATGCTCGTTATTTTTATTTTTCTCATTCACGAAAATAAATTAATCAAAGACTTTGTTGCCCATTGTTAGGCAATATGTGTGATTCTAACACAGGATAAAAACAATGGGAGTGGCGAGCGCACAACAGGTGTGGACAGTATGGAAAAACCTTAAATAGCTTTAAAAAAAACTTTAAAAGCACTTTCTTAAAAAAAAACTTTTTTACGTGATTCTAACACAGCCTAGCTCAAGGACAGTCCTTATCTTATGCATGACACTTCTCACCAACCATAACCGGAGAAGTATAACCTCCTGGCTGTTTTGTATCTTTTTGATGGTTTTCTCACGATTTACCAGCTGAGAAATGTGTGGGATAAAGTTTTGTCCAGAATGCATAAACTTAAGTTCCATTAAGATCTGTTAGTAGTACAAAATGGCTTTCAGGATGCCATCTTATAATGTGTAGAAGAACATGTATAGGCCTTATTGTACAATTCTTTTAGTCTCAATAGTTCTGACAGAACTATCAAAACATCCAAAGCTGTTTCTGACCTGGCCATATTGTCATTAGGTTTTTGTTGCTGTCTTTGTCCCTGTTGGGAAGATTCACCCTCTTGATTTGTCCTGGTGACTGTTATCACAAAAAGTGAAAGAAAAACCCAAATTATAGTTTCCCACCAAAACAGGAATACAGTAGATGGGGAAGCTTCCAAAGGGGACACTAGTACTGGTGACCCTGTTGACCATCAGGAATTTCCCTCACATTGGAGAGATTTTCTATCACTTCCTGTTGTGGCTATTGGACAGGAAGTGAATGGAAATATCCCCAAAGGAACACAGGGAAAAATGACTGGGGCCAAAAACCTCCCTTACTCCATTCCAAAACAAAAAAAAAGTTTTGGCTCAGTTCTACGTTATTATGCTTAACACAGTCTTCAGGGAAAGGATTAGCATTTGGTCAGAGAAGGGGTGTACTTGGCTTTTCAGCGTAATACCAAGAGTATTATGACCGCGCTTTGTCTTTACACATATGTCCTGTTTAACTTTGATACAAATACTTGAATGTGACTTTGTTGCAACTTAATGCCCTCTGGATTAAAATCTCAGGAGAAGTTACTGTCTTTATTGTACCAAACGCAATTACTCAACTTTGAAATACTAATAGGAAACAAGTCTGTATTATGATATATGTGACCTTTATTTCCTTAGTTTTGGGACACGAGCTGAAGATAAATCATTATCAATTTTTGCACATATTTTTCAAAATTTGGACAAAGTACTTGCACTGACTAATGTTAAGCAAAAACATTGGAATGCAACATGAAATTGACACTAAACTCAAGATTGACATCTTAAAAATGCATTCAAGTACCTTAACTATTACCAACAATGTATCTTATTTGTGTATCACTTGTCTGTCGATCCTCAAATCATCTCTGAATTGGTGCTGACACTGTCCTTCCTTCTGAAGGGTGGCTACTTTTGTTTCCCATGGTCCCTGTGTGTGTTGTAAAGTATCCACCACTCCAAGCTCACTCCCGTGATAGACTACGATGTCAACACAATTTAGTAAACTAAACGTAAGATTGTAGTCCATCACAGGAACAAGCTTGGAACAAATAAGATACATTTTTTTAATTAGTCAAGGTACCTGAATGCATTTTTAAGATTTAACTCCTGAGTTTAGTTTCATTTTGAGTGCCCTCATGCCTTGGTCACGTCATTTTATCCAGTAATGGACCTGTGTTAAAAGAGAGCCAAATACAATTTTCAGAATCCCAAACAGAGATACAGAGGCCAGCAATATAAAATGAAAAATGTGAAAAATAAAAAGTCAACTGGTTAAAGAAAATCAATTTTGATATCTATCAGTACTACCTGCATCTGGGTCCCTAGAATAAACAGAACCATAGAAAAATATACAAATAATTCCTTAGTTGTATTAAAAGTGTTTTATGGTAGGGAGATAGGGTATGAGATCTAAACAATGGCTAAGACTTCAAAAGGCTGGGTAGGGGCACATATGTACTTTCGTCTGCATTTTTTATGGATACATGTTTGGAAAGTTTGTCTTTTAACATAAAAATGGCATCAAATATGTTTTTTCATGTTGCGTGCATGGTCAAAAATGGCTAAATATATTACTTACTGTTATTTATTACAATACCTCTCAGAGGGTTCACACTGTTGACATGGGTACCTGTCTGCCTTGGCTTCAGGGCAGTCAGTCAGAGATAATGTTGATAGAGTGATAGAGTTAACCAGAACACTGACTATACATGTTACAATCTGACTCTACAATCCTCTTTTAAGAGGAACAGAGACGCTTTTAGATGTTAATGTAGTATGAAAGTTTATAAGTATTATTTTCAATCTGCATATCTCTTTAAAATAATACCTGGTGATCCTACCATGAAGGCACTTCCTGTCAGGTGACAAGATTATTTTCCTGTCTCCTAATTGTTCTCCTGTGCTGTCACCCCATTGCCACCCTGTTCCTACGACCAGGTCATTAAACGAGTCGTTAAGCCACGAACTGTGTACTGTACTGTATTATTACAGTACTGTATAGTGTTGGAGATGTGAAGACGGTGAGGCGACGCACTGCCTCTGCCACGTTCCCGCACGTAAGGTCGGAGAGCTGGTCGTAAGTGCGAGTGGTCGCAAAACAGGTAAGTCGTTAAGAGGGGAATATCTGTATTTAGAACACATGGAGCTTTAACAAGCTAAATGTAATTCAATTAGGGTTAACATCTACTTTAAGACGTTACTTGATCAGCTGCAGTATTGGGTTGACATTTCTACTTCACTCCTAGATTGGTGTAGGCCTAGATTGGTGGTCATAATGATTGTTGTGTTCCACTGGGCACTCTACATGTCATGTCATATTCTGTGAAGGCCCTCAAGGCTTAGTGTTTTGCTAAACTATTTTAAAATGTGTGTATGTTCTCCTTAGCCGGTATAATTAATTAGTAAAACATCTGTTTTTTATCAATGTGCAGGTGCTACACTGTGGTATCTGTATCATCTGAGGCTATTTGCATGTCTAACAGTTCTTCATAAACTTGGCATCAAATAAATAAGAATATAACAGAGGTTATTTTTTATTGGAAATTATTTAATACTTATTTAATACTTTAGGTCTCTTTTTCTTAAAAGCAGACTCTGCAATCTTTGCAAGGTCCACTTTTAAGATGTGCCCTCACCTTTCTGAAACATTGTGTAAAAGTGTCAAAAAAGACATCTGTAGGGGGATAAAGTTCTCTGTTTTCAAGCCCGAATTGTGTGAAATGCTCCAGAAGGGAGGTCCTACAAAGGGCTGCAGTGTGCTATGTCCATGTTCACTGAAGTTGGATGTTATCTAATATAATCGATGTGTGACTTTCTGCCTTTCCTGTAGGGAGATAAGTTGAATAAAATACTCTTTTCATTACTTATTGGACTAACACAATATATAAAAAAGACAAGCTTTTGAGAGTAAGTATATATACATAAAGCCTGCAGATTGTGCTTTGAAATCTAGTAGAGACAGATGGAGTACGTGAGTAGTCAATTAGAGTTTCATCTAGAAAAAAGAATACTTGAAACTAAGGTTAAGAAGCGATAGCCAGTTTGTAAACATCAATTTAAGTCCACAGTTGAATAAAGTGTGTTTAAAACATATTTTGTAATTACAATTATTACAGAACATGTAAACACTACTCTTTCTATTCAGGCATTGCCATAAAAAGGACAGGAGGGGGGGTTGTTGGTATATTGTTGGGTGCTTCAGTAACGCATAATGGAGTCTAAACCTTTGTTTTGCTTACAAGTGGTCCAAATCAAAGCACTGGCGGCAATTCACTGCATCAGGAAATGTAACTATCTTTGTTACTTTCTCTGGCAATCAGTTTTCCATCAAAACATTCAATGAATACACCAACATTTCTTATAACCGCATCATACACAATACAATTGTACACATGCATGGGCCTGCCTGATGGGACACAGATTGTTTAGGTAGGTTATCATTATATTTGATACATTATATTATAATTTTATATTTATATATTACATCAAATTGGTAACTCTAAGTTGATTGTGCAAAGCTTGTACGGTCAGGCTGTAATGTGTATGGTGGTGGGACACCCAATTGCATACATCTGTAACTTTACCCTATATGGTCAAAGCAAAGGATGCACTAAAGTAGTGGTAACCCAACGTTGGCTCTCAAGTTGACCAGAAATTACAAATTCCATCATAAATCTGCCTTTGGGAGTCATGCTTGTGGGTGTAATGCCTTATGGAACTATGGGGAAGTTTAGGTGCCCTAAAGCAACTTTGTGAAACCATGACCTCCCTGTAAAGAATAAATACTTAATCAATGTATTCATATTATAAAGTGCACTGCGCTCCTACATAAATGAACCTAACCAACACCCTAACTTGAACCGCTGTGCAGGTGAAGGAATGCTCAATCATTTAAAATAGGTTATAAAATGTGCTGCACTCCTATGCACTATAAATACGTTAGAGACCTATCTAAAAACAAAAATGAATGTGCATGAATCAAGAAGCTACTAATTATACATCAGAATGTGCAAATAAATGTAATAAAATGCATCAAATCTCAGTGCAGTTCAGAAAAACATAATATTAAGTGCAAGCAACCAATCAGTCTGGTAAGATGAATCCGAGTTCATGTCAATGTAAGTGGTGGGGACAGGTGAGCATGAATTATTTTCTTTACTGGGATACCTTGGTTTCAATTTTTTTGCAATTTAAGGCAGTAAGGTCAGCACAAGATTATTTAAGCTTGGTTGCTTTCAGTTACCATGCTGTACTTAGTGCTTTTTTTTTAAATAAACCTGAATATGCTCCCATTTCCACATTGCATCCTTTTCCGTTGTTTCTTTCTTGACCTTTTTGCTCATGTCACTGTAGCCTCCTGTACTCAGCGAAGGGTACGCATCAGCCTGATTTATGAGCGATCCATTGTGTAGCTACAACGCCATGTGAAATGAGAAAGCATAAGCAGTGACAGCTAAGTATATTCTTCAGTGGCATTATTAGCATCAAGGTGACTTGTTCATAGACCCGGGGAATCTTCGGTTATTATAACGGGAAGGAGATAGATGCTCCTCGCCAGGGATGACAAGACATCCTGTCCAAAACACCCTCATTTTTCAAAAAGAAGGCGCATCTTCCTTTGAAAGTATAAATACACAAATTGATCTCATGCATGTGACGGAAAAGCTGATAAATCCCGTATTTCCATTATAGGCCATAATGTATGTGTTGTGAAGTTATCTTACAAATGGCAAGTTTAATAGTCTCCAGTATTTCATTTCATCCGAAAGCCGGTTACATTGCTGTATTACACCTTTCAAGTGTAGCCAGCCATGAGCGCATCTTTGTTATTAATGCTTGCCTGAGCTGATGTAGAATTTTATTACTGACAAGAGTCAGATCTACTACACTGTCAGAAGAAGAAGAACCTTTCCATAATATTTTATTAGCATTGTTTTCTGAAAGCTTTACAATTGGTAATTATATTCATGGAACATGGCAACAGGCCAAGTAATTTCACCTATAGAGAACAGGTCATAAGTAAACGTATGCAGAACTTACTGTCACATAACTGATGGAGGCCAAGCGATGCAGGGGCGTCCTTTGCACCACCTGTCCAGTAATCCCTGAGGTTGAGACTGGGTAAGCAGGGGCTTGGAGAAGCATGAGTACCTGTAGTTGGCCGAAATGCAGCAGGGTCAGTGGCAAGCTGAAGCTCATACACAGCAGGACAATGCAGGTACACAGGGAGTAAGCCAGGAATGAAGTCATGAAGCAAGCCAAGGTCAAACACAGCTAGGCAGAGAAGGTACAAAACAGCAGCCAGAAAGTGTAGCCAGGATACAAAGTCACAGTCAGAAGCCAGGGGATCAAAATGTTGCAGAGTCAAAACAAGCCAGGTCAAATCACGGGGAAAGCACACAGGTCAGGTCACAGGAAGTAGAAGATGACAACCACTGAGCAACTTGGTTTCTGGTAACTCAGTGCAACTTTAAATAAAAAAAAAACAAAAAAACGTTTTTATATTAAATAAACTGATTATTTAAATCGTTCTGCTAAACAAAGCTCAGTGTTCTGTGCTGAAATTGCAGGCAGTTATTGCAAGTTTTGGATTTTCCTGGATCCCAAAGGAGATGAGCGATGGCTGTTTGTTCTACCTAAACAAGTATTATAGTGGTCTGGTACATTGCCTGCAGAATAATTTGAATCAAATAGTTTTTAGCGTGTTTTCTTATGTTTTGATGACACCCACGGCTTGTTTGTCAGTGTTTGTCTCTCAGCTAGTCTCATAACCCCACTATGACCACATCCCTCTATGTGAAAACAAACTCACATTTTATGATTTCCCTTTATTACTGTCATCTACGCAAGTGAGGACTTGAATTTTGACTCGTGTGGGCATTTTTTTCTCCCTAGTGTATAAAGACCAAATAAGCTGGCCATACTGTTTGAATTTTGTAAACAAGAAGTAAAATAACTTTAAAACAAGGCTCACTGACATCTGTAGCTACAGAAATTGAGGGAAAAAATATTCAAAAATGTCAAACTCCACAACAGAGGCGCTGAATCCACATCTCCTTTCCCTTCTATTTTCTATGGAAGGCAGATCTTGACAGCCTGGCAGTCCTTTAATGTAAACATTAGCAGTTGCTTCTAAGTTGCAAGAAATGGACTGAAATCATATTGTAGAAGCCCTGGTGCCCAACCTTTGACTTGTGGGTGGTATGCAGCCTTTTGACACTTATTGTGAAGCCCTCAGGGGCCCCCAAAGACAATAGTCTGTGTTTTTACACATACTCAAGCCATTAACGTTTATTTCACACCATCTTACTTTGTCTGTGTTATGCAACCATTTTATCTTTTTATCTATTTTTTTCTTCTAATTTATTATAATGGATCTTCCTGAGAGAAATAATACATGTTGGGTAAGTAATTTTTAAGGAGTCTTTACTGAGCATAAATGTGGAAGTATTGATTTGTAAAGGGACTGATATAGCAGGGACTTTAATGTGTGTCTAGATTATGATTGTCTGCTGAAGCTAGTCCCCAGTCTCCACCAACTCCTATAGGATGCCCCTAGTCTCCATTAACTCCTATAGAATGTCCACCGTCTCTGGTCTCCTACTGCATGTTAATAGTTTCAGAGAGTTTTTTGTAGCATTATATTCACTAAATATTATGTGCAGCCCTTTCGTGATGTCATGAGCTCACTTGAGGTTCCTTATATCAAGAATGTTGACTTCTACTGCTTTAGAGTCTTTTTTTTTAGATCTTTGAGGATCTTTGAGAATAATTATTGCTAGCAGAGTCAGTGATGGCTTGTTTACAAACTTTTTAAAGCTTATTAAGAATGTAAACCACTTTAATGTCTATCATCTGAGCACATGTGCTTGTTAACTGTTCTAATTTTAGCGCTTTAGAGAAAAAAAAGAGACCCTGGTAGTATGAGGCTTTGCTGGAGTTTGATTTTAAAGGTATTGCATTTAGCTATTTTTGATCTTTTGGCAAAAACTACTATTTTCCCCATTCGAGACAAAGTATATTTACTCAATAGCGATCACCCTCCTCTTCTGTTGATACTTGCTTTTCCCACCCCCTCCACACCTACCTCTACCACTTTAGCCTGCTAGAGTCATGTACTTTCAGGATTGGGAGAGTTTTTGTTCCTGTAGTGCAGTGCTAAGTGTCCACCCAACCATCAAGCTCAAGTATCTCCAAGGGGTTCACTTTCAATGACAGCCAAGAAACCTTAAGGATTTAGAGAAGATCTGTAGAGAAGAGTGGACCAAAAAAACCTTCCTGACATGTGTGCAAACCTGGTAACCAACTACACTACAAGAAACGTCTTACCTCTGTGCTTGCCAACAAGGGGTTATCCACCAACTAAGTCATGCTTTGCTTGGGGATCAAATACTTATTTTACTCACTGAACCGCAACTCAATTTATAACATTTGTATCATGTGGTTTGTCTGGATTTTTGGTTGATATTCTGTCTCTAGCATTTAAAATACACAGAGTATATGGTAAGTCCAAGTAACACATATTCATCTGACTATTGCAAACAGGCAATGAAAAGCCACCAAACAAAATAAAGAGTAATATCTGGAAGAGTAGATAGCCCTTTGAGATTACATAAATCAAGATAAGATATATCTTTTCCTATAGCTCTCACATCTCCAATTTTCCAAGTATGTTATAAATGTCACGGGCAATTTATGATTTTGGTTTATACTGCTTTTGGGAATGATATTAAAGGAAAAGGGCAGTGAATTAATTACTCTGGTCAGAGTCTACAATGCTAAATGTAGAAATGTGACATTATTGTGAGAGTGGAATAGAAAGGAAAAGGGGAAACAGATGACGCCTTTTGCTATCTGTCCTTTTGCCCGCAGCCGGGGGTTTCTGCAAAAGTAAATGTAGCATGCTGCATGTGTGATCTTTGTATCGTTCTTATATGACGGCTCAGTCTTAAACTCTGAGAGTCCACTATCGGTCCTCTGCTTGAGCAAAGAACATATTTATATTCACAATTCGGATATAAATAAACCCCTAAATTTATTATTAAAATATTAACAGCAATGGAAATAATACATATTGAATTCTTTTGAAAAAATATATAATTATGTATCAATATTCCAGGAGAGGAAAACAGACAGTTGACTCTTATTCTTATACTTTGAGAGTCTACTGTTGCTTCTTTGCTCTTCTCTTTGCCTTATATATAAAACTTTTAAAGTATCTTCTGGCTGGTCCAACGATGTCACAGGCCCTCACTGCTGTCCTGAATGCCTCTCCTATAATTACTTGTGAGTGCCATTTAGTGCAACAATACTCTGAGGACAGGCCGAAAGATGACGCCACCTTAAGTGTTGGGTCCATAACAGCCTGGGCTCAAAGCAAGTAGGTTAAATGACAATGGTCATCATTCAAGTCAGAACACTGAGGACACTATTACTATTACTGGGCTATTATGATTTTTTTTTTTTTACTTGTGTTCAGCTGAAAAACAGCTTCTTGATACACTTGAAACAGCAAAACTTCCCAAAAGCATCTCTTCCCCATTTATGTGCTATACAGATAAAAATACTGTAACCGAAACTGACATGAAGATGTTCTGTTAAATTGATTGACAAACTCTGCATTAAAAGCTCTCACGGCAGAGTGCAATACAACTACAAGCAGAGTGTATAAATGTGCTTTCTTTTGCAGAATATTAACCGGAGAGATGAATCACTTCATCGGCATGCAAGGCATAGAGGGTGTGAGGAAGAGGAGTGAATTACATGTCACTGGAACTGGAAAATTAGAAAAATCTTCAAATGGGGACAAATGTTCTAATGCTCTGGTGACTGTTAGACATGTAACCCCAAAAATAATTTGCTTTGTTTTGTATCGATCTCAGATTTTTATTTCTTTCATTTTTCGTATTTCAGATCCGAAATTTGATTTGGTCGTTATTCGGATTTTGTATCTGTCTGAATTTTCGTTTCGGAAAGATCCACAACAGGAAGTCACATGACCGTATCTGTAATGCAAACCTCAACAGCAAAAAAAAAATCTGATTGGCCAGGGAACAGTCACATGTTTCATTTTGAAGGAAATTCTGACAGATCTGAATTTTCATTAAAGAGCATTTTTCGCATTCGGAAATTTCAATTGCATCCAAATGTCCGAATGTAACAAAATTTGTACGAATATCCATTCAAAACAAAATAAAACTTACATGTCTAGTGACTGTAAGAATTTTCCTTACTTTGGAGAGCTCTCCTTTCATGTGTTAAACACAGAAAGCAAAAGGAACATCTCCCTAATAGGAGTGAGTTTAACCCTTCTATAGTGTATAATCAAAAACAGTAAAAATAAAGTTTTAGCATTAGAAATACCTTAAGCTGAGACTAAGATCAGGGGTTAGAACATAATGGATCCCATCACACTCCTGACTGGAAAACAGATGCCTCTGCATATCAAAATGTAAATAGTGGAAAGTCACTCGCACTCCAAAAACTTTTGCAGTCAATCTTCTTTAATGACCATGAAAGTGTCACATTGCTTAGCAACGTTTTGAGACCATATGGTCCCTTCGTCAGGCAAACAAATGTCTGGGGTTAAACCTTAAAAATTTATTCAAGCACCTTAACTATAATCAAAATTGTACCTTATTTGTGTATCACTCGGCTGCAGATCCTCAAATCATCTCTGAATTGGTGCTGACACTGTCCTTCCTTCTGGAGGGTGGCTACTTTTGTTCCCCATGGTCCCTGTGTGTGTTGTAAAGTAGCCACCGCTCCAAACTCACTCCCTGGATAGACTACAATCTCAATACAAATTAGTAAACTAAACATGAGATTGTAGTCCATCACAGGAGTGAGCTTGGAGCGGTGACTACTTTGCAACACACACAGGGACTATGGGGAACACAAGTAGCCCCCCTCCAGAAGGAAGGACAGTGTCAGCACCAATTCAGAGATGATTTGAGGATCTACAGCCGAGTGATACACAAATAAGATACATGTTTGGTAATTGTTAAGGTACCTGAATGCTTTTTTTAAGATTTATCTCCTGAGTTTAGCATTACTTAACTGTCAATTTTAACTGGTGTGCTCTATTGATATCTGCCCACATTCAGTCAATATTAGTTTCATTGTCGTCGCCTATCATCTTGCTCAGTATGAATTCTTCTGTATCCTTGACTGCTCTGCAAAGGCCAGCATCTAATAGAAAGTACTGGTGCATCTCTCAGTGGGTCCATATTATGTAATTAGTGATTTTGTTTTTAGCAGTTCATCTTTTTCAAATAATATCCCAATAATATCCCATTTTTAATAAGATGTTGCTGTTGGTGATGAACTATATTAGTAGTGTAAGTTTTTATTGTTTTTCTTTGCAGTCTCTTGTTACATTTACGTTACGTAAAAAGATTTGTGCATTCAGGGGCACTAGCAACAGCTTGAACCTCTAACTCTTTTGTGTTTCTTGCTGCCTTTGCAGTTTAGCATCTTTAATTTTTTAATTTTTTTTTTACAAATCACCCCCTGTCCTGTTTAATAACTGTTATTGTACCTAGAAAAGAAGCTGCTGAGGCTCCATTTTTTTCATGGTCTTTTTTTATCACACTCCGAGCGATGTTGTACATCAGTTTTGTCAGCTGCCATAATATAATCACACTGTTGCCGAGTGGGAGGGAAGATTGTGGGTGACAAAATAACAACTCTGAAACTTTGTTCTCGTTTGTGTATTGTTGTAAACACAATCTAAAAATAGTTGAGGACAGCTCAGTGCCAGGAATTAGCAGATAAGGAACTACCCAGACAAATTCTGGATTTAACGAATATCTGGATCTGGATAAAAACGCTGGATAAAAAGAAAATCCATCTGACTGTAGGGTAATAAAACAGATAATCAATAAATGAAACCCCAATAGGGATGCACACCTTGGAAATCGGCCATGTACCAATTAAATTATATTTATTGAACAGTATTTCAAAAACCCCTATTAAACATATTTTAATAATCGGTACGTGGTCAATTCCCAAGGTGTGCATCCCTATGGGGGTTTCATTTATTGATTATTTCAGATTCCTATTGGGTTTTAATACCCCTTGGGAATTTCTTATTCTTCATTAATCCTGTATTCAACTATTCCTTTCCCTTGACCCCTGTCAGATATTTTAATATTTTAATTTAATATTTTAATTTAATAAAACAGATATACATTATTGGTTTGATTACTAATGGCAGATAGATTGCTTACTTTGCAAGGGAATTTGCACTTTGCAGGGGAAGTTTCCCTTAGCATGCTGAATGAGGTGGAATTTGACTTTGCAAAGAATACCCGATCACATGCAAGCAAAATAGAAAACATTATATGTTTGTTTGGACGTGATTGGGTGATGTATCTTAGCAGGGCTTCGTCTCCCCTGAAGTAAAAATGCCCCACAAAATGAACAGCCCTTTAGCAAATCAACCCCAATGTTTGTTGGGCTGGGAAGGTGTTGCAGATTTAGAAGCCAGGCATAGATCTTTCAAATGAGATTCTTCAGAAAACCGGGGGTTTAGGGTTTAATACCCAACAGTGTTTACTCCCATCTAAATGTTGTTTTGGCTGTGTGAATATCAATATTCAACTTTTCTTAATGTGACACTAAACTTAGGTGTTAAATCTTAAAAATACATTCAAGTACCTCAACTATTAACAAAAATGTATCTTATTTGTGTATCACTCAGCTGTAGATCCTCAAATCATCTCTGAATTGGTGCTGACACTGTCCTTCCTTCTGGAAGGTGGCTACTTTTGTTCCCCATGGTCCCTGTGTGTTTTGTAAAGTACTACAACCTCAATACAAATTGTGAGATTGTAGTCCATTCAGGGCCGTCTTTAATACTGATTGGACGCTGGGCAAACATTTTCTTGGGCCCCCAGTTCCTGCCTATCCCGACCCCCTACCTGACCCCCGCCATGCAATTTTGCCAATGCATACGCAGGAGCGGAGCAACACTATGCAATACCAATCGCACAGTAAACAGAAGAGTGGCGCAGGTGTATCTTTTGCGGACTCAAGGGCGGGGCCGGTGCAAGGATTATTGTGTACACAGGTGAAGGTGCATTATTCACCCCCTCTCTCCCACCCCCGGCGCCCACAGACGACTGTATGCAGCCTTACTAAGGTTTATTGCCCCCCATCATATGTACATGGAAAGCATGTAGTGACCCCATCACATACAGACAAGCAGCATGTAGTGACCCCTCTCTCTGGTCGTTGTGTTCCCTAATACACACATGCAGCAGCCAGTACAGACACTCAGGGCCTCCCCATCAGACACCCCCTGTTCATGCTGCACTGATTCAGGCTGTAGTCCCCTCACCTGGCAGGCTCCCTATCCCTTATCCAGGTGCAAAAGCCACCTTTGGCAGCTGCCCTTTGGGCCCCACAACAATGACTGGGCCCTGGGCAGCTGCCCCTTTTGCCCCGCGTTAAAGAGGGCCCTGAGTCCATTACAGGAGTGAGCTTGGAGTGGTGGCTACTTTACAACACACACAGGGACCATGGGGAACAAAAGTACCCCACCTCCTTAAGGAAGGACAGTGTCAGCACCAATTCAGAGATGATTTGAGGATCTGCAGCCGAGTGATACACAAATAAGGTACAATTTTGATTATAGTTAAGGTGCTTGAATACATTTTTAAGGTTTAACCCCAGACATTTGTTTGCCTGATGAAGGGACCACATGGTCTCAAAACGTTGCTAAGCAATGTGACACTTTCATGGTCAATAAAGAAGATTGACTGCAAAAGTTTTTGGAGTGCGAGTGACTTTCCACTATTTACATTTTGATATGCAGAGGCATCTGTTTTCCAGTCAGCAGTGTGATGGGATCCATTATGTTCTAACCCCTGATCTTAGTCTCAGTTTAAGGTATTTCTAATGCTAAAACTTTATTTTTACTGTTTTTGATTATACACTATAGAAGGGTTAAACTCACTCCTATTAGGGAGATGTTCCTTTTGCTTTCTGTGTTTAACACATGAAAGGAGAGCTCTCCAAAGTAAGGAAAATTCTTACAGTCACTAGACATGTAAGTTTTATTTTGTTTTGAATGGATATTCGTACAAATTTTGTTACATTCGGACATTTGGATGCAATTGAAATTTCCAAATGCGAAAAATCCAAATGCGAAAAATGCTCTTTAATGAAAATTCAGATCTGTCCGAATTTCCTTCAAAATGAAACATGTGACTGTTCCCTGGCCAATCAGATTTTTTTTTTGCTGTTGAGGTTTGCATTACAGATACGGTCATGTGACTTCCTGTTGTGGATCTTTCCGAAACGAAAATTCAGACAGATACAAAATCTGTGTCAGCACCAATTCAGAGATGATTTTAGGATCTACAACCGAGTGATAGACAAATAAATTAGATTTCTATTAATAGTTAAGGTACTTTAAGATTTAACTCCGGAATTTAGTGGCACTTACAGGTAAAGCGGAACTATCGGCAAAGCAAAGAAATGACACATATAATGCAGTCTGTCACTAGTATTAAAGCAGCAGTTTTTGTTTTTATGAGTTCTCCCGTTAACATGGTTTATTTAACTGTTGATCTTGCCAGCAGATCTGTTTTATTTCCACTTTCTTTAACAGGGTGTCAAACCTGTTTGTACTGCAGTGAAATCGCACAGCAGCATTGTCACCCTGTAGACAGGGCAGTCACAAAACAATGTCAATGCATGTTAACTGTATTTAATGTGAGCAAGCACAGGCTACATAAAATGGACATTGTGCAAATCCATTTAGTGCAGCAATACTCTGAGCACAAGCTTTGAGATGACACCACCCCAAGGGCCAGGTCCATGACAGCCTGGGCTCAAAGGGAGTCGGTTAAATTGCAATGACCATCATTCAGCCTGGATGACTGAAGACATCTAATTGCAGCAGGGGACAGCTCTGAGTTAAAGTTTGGACAGTTTTTTGTTTGTTTTGGAAAAAAAGGTTGAAACCACATAATTAAAAATTGACCATTGTAGGCACCCCTGTTGGGTTTATATGGTTTGTCCAAACCTTTCTTATTGCATCTTTTGGTATGTGCTCCTGCATTGTGCGGAGAAGCAGATGGCTTTTCTGTTAGTCAATCAATAAGGTCTGGAATGCAGTGGGTTTTTGCAGTGTTACTCTCTGTCCTTGGAGCCTTTCTGTGTAAGCTGAGAGTCATACACATACTTTGCCAGATGTAATTCTGCATCTCCTTGAGTTAAAACATAATATAATTCATGTCATTCTTTCACACAGCACACACATCGTATTAAAATGCAGTTATGAATTTAGAATTTGCTGGAGCATGTGAGCTGCAGTCATGATAAAGACATAAGAGAAGCCAACAAAAATCAGTCTTGACTGACACGTGGTATGCTAATGAAGACACTGAGATATGTGGTCTGTGCACATTGGTATTAGCGCCCACGTCTTCCCAATCCTTTTTTTTCCTCTCTGTTCTTACTTTTAAAGATGAAAGCAGGAAGCTTTGCCAACGTTACTCAGAGCCTCTCTAATAAAATTCACATGAAACAAGCACAGGTCAGCATTAGCAAATACAATAATGCTATCTCCATCATTACTTGCAGCCCAGGTAAAAAATGCCATGGTCGCTGGGGGTGTTTGACATCATTAGAGATTAGTTATTTCTGCGATACCATTTATAAAACATCATTGCAGGCTAGTGGCTGCAAACCAAACCGTCATTGGAAGGCTTGGTTCACAGACAGTGTATGGAGCCGATCCAAGTAGCTCTGTAGCTTGTGATTGCTGTGATGCCCAATCATAACAATCATAAATGTAAATAGTAAATCTGAAGGGAGAACTAATAAATTAAAGTACATTTATTAGCACCAATGGTAACTACAGCAGATTTAGGGTAGGAAGGTTTGATTGTGGGGCCATTTTTAACTCGTTCACCCCTCCTCCCCTGTACATATGTCCGCCATCGTGTTTCTGCAGGGACCTGTATATTAACCCTTTGCCTCCCTTATCCTGCACATTAACTGCCTTATCTCCCTCCTCCTATTGTATATGTCCTGTACATTAACCCCTTCACTTCCTCCTCCTGCTGTGTATGACCTGTAAATTTAATCCAGTTCTGTATCTAGTCCATGCTCCTTGTTCTAACCTCCTCACTATCTGCATATTTCTTCATTTTCAAAACATTGTGGCAAACAAATGAGATTAACTTGGGGAGTCTACCTTCCAGAAAGGGGTTTGTTCATACTGTCCTGGCATTTCTATATGATATGTTTTATAACAGTAAGGGAAACAGTTGTTTCTTTAAAAAAACGTTGGTCTTTTTTCCTTTGTATACTAAAAAGTAATAATAAAATAATTAAAGTGGCACTAAACTCAGAACGTAAATATTAAAAATGCATTCAAGTACCTTACCTATTAATTAAAATGTATCTTATTTGTGCATCACTCGGCTGTAGATCCTCAAATCATCTCTGAACTGATGCTGACACTGTCCTTCCTTCTGGAGGGTGGCTACTTTTGTTCCTCATAATCCCTGTGTGTGTTGTAAAGTAGCCACCGCTCCACGCTCAAAGAAAGGAGTGCGCACTTTGAGCCTTTGAGGCTTTGAGTGCAGCCACACCAGGCTTGTAATTTTGAAAAAAAAGCAGAGAGCTGTCTGCAATACTTGTCACCACCCCCCTAAGAAGTCTCAAGCTGATAGCAGGGTCGTCGGTGGCTGTTTTTTGGGTTTTGCAAAGTGGATATCTCAGGTGTGCTGCGGCTGTGGAAATCGTCAAAGCTGCTACTAGATTAAAGGTAAAGAGTATATTTATTTACCAATTATGTCATAATTCTCCTTTGATTTGTGTCATTTATATGTCTGGAGTTAAGTTTTAAAGAATATTTTCCTTGCTGTCATGCTGACCCTCCTTTAATTCTTTAGGGCAGTGGGTGAGAACGAATATGGTATTTAGAACTTTTGACTTTTCTCATTCATTCCTGATCTGCATACTTGTTCCAGCTCAGCGACTCAGAAAGTGTTGAAGCCAGGGGATCAGCATAGGTCAGGCAACTCAAATTTTAAGAAAAAGGGTTACAGATTTAACGAATAGTCCTGTCTTAGTATACAATAAAGCCCTTTTTTTCTGAATGTTTCCCAGAAGTTCTCATGAAAAGGCAGTTAGGTGGATCATTATTTACAGGAGTAAAAGCTGTGATCTTGATGCATGAGAGCCTTTCTATTTTCTGCCATGTTTCATATCCACTCTGTCTCATTTTCTTGCTCTGTATCTCCGAATTGCTCTTTGAAGATGCAACCTGGTCTCTGCCTTTGTGTTGCCTCAAGCAAAATACTTTCATCCAGCGCATGGTTTAATTCACTAAGATCAATATTTTAACACTTTCCTCCCATTTACCACTCATTGTATCATCATATGGTCAACATGGGAAATAATGTTCCTTAAAGTGGTCTTGACATTACCTAAGCTAACCAGAGTGAAGAAGTACTGCTGTTATTCTTCAGATCATTTCCTATTCCCCTTTGGAGCCCCTGCATTCCAAGTCTAGTTTGTATTTAGGACTTGGCACCTGCCCAGGTTGGCATTAAAGTAGTAACGGGATGACATTTATTTGCTAAAGCACTGTGAATCATTAACAATGATCATTTTGTTTCTTTTAGAAAATACAATGTTTACCTTTTTTTATCCTTTGTTGCATTTCAGTGCTGCTGATATCCTCCAGTTCCTTTGGATTGATATTATGTCATGCAGCTGCCCTGAGCTTTCCAATGGTGACGATCAGGGCTGTACCTATAATGAGGCAGGCTGTATCTCATTTGGCCACATGGGGGGATGGCAGGTGTGTCTGCCGCCTCCTTTCCGGCCAGAGTGTTCCAGGTTGCTAAGAGCTCTTAGCAACCTGTGATGTTCTGACCAGCATCATGTCCAGCTCACTGATGTCACAGGTTCCCAGGAGCTGAGTGGGAATGCTCTGGCTTGCGTTCCACCCAGCTCCTGGTAACCGGTGACCTCAGTAAGCTGGGCGGGATGACATTATCATGGCACCCATTCCATTCACTCCGTCTTACAGATGCCAAGAGTGGGCTTCCACTACACTAAACTTGCACTGCAGGTAGTATGAACCAAAAAAACCCCACAAGAAATAGGAGTTTTTTTTTTTTACAAGAGGACAGACACACAATGTCTATTCTACCAAAAATCTCTATTTCCCAGCTGTTTGTTTTCAGTTCTGCTTTGAAGCATAACTAAATCCCTCCAATAAAATGTAATATATAGCCAAGTGTCCGTTAGGTAGCTGCATTAGTTGTTATTTTTTTTAGATTTTCTTTTCACATGGTTAGCCCTCAAATAATACTTCTTGTCTCTGGTTTGCTACACTCACTCATCCTGTGTATCTATGGAAGAAGCCTTGGTTGTCAGAAAAGCTGGACTTCCTCTCCTTATCTCCATTACATAGGGGTGTGGGTAGTTTACTCAAGAATGATAAAGATTTGTTCTTTATTTTCACCTCACAGGAAGTGGAAGCACACTGTATGTCTAGCAAGATCAACAGTTATTATTTGTACTTCCCTAATATTTGGTGAGTCTGAAAAAAATACAACGAATGCAATCGCCACATCTAAGGGCTGATAAGCTGCAATTTATTACATTTTTTCCTTTGTTTAGATATATTTTAATCTGATCAGTTAGATGGTTTACCCATCATACAGTGTGCTAAAATGACAAGCAAGCAGCAAGATGTAAAAAAAAACCTCTTTCTTCTGTATGCTTGTACACAAAGACATATTAATGATTGATTGGTGGATAACCAATCAGAGGCTATCCAGGCATCTATTGCAAATCAGCCTTATTTAAGATGACATGAAAGCTTGGTGGTATAATGTGCTCATGCCTACTAATTATAATAGTTTAATAAAAGCGTACTTTAAAGCTAAAATCCAGGCAGATGTAACATGACTTGAATTAATGGCGTTCGGTATTCATTAATAAATAATTAAATGAATTTGCTTGTACTTACACTGCATGCATTTTAAATGCAAGCAGTGTAAGTAACTGTATACAGGAGAACTCATGCTGGGAGAAGGAAAGGTAGCACAATGATCCAGTCAGCTATGCTGCAGTGCTCATGTGCTAATGCTAACAAGGAGCATGATGATGGGAGGAGAGAGCAGAGTAAACAAGTGTGCAGCACAGGCTGGTTGGAGGGTGTGGGGGGCAAGACCCATAAGTGTTACTTAAAAAGGGAACTTTACCCATATCTTTGAAAAGACAATGACACCTTTTAGAATTTTTTTGTAATGACAATCTACACACAGAGACTTCTAGATAATTGCCGGCTTTTTACTCTTTGCATACCTTATGTTTCTTTTCCTCCCCAGTCTTCTCACAGTGCCCATTTTTATTAGGGGAAGATGAATCCATCTCCTTTTACTTCCTGGCACATGGACTAGGTCATGTGACCATGCACATCATATCAGGGGAGGAACATGCCTTTCCTGGAGATCTTGTGAGATTGCATAAGAGATTTTCTAGCAATGCACTGCCAATTTAACCTTTCCAGGATGCATCATTTGGGCAGAGCTTACATCACTAATGCCCAAGAGGACCAGGAAGTGAAGATCATTTCATATCGGCATGCAGAGCTGTGTGCTGATGTGATTTTTAGTGAAAGGGGGTAAATCTGTAAACAATAAGTCAATGCAACTGGACTTGCTGAATTTTTCTTGAAGACGTTTCACTGGACATCCAACCAACTTTCTCAATTCAGAAAACGTCTTCAAGAAAAATACAGCAATTCCAGTTGCCTTGACTTATTTTTTTACAGAAATACCATGACCTGGATGAATGAGAACCTTCACAGACAGAAAGGGGGTAAAGTCCGCTTTAACTACAGCAGAGTGATATCAGGTCTCTTGCTCTTCCAGACAGGGTTATCTTATGTGGAAGAGCTGTGTAAATCTCAGGTGCCCAAATCAGCAATGGCCAAGCAATGGCGTCACATGGAAGGAATAGAAATCCTGTGCTCTTCCATACCTAGAAAGTGCCAAGTATGTTATTTTGATTTACTGGGCCAATACAGTGGCGGAGTAGCCAAGAGAAGCATTAGCAACTGTGGGGACTGCAATGTAAGTTAACACCTTTCCTTTCCCAGTACTGGAAAAGCACAGGTTCACATAATGTTGTATTTATTATTGCACTTTTTCTTATGCACAATATTCTCTGACTATTGGTAATAACAATCCCAATTATATTCCAATATTGCTTTACCCACCTTTTTTTTTTGTGTGTGTGATTCAGCTAGGAGAATTTGGCTACGTAAGCGGCTTGAGCACTAGAATGCTTGAACTCATCTATGCTGAACAAAGATTATTAAACAATCATCCATTCAACCAGCCTGTCATGAAAATGCCATTACCCAAATGAAAATATTTTAAATGTCAGGCTTAACAAGCTGGTCAGACTGCCAGCCGCTCAGTGCCTTTTTCTCTCTGTCTCTTTCCCTAACTTTGACTTGTAGAAATTACAATATTAATCATTTTTCATATTTGGCACCGACTATTTTCATGGTGATGCTGTATAATTGGGACTGTTCATTTAAAAACACCCAGTGAAAAATAATCATTAAAGTAATGGTAAGCATTAATATGGGAACAGGGACTTATGACTTGGTGTCGAATTACTAGTGTAACATCAAAGAACGAATTATAATAAAAATCATAAGAAACTCGCTATTGTGCTTATTTGTTTTGAAATAAAGGTTGCACAACCATTGGGTACACAAAATAAGGTTGAATTTAAACAAAAAAGAAGAAAAATAATATCATGAACACATTAAAAACAGAATTACAGAAAACATATACATTCAAAGCTAAAACAAACATGTGAACTGTCTATCCTTCAAAAACCTTTGTAAATCTGTTCAGCTGGTTCTTGAATCCAGGCAATGTGGCAGACTAACCAGATTGTTGACTTCTCTACAGTTTTCTTCCAGTCTATTGACTGGACAACAAGTAGTAAAAATGAGCGACCTTCTGAAAAGCTTGATCAGCTGTGACTTGGCTGAACGTTTCAAAAATTTGAGAGCCTCTGAAATATTGGAATTTCCAAACCGTAAGTCCCATTGGTAAGCTTAGGTATATGATCTATCCTTTGAAGGGCACATAGCTCCCAGAAGCCTTTTTGGAAACTAAGCAGCCGGTAATAAAACTGTAATTTGGATTTGGCTAAGAACAACAAAATTCAAATCTAACGCAGTCCGAATTTTAGGATCAGCTCCATGAAGGATCATCAGCACACTGATTCATCATCATTCTCTGCAGTCACCAACCCCCAATGTGATATTGATAGCACTGTGGAATACAATACCGCCTGATTAGGTCATGCTACTGTCCCAGTCCTGCTGTGGAAATGATTGCAGGAAGCTAATCTAAAGAAGGTTTTGGGTTCTTATGCCAGTTGTATTTTTTTTTTAAAAATTAGTGATTTTAAATGTATTCTTAAAGTGACACTAAACTCAGGAGTTAAATCTTAAAAATACATTCAATTACCCTAACTATTAACACAAATGTATCATATTTGTGTATCACTCGGCTGTAGATCCTCAAATCGTCTCTGAATTGGTGTTGGCACTGTCCTTCCTTCTGGAGGGGGGGCTACTTTTGTTCCCAATGTTCCCTGTGTGTGTTGTAAAGTAGCCACCTCTTCAAGCTCACTCCCACAATGGCCTACGATATCAAGTTTAGTTTGCTAACCTATATCAAAATTGTAGTATATCACAAGAGCGAGCTTGAAGAGGTGGCTTTTCTACAACCTACTACATAGGGAAAAAAAGAGAAAAGGGTATTGACCATCCCTTAGCAAATTATTAAAAGGAAAAGTTCAGCTTCATTAAAAGTATATATAACATACCTGTTCTACAAACCAAACTATTATTCAAATTCTAAAAAAAAGAAGCTTTTTTATTTTAATTTGTAACCAACTATAAGATTCTGTGTTGACAGGCTGGTATTTGCTTTGAGTGGGTTTTGCATTCCCATACAAGTCCATGGACTTGCAAAACCTGCTTGAAACAAGTTAAAATGAAATCAGGAGTTCAACTGAAGGTCAAATGTGCCAGTCAATGAATTCTGAATGATCACAGAAGCATGTTAAACTGATACTATCGACACAAGCCCAGAGCCTATTGACACAAGCCCAAAGTCTATCAAAAGAGGCTATATTGTTCTAAGAACAAATGTAATTGGTGAGGGTGCTCTCCGCACACCTTTCAGCAGTCCCGGCCAATAAAAAACAATGGTGCTTGTAGTAACTACCACGGATGGCACCGTGCAAAACACAAAGTAGAAAGATAGGTCACCAGCACTCCAAAATAATTTAAATGAATAAGTCCTTTTTATTGGACAATTGTGTCACAATAATCAAAAAGGCTCTTTTTGATTATTGTGACACAATTGTCCAATAAAAAGGACTTATTCATTTAAATTATTTTGGAGTGCTGGTGACCTATCTTTCTACTATGAACAAATGTAACATTGTTTTTTTGTGCATCCATGACTAGTGTTAGGCTTGATTTACCAGAATCCTCATCCCCTGTTCAAATACGTGTCCAATCACAGCAGATGTCCAGTGCAGCCCCAATGCAAGACAAGGCAATTTTCCTTGTTACGGATGGGCGCCAAAAAAAATGGCATACATCAAAACTTCCTTGCACCCCACTGTGCCTGTAGAACTTAATGAAATGTCACTTTATTATGTATTAAGTATTTATATGTAGCGCTGACTGTTTAACACAGCACTTTACGAACTGCATTTTCACATGAGTCCTTGCCCTCAAGGAGCTTATACACACATACAGAGCCAATTTTGACAGGAGCCGATTAACCTTCTAGCATGTCTTTGGATTGTTGGAGGAATCCCACACAAGAACAGTGAGAACTCGTTGCAGATAATGCCTTGACTGGGATTCGAACCAGGGACCTCCAATGCTGCAAAGCAGAAGGTCTAAGCACTAAGCCTGTGTGCAGCCCATCATTTGTACCCAACACTGCACACCAACTGCTGTGTGATTTAGCACAGTGGCTGGTGTGAATGGGCCTTAAGACTCACGACCTTAGTCAGATATCTGCAGATATTTAGGTTAAATTTCAAATAGAACATCCACAGCATTGTGAAGTGTAATATTTAGCTGCTACAACCAATAAATACATTAATACGTTAACAGTATTTGTGGTAAAAGAGGGGGGTTTGTGTGTGTGTGTGTGTGTGTGTGTGTGTGTGTGTGTGTATGTGTGTTCATCTTTATTGTAATGTATTATAGCCCTGTAGCCAAACTTTTCTTCATCTCTGAAATGTCCTCCCAATTTTCACAGCATGTGTGTGTTCATTACAGTTAAGAATCAATTATCAGATGCCTGTCAGCCAAGAGGACAAATCTTATCTGTCTGCACCGAGATTAGCCTGCTATATTCTGTTAATTATAAAGAGCTGTGCATTACTGGGCTAGAAATGGTTAGAAGCCAAATCCTAGGAACAGACAGGACACTGTTACCAAATGAAACTGGCTACATTTATAAATATGGTATGCTTGTAATGCTGGAGACAATGGGGTGATTTACTAAAGACAACCAAATCTTCAGTTTCGGATCAATTTGAATCTATTTGGATGGAGTTTATTATGTTGTTAAATGTGAAAATCAGAAGAAAAAAAAACAGTGTGGGGTCCCCCCCAATTCCTACCATACCCTTTAGATCTGGTAGGAATTTTAGGGGGACCCCATGCAAAACAAAAAGTGTTATCCCCAAAACCCCTTACCAGACCCTTGAACCAAGCAGCAGCCTAGCAGAGCCGGAAAGGGGTGGGGCAATTGTGCACCCCCCGGACCATACCAGGCCATATGACCTCAACATGGAGCAGGGTCCCCATGTTGATGAAGACAACAGCCTCTTCCCCACAAACCTGGCCCTGTGTTTGTGGGGGTCTACAGGCAGGGGGGCTTATCTGAATCTGGGTGCCTCCTTTCATAAAGGGGCACCCAGATGCAGCCCCTCCAGCGAATGAGTAAGGGCCAGTTGTTACCCCTACACATTCACCAAATAAACTTTAAGATAGTAAATAGACACACCACACCAGTTTGAAAGTCCTTTATAAACACACTACACCGTTTTGACAAGTTCTTTAATGATAATAATAAAAAAGTCCCATGATGTAAATCCATCGTGAAGCACATCAACCAGTGCTGTAGATCCTCCTCAAGCATGATGCCCGCCGTTTGCTAAATCAACAAAAGGAAAAATCCCCGCCACCACATCCGCACATGACTAACATCGGCCGCAAGTGGCAGCTCTGCTCCGGAATGTAAACAAAAGGCAGAGCAAGTCCAATGACGTCATCTTTGTTTACATTCCATTAGAGGACAGGGTCACAGAAAGTAGTTAAAAGGGCGGGGACAAGTCCTGTGACATCACTGGACTTGCTCCTCCCCTATCCTATTTTCAAATTTCATTGCCATATGCCACTTTTTTAAAGAAAGGAATCCTTATCGTGCTGTCTCAGCTTAGTGAATTAGGCTATAATGTGTGTGGCAGTGTCACATCACAGTCATAGTTGGCACTATATATATAGTGCTATTATGATATATACAGCCCCACTTTAATGCAGAGGATAGGAAATCATACTACATTATACTAAATAGAGGATGCCTATTGTAGGCAGTTATATTTGCCAAATGATGGGCGCTAAGAAAATACTTCTGTTGTTCTGCTGTTGTTATTTTCTGTTGGACACATTCCCACTAACCTTTGTTGACCTGTGCATTCTTGGGGTTTGCAGTGTCTACTCTTCTCCTCCACAACATGTTTTTAATATTTAAGCCCAGCTCTAGGTTGAGCATACAGAACCCTCATGCACACACACACACATCACCCTGGGAAGTAGACTGAATTATGCCATGTATCTGAAGAGTGAACGCCATCCAGGACTACAGAAGGGCAAGTAGTGCAGCACTAGAGCATAGAGAGGGGATTACTGGATGTGCACTTTTTAAAGTATGAATTGTTATCTGCATCCTCATTTTTTCTTTGCTTCTATTTTTCAAAAGTTACCACTACACCCAGTGAAAGAGAGGGTTCCAAACAAAACAAGACATTCATTGTTTTTAATCAAATATATTAACATATTGATTTTGAATACATGTTAAATATGTATGACTTTGTTTCCTAGACCTGCTTGTCTCATTATGACCCAGCTGGATGTGAACTGTACAAATTAAGGTTGTCATCAAAGTAATGATAACAATTTTTTATTTTTTTTTTAGAAAAAAATGCAAAATAAATAGGAAATAGTTTCATATACATAATCCATTAAAGAATGCTATGTGAATACTATGTGAAAAAAATGAATAGCTGGTTGAACAAATACTTAAAGTGACACTAAACTCAGGAGTTAAATCTTTAAAGTGCATTCAAATACCTTAACAATTATCAATACTGGACCTTATTTGTGTATCACTCGGCTGCAGATCCTCAAATCATCTCTGAATTGGTGCTGACACTGTCCTTCCTTCTGGAGGGTGGCTACCTATGTTCCCCATGGTCCCTGTGTGTGTTGTAAAGTAGTCACCAATCCAAGCTCGCTCCCGGGATGAACTACAATCTCAATACAAATTAGTCAACTGAATGTGAGATTAAAGTCCATCATAAAAGTGAGCTTGGAGTGTTGACTACCTTACAACACACACATGGACCATGGGGAACAAAAGTAGCCACCCTCCAGAAGGAAGGACAGTGTCAGCACCAATTCAGAGATGATTTGAGGATCTTCAGTCGAGTGATACACAAATAAGAAACATTGTTCTTAATTGTTAAGGTACTTGAATGTATTTAAAGGTTAATCTCCCGAGTTTAGTGACACTTTAAAGTGCTGTTAAACAACAATAGGATTAAGTCAGTTTAGCAAACAAACAATCTGCTGACAGTTATGAGGTACTTGCAAATACCTACAGCAGCTTTTAGTGCCCCAGGTCTGCTTGAATAACAAGGAGTTCTGATAGGACAAAGATGCAAAGGCTGCTACCGGTATTAGAGCTTATGAGCTTGCCCACTTCTTCCCACTCCCATACATTTCATTTGGCTCATCTTTATAATGGGCTGCCCCACTGGCCAATAGGAATCAGTGGAAGGTTAAAGTGACACTAAACTCAGGAGTTAAAACTCAGGAATGCATTCAAGTACTTTAACTATTAACGAAAATGTATCTTGTTTGTGTATCACTCGGCTGTAGATCCTCAAATCATCTCTGAATTGGTGCTGACACTGTCCTTCCTTCTGAAGGATGGCTACTTTTGTTCCACATGGTCCCTGTGTGTGTGTGTGTGTTGTAAAGTAGCCACAGCTCCAAACTCGCTGCTGTGATGGACTACAATCTCAATACAAATTAGTAAACCGAATGTGAGGTTGTAGTCCATCACATGAGTGAGGTTGGAGCCAAAAACTCATTCAAAGTAATGCATTTGCCCACAGCACCACAGCAAACGTGTTCTCATGTTCCTAGTGCCTGCAACTGGTGATCAAGCCACCAATGAAGTGTGAAAACAGAATCCATTGCAGAGAACCAAACTCCAATTTACCTTGTCAGTTGTTATACTTCAACCCTGTGCAGCAGCAGAGATGCCAGTATTCTTGAACAGCCAATCAGATTTCGGCTGGTCAGTGCATTGTTTCTAGTAAGTTGCCGCAGGCTAATGAACAACGCCGCTGGTATTTCCCAGCGGCCCAAGTATAAAATAATCTATTTTACCTGTAGGAAGGAGCAGTAAATATTGTAGTATTGTACTATTTAACTTTTCAGAACAAGAGCTTCCTGTAAATCCCTGACCACTTCAACTTAAATCCCTTGTACTGCTTTAATGCAGAAGGATATCATAAAAAAAAAAAAAAAAGAATTGATTGCCCTTTGAAGTGTGTGCTGAACAATATCTATGTTGCTGCGGGCAAAAAACAGCAGCTTTTTCTGGGGGATTTGGAAAAGGTAAGACTTGTTTTGGCATTGTCTTATGTTGTAAACAGGAAGTCCAGACCTGCCGCGAGGCCTTGGGTTTTTATCCCAAACAAACAAGTTCAAAATACTCCTTCAACTTTCTTTCTATCAAAGTTTTTTTTAACTCTAATTTAATAAATAACATGTTAAAGATATTTCACATTGATTAAGTTCAAATAAAAAATAAACTCTAAATAAAATAATTAAGTGAAATCAAAATAAAGTAACACAGGGTGATAAGCAAGTAACGAAAAATAATCAGAAGTACATAAAAACAACATAAAGGAAAAGGGTTGGGTAAAACATTGGAAGGAAGAGCAGGCTTAAAGTGACACTAAACTCAAAAATGCATTTAAGTATCCAAACCATTAACACAAATGTATCTTATTTGTGTATCACTCGGCTGTAGATCCTCAAATCATCTCTGAATTGGTGCTGACACTGTCCTTTCTTCTGGAGGGTGTGTACTTTTGTTCCCCATGGTCCCTGTGTGTGTTGTAAAGTAGCAACTGCTTCAAGCTCACTCCCGTGATGGACTACAATCTCAATACAAACTAGTAAAGTAAACATGATATTGTAGTCCATCACAGCAGTGAACTTGGATCAGTGGCTACATTACAACACACACAGGGACCATGGGGAATAAAAGTAGCCACCCTCCAGAAGGAAGGACAGTGTCAGCACCAATTCAGAGATTTGAGGATATACAGCCGAGTGATACACAAATAAGATACATTTCTGTTAATAGTTAAGGTGCTTGAATGTATTTTTAAGATTTAACTCCTGAGGTTAGTATCGCTTTTACTTTTGATCTTCCCCTAAACCTGAAAAGGAATTCAACCCCTAGTCCTAGAAAGTGATGTTTGAAATAAGAAAATCATAAATTCTGTTTTGAATAGACTGAATATTTCCTTGTAAATCTATTTGATCTTTGTGAATCCTGCAGTTTAGCAGTCCAGGCGATTAGGATTCATGAATTGAGATTCTCTGCAGAATGGACAGATCTGATACCACTTAATGTAAATATGACTGGCTTCCATTGCTTATAAAGGTTTAAAATCATTTTATTTTTGTTTAGTATGAACAATAGCATTTCAGATGTCAGAGAACAATATGTAATGTGGCACATTGAAAATCCTGGCTGAATAAGGTGTTTAAAAGACTCACTGCTAAGCAACTCTCACAAGCAGGGCCCTCCTAACCCTCTTATGTTGAATTGTATTCTAACTGTACTGTCTCC
Source organism: Nanorana parkeri (assembly GCF_000935625.1). Classification (NCBI taxonomy): domain Eukaryota; kingdom Metazoa; phylum Chordata; class Amphibia; order Anura; family Dicroglossidae; genus Nanorana; species Nanorana parkeri. The sequence goes on from NW_017306416.1 coordinate 558,552, forward strand.
CTTTATTTTGTAAATGGAAAACTGTTGGTACTATACAGTATAATGCTATATAGGTTTTTATAATTCTGTATACTATTACTACTATTACTACTTCTCTTCCTCCTCCTCCTACTACTACTACTACTACTACTACTACTACTACTATTAATAATAATGAAGATAATAATAATGTTATTATTATTATTA
>NW_017306416.1:558981-570304 GCF_000935625.1 Nanorana parkeri
TTATTATTATTATTGTTATTATTATTTTTACTTTATTTTCTTTTACTTTCCAAGATGAGCTGTACAGTTTTTATTTTCTTTTAGCATTGTTAGTTACATTCTTTGGTAATGTATAATTATTAGACATGTGCACTGCCAAACAATTTATTTAGTTTCATTTCGTTTTAAATTCGGATTTGTGTTATTTCGTTTTTCAGGATTCGGGTTTGAAAGTCAATTCGGAATTCGGATTCGGACGAAATTCGGTAGCGTTAGTACGAACGTTCATTTCGTTTTCTGTTCTTATTCGTTTCGTTCGTTCGTTTGTTTGCAGCAAAAGTGACATTTGAGGGGGAAAAAATATTTTTCTCCTTCTCTAATGTCACTTTGCTCCAACGAACGAAACAAATAAGAAACGAATAAGAACAGGAAACGAACGTTCGTACTAACGCTACCGAATTTCGGAAATGGAAATTCGGATTCGTTTGTATTCGTTATGTCTGTAATTCGGAATTTGAATACATCCAAATGTCCGAATTTCCGAAAATTCGTCCGAATTTCGATTCGGAACGAAACAAATCGCACATGTCTAATAATTATCTTAAAACCCTGACCTGCTTGGCATATTGGTCAGTGTTACTTATTTCTCATGTGCATTATTGCATTATTAACAATGTCAAACTTAGCACATGTTGCATCTGTGACTGGACAGTGAAAGGAGATGCAACGGATGGATCAGCTCATCTCTCTGTCACTCAGCTCTCTCTCTTTTCCTATCAGCAAAATCCTTGTTAGCACGTAGGAAATGCAGCATAACTGACAGGCTACTCATTCTGCTTCTTCCTCTCTCAGTCTGAGCACTGCTGTACAGTGAATTGCAAGACTGTGATACCAATTACAATTCAGGTACTTCCACTGCATGCATTAGGAAAAACAATTGTAATACAGCATTGCATTACTGTGTGTCTTTTATATCTGCCAGGAGTCTAGCTCTAAGTAGAGAGAGAGAGAAAAAACAGAGTTAACTTAGCTGAGCAATGTCTTGATTTGTTCACTGCAGTGGTGCTTGGAATAAAAGGAAAAAAAAAATCTTTTGTCTGTGAGCATTAGAGGAACATATATCTTTATGTAGCAAAGGAAGCCGTTTATATCAAATGACATTTGAAGAACCATTGCTTGCAAGTTACGTAGGACATAATTTATTAAATGTTATCAGTGAAGCGGTGAATGAGCACAATGCGCAGCTATTGTCTTTCCCAATGTAGGGAATCTATATTAGGCAACAAGACTGCGTCTCCAAAACGTTCCTGTATGATAACAACACCAGAACTGTCAGTAGCACTATACGTGTACGTATCGGGGTAAAAGAACAAAGTAATCAGACAATATATATGTAAATGACTTATACAATCCAAAACGGAATCACCCTTTGCCGTTTTGCATTTCCTGGGACGTGGATGTTGAGATCTCCGTATCTAGCCCCCACCCCCACCCTACATTGTCCAGGCACAGAGCAGTTGAAGTCCCCAGCATTATGCAGTTTTCTGTATAGTTTATGAAATTTTAAGCAATTTTCAAAAGATAAAATTAAGATAAAATTAAGCTCTTCCTGAAAAGTTAACACAAAGCAAATACCTGCCCCACTCCCTGCATTGCCAATCTCTGCTTTATCGAAGAAACAATATTGCTCAAAGATCTTCTGCATTTAACACTTATGGGAGTTTCGGATGTTGGCTCCCGCTGCTACGTTTTGTGGTTTCCTCCATGGAGCCCCTACATTACTAAAGAGCTTCTTTTATCCATTAAAAATAATGACAGAATCGCTTTAAGGGTGACTTCGGTTTGATTTAGACCCAGTGTACATCTCACCCCCAACAAAAAAATTAAATGAATTAATAGATCCAAAATGCATACTTGCCAAATATTGGTCCTTGATCCCAGGGCACTGTTAACCCTGCCCATGGTCCCTATTTTGTGAGCCTAGTTTTTGGGTGGGCACGTTGATACCACAACCACATTACAGGTTGGTCCCACCTAGACTCCATCTCTAAATATGTATGTATGTAAATATGTAGGAACTACCCATCATGCCCAATGTAGGGGTTGGTCCCACCTAGACCCCACCTGTAAATATGCAGCCACCATTTACTTGTGGCCCTGAATTTGTGTCTTTTTGTGTTACTGTGCATGTAAAGTACCTCAAATAATACTCATGCTACGATACCAAGACACAACAATTGGCAGGGCAAATATGTGGGACTCTCCTGGCAAATTTGAGTGAGTTGGCTTCTATGCAACTACAAGCAAATGGCTAACTTCTGTAGACTTACCAGAGATGACATGCATGTCATGACTTACCAGAGATGCAAAAGTGACACCCTAGAACAGGGGTTCTTAAACAAGGATATGCATACTCCATGGGGCTATGGGAAACAATTGATAGGAGAATGGGACTAGATTTATGAACATTGCCATCAAATGAAATTTGATTCTCTACATCAGCATTTCTCAACCTATTTTCAGTCACAAAACCCTTTAAAGGTATGCAACATCTTGGGGCACCCTAATCGGAAATGTAAAAATGCAAAAATCCATACCAGACCCGTATCCCAGATAGGGGCTAGCGATGGATTTACTTCACATCAGAATCCTCCCTTTTACATCAGAGCCCCCATTACATTAGGAGACCTCTTCACATCAGAGTCCCCCACTTTATATCAGTAGCCCTCTTTACATCAGAAGCCTCTACACATCAGAAGCCCCCTTCACATTAGAACCCCCCTTTTATATCAGGAGCTACAGCTGTGGCAACATGTCAGAGAGTGGAAGAAGGTACAGGCTTGGAGGGAGGAGAACTAGTGTCCATTTCTAAAATGTATCCCACCCTCCTTGGATTAGTATAATTAGTATCCATGATGCTAGTAAACATTTTGAGGCAGCTAGAAGGCACCCCAGGGTGCTACGTCACCCTGGTTGAAAAAAAGCTGCTCTACATAACTGAACCTGGGGAAATTGACTTGATGGGGGTGATTTACTAACCTAAACACACGCACGCACCAGGTGCGTGTGATTTTTACACAGCAAAGCGTATTTATCAACCAAAAAGTCTCTATAAGCATGTTTCCACTAATGCCATATATGGAAAAATCATGCACATGATGCATATATAATGCTGCTTCACAGTTTAGACAAAAATGGTTAGCTCATGCATTTACATTCCTGCATTCATCAACGCAAGCAACACAATATAGAGCTAATTTACACAACATCACCTTGCAATTCAGGGCAGGGTTTTGCACAACACACCTGCTGGGTGTGTACACACTACAAAGGTGTTTAGATTCCACCCATAGATCATGCTGGGAGGGAACACACTACAGAGGTGTATACATGTTTGTGGTGTGTTTATAAGGTTAGTAAATCAACCCCGATGTGTCAGATGATAAGCGAGTAAAAGAAAGTTTAGGATTTAGCTACAACTTAGGTCTCAGTCTGCTCGGTAACTCCATGACCTTGCTTCATATATGACAGATTCAATTGAAACATTGCTTTATGAATAGTAGCAGTATTGTCATTAAAAAAAAAGAAAAATACAACAAAAAACTGTATGCTGCAGCAAATGATTTAATAAGAATATTCAATGTTATCTTTTTGTGTGACGGAAACAGGATTCGTAAAAGCACTTTGATTAATGCTTAAATTTTTTTTTCAATCCACAAGTTTTTTATTTTATCCGAGGGACAAAAGTTAGAAACTACACAGGCAATTATAACATAGTGGCATTTAAATTGGCCTTGGAAATTACAGAAAGAAAATATGTGCCGTTTTGATTGCTGCCATTTTTTTTTTTTTGCCCTTGATAAAAGATTGTCTGCAATTTATTTCAGCTCCGGAGCTCAGGCAAAAAGTCCTGGACAGTCTCAGGCAAATAATAAAAATTTGAATTAATTGAAGGCTTATAAACTTAATAGCATAGTGACCTTAGACAAAATTCTTCTTGAAAAAGCAATTATAGATGGATTTTATTGTTATGTTTTGAAGGGGATTATGCTATCAACGGGTCTTCCTGACCTGATGTAAAATGGAATTACTGGATGTGAACACAACCAAACGAGCAATATTTGTAAACGTTTCTAAAAAAGTGCTACAATATTGAAGGATATCTTACCATCTGCTAAGTGTGAATACAATGATGGAAACACTAACAAGATATTAATACACCTTCTTGAAATTCTGTCCTGAGTGTAGCGACATTTTTCACCATTCTTCTAGGAGAAGAAAATCCTTCAGGTCTTTGAAGGATAAAGGCAGAGGAAATGTTTGCATTCTCTACCCAGATGAAGTAAAAGTTCACTTCTGTCGAGAAAATAAAAACAGTCCCCTCTAGGAAAACTATATACATCGCAACCTAGTTTACCCAACAAAGATCTTTTTCCTGAATAACCTTCTGCTTGTTCTACCTTCTCTTCTGAAGAAATTGATAGGTGTTTCACCATGCACTTTTTCCCCTGAATATGAGGGTCCCCCCCTGAATATGAGGGTCACCCAGGTACGTTTCTAAATCCTGGCACAGAGAGTATGCGCCATAGATCTTCCACTTAGTAGCCCCTATTTAATTTACAATGGTTGCTGTCATCCCAAGTAAACATAAATATCTTTCCAGAACTTTGATGGTGAGGATTTTTGTACCTTATGTACATGTGCTTTCACATCTCCGCTACAAAATACATTTTTCCCTGAAGGTTAACTGCAATTCACTGACTATACAAATTATACTATATGGCAGTGGCGTCACAAGGGGGGTGCGGCCCGCACCCGGATGACACCATTGGAGGTGTGACACCAAAATGACTAACAGTGATTATATCTCTGTGGGGTGTCACCTGGTACCCGCACCAGGTGTCACCCCGCCTCGGGATGCCTCTGCTATATGGCCAAAAGTACTGGTCACCTCTCCAGATGATTGAGTTTAGCTTTCAAGAAAAGTGTTGTGGAAATGCTACAGCATACAAAGACATTCTAGACAACTGGGGTATTTACAACCTTGTGGCTGCAGATGGTTTCAGTATGTGCCACAGTCCCCAGAGGCAGCTCCATAAAGACACGGCTTGATGAGTTTGGTGTTGAGAATCATAAGAAGATTGCATAGAGCCCTGACTTCAACCCTACTGAACAAGTTTGAGATGAATTGGAGCACCAATAGTGAGCCAGGTCTTCTCGTATCACATTTTATACCTACTAGATTATAAGCTCTCCCAGCAGGGCCGTCGCAACCCTATTGCACTGAAATTGTATTGTGTTGTAAATTGTATCGTACTGTCTCCTCCATTTTGTAAAGTGCTGCACAAATTGTTGGCGCTATATAAATCTTGTATAATAATAATACCTGACCTCTCAAGTGCTCATTTGGCTGAATGGGAAAAAAATAGCTGACTTTTTGTCTCTCCCATACACATTTCCCTACCCAGCTCTTAGCAACCAGGCATGCTCTGGCTGGCTTTCACCTAGCTCCTAGCAACTAGTGACATCCTGGTTGCCAGAAGCTGGGCAAAATGCCAGGGGTGCAATTTGTTTTAGATATGCCTTCCCCCTTCTACAGTTCCACTGACATACTGACTTCAGCACCACTTTCTGCATCATTACACTGTCAGTGTAGGGTAACATGGCGACACCCGATCTGAAGGCAGGTCCATGACACCCTGCACTGACAGTCTGCCCTCGGTCTTTCAGGTTGAATGACACTATGCACCAGGAATTACAGAGGAGGGGACAACACTGGAAAGGAGGTAAGTACTGCAACCACGGCTGCTTTTACCTAGAGCTGGAGGGCATTTTTGTAACACTAAATTAGCCTGCAATTGGGCTTTAAAGTAACACTAAACTCAGGAGTTAAATATTAAAAATGCATTCAAGTACATTAGTAACAAAAATGCATCTAATTTCTGTATCACTCTGCTGTAGATTCTCAAATCATCTCTGAATTGGTGCCAACACTGTCCTTCCTTCTGGAGGGTGGCTACTTTTGTTCTCCATGGTCCCTGTGTGTGTCATAAAGTAGTCACCACTCTAAGCTCACTCCAGTGATGGACTACAATCTCATGCTTAGTTTACTCATTTGTATTGAGATTGTAGTCCATTCCGGGAGAAAGCTTGGAGCGGTGACTACTTTACAACACACGTAGGGACCATGGGGAACAAAAGTAGCCACTCCTCCAGAAGGAAGGACAGTGTCAGCACCAATTCAGAGATGATTTGAGGATCTACAGCCGAGTGATACACAATTTATAAATGTTTGTTAATAGGTAAGGTACTTGAATGCAATTTTAAGATTTCACTTATGAGTTTAGTGTCACTTTAAGGAATGCAAACGATATTTATGTAAACTGTACAGTAATCTGCAGTCATATCTAATAATGCAATCAGTGAAAGATAAAATTCTGACCGCTACTTCTTACCGCACGACTGTAAATCACCTGATATGGGTCAGCATTGTATCTTTATTTTTTAATGCATTTTCAGATTTGGATAAGTTGTGGTGTTTCTCTTTGTGTCTGTCAACAACGTGTCTGCTTTGTTTTGTGAAATCGGAATGGCTTTGTGTGCGATGCACTTTGTTAATGAAACACATTGTCAGAATGAAAGTGTCTCGCTATCTTGTCATCTATGAAAGGCAGAATTCGCTTCTTCCCTCTATCTCGATACGCACCTTTCCTTCCACTCTGCAAAGATTTCTATATAGTTCTGTTGAAAACCAATACATTGCACTCAGTGGAATCTGTCTTGGAGAATGACACATTTATCCATGGTGGTGGGTGATGAGAAGTGTATGGTTATCTCCAAACTGATCATCTCTGTGAAATAAAAAATAAAAAAATACTATAGCGCTGACATTTGATTTTGAGTGAAAATAAATGAATATACCATTTCTTTCAGAATCTAGAAATTGAGACCTTATAGGTTTGAAGCCTTATAATGAAATTTCAGTTTTGTAAAAAAAAAGAATACATTATCCTGTAGGTTAATGCTGAACTCTATGCACACATAAAAGACATAGAATAATGTAGCTTTGTTTACATTGATATATCCTCAAATGTGTTTCTGTTTTTTTTTTATATTTGTTTTATTATTATTATTATTATTAAAACTCTACACTAAGAACATCTGATGAAGATTTTGCAATTGGTAAGCAGCTGTTATAACTGAGTGCTAGTTAGAGGTTTTTTTTTGTTTTTTGTTTTAATTATTATTGAGTTCCTCTGTATAGGAATCAGGTTTAACGTTGGAGTTATTGTTAAAATGACTATAATAACCTTTCCTGTAGTGCCATCGTCACACTCGGTACACATTCCTGGCAGGTACATCAAGATATCTGTGAGACAGTCTCGCAGGAAAACCATGTACGGTCTCTGAAGATCGCAGAGCTGGAGAACCATATGTTAAGCTGACATATTGGGCTCATACATTTTTTCTGGATGTGTCAGCAATTCTCAAACATCAGGAAGTTTCTTCCAGTGCAGATGTCACTCCGTCAGACTAATCCTTGCAGAGTAGATGCCTAGCAGGTGTAAGTTTCTCCCACGTCAAAATGAATAAAGAGGGGAAGTCATCCGGTGGTTTTTCTTGCGGGAAAAGTTAATTATTAGAGATATTACGCAATCACCGCAATAATGCGGAAGGCAGGCCAATGCCAATAATTGAAACAAATTAAAATGTTGCTTTATAGTGAGATAAAACACTATTTCAAAAGTTAGGCATTCTACATAAGATCTAAACACTAACATAATGACTTTCTGTTTGCTAAACACTGTGTATCATAAATATATGTATATACTGTATATATGTATATATATATATATACAGTATGATAAAGTGCTTGTTTTCACCTTTTTTTCATCCTTGCATCTCGGTACATCTTTGCAGCTGCTTCCTGTCTACATGCACTCTAGCAATGGCTAAATGGCCCTTCACACCTTCACAGGGAAGGTATTTCTGATGGTGACAACAGTGGATCATGTCAGTGTGATGTGTGCTAATATGGCCACCTAGAGCAGCCTTTCTCAACCAGGGTGCTGTGACACCTTGGTGTGCCTTCTGGCTTCCTCAGGGATGCCTCAAAATTTTGTGGTAGTGGGACTGTGATAATAAAGACTGATGTGAAGGGGGCTCCTGATGTAAAGGGGGAACTCTTAGATGAAAGAGGGGCTTCTAATGTAAAAGGGGGGTTCCTGATGTGACGGGGGTCTACTGATGCAAAGGGTCACTCTGATGTGAAGGGGGAATCTTGATTTTTAGGGGTCACTTTAAAGTGAGGGGGGGGGGTGCACTTTTTTGTGTGCTCTTGCATGGGATTCCTCATTTCCTAATAAAATCTGTGATATTTTAGACTGGGGTGCCTCAAAAATGTGCATACTTTTAAAGGGTGCTGTGACTAAAAAAGGTTGATAAATGCTACTTAAGTGTCCATTGGAACTGCATGTAACAAGGTGACAATGCAGGAGCACAATTACCAGAAAGGAACATACAGTCGTATTGTTATAACATGATGTTTATATTCTAAAATCATTCTGTATTTTAGGCAAAGCCTTAATGCAACATGCATACCCCACTTAATGGTGGGAAGGTTGACAATGGTGGAGGATGAAGTTCACAGTTCACTAGCCAACCTTGCAGGGCCGCCCCCACTCCCTCCCCACATGTATGCTCTACATGCACGTGTTAAGTCTAATCAGATGGCAGGGTCAGCAGGTTTGTTTTAATTTTTCCTTAATTTTTAATTTATTTTGTAATACTTTTTAATCACTTTTTTAAAAAATGGTTCACTTAACTTTTGCTATCACAAAGAGGCTAACGAGCACCTATGTGGCAGCATTTGGTTCTCTCTATGGAGACATCAGGTGTCTATTTGACCCCTGATGTCTCCCATGCCCTCTAGTACAGATGACCAAGCACAGGATCATACTTGATCGTCTGTTTACCCAGCACTTCATTGGGGCTAGTAACAACTCTGAAGCAGGAAGCACTGAGAACACAGAACTTCCTGCTTCATTCATCACAGAGCAGATTGGGGGATGGACATTCCTCGGTTTTCTCCCACTATCCATCCTGACACCATTTGCTGTTGTTCTGGGCCCCCCAAAAGAGCAGGGGACCCTGAAAACTACAGTGAGGGGGCACAGTAGCAGGCTAGTACAAGTGAGCTGCGTGGCTGCACAGCCGCCCAGATCACTTGTACTTGACAAACTGCGTAGGCACCACAGGGAGTTCTTGTTGGGGAAAGCTGTGTGGGCAGCCCTCATAGTCCACTCTGCTGTCCTTATAGGGGCCCGGGCTCAGTACAGGAGGGCTAGCTGTACCCCCCTGGATTGGCGGTCCTAGGTGTGTTGGGGTGCTACTCACAATGAATGACATCGCAATGCATCTACGCATGTAACTTTAATTACATTACTGTAATGCACGTGGTGTGAATGGGCCCTTACTCATGGATTCCCTGGAATATCTGAACACCAGACTTCTCAGGCTTCTAGTCACAACTTGCTTTCTGCCACCACTGCAGATACACTGTATGCAAATATTTTATAAAGTAATTCTTCTAATAATATTGGAAAGCAGCTTATGCTCAGCATATTCTGCAGACAAGGTTTTAGCCAGAGAATATTATTTGTTACACTTATTCCTGTCTCTAGATTCAATTTGGAAGAAAACAAACGCGGCCCCACTACAAAAAAAGCCATTTCATTTGTTTTCCAGGTAACGCAGGCAGACAAATTTTATTCTGTGCTGACTTTAACTATAAACAAATAAGTGTAACCTGACAAAAGAGTGTGATAAAGATGTAATGAAATGGAATAAACAGTCAGTTACGGTAGATCTATCCTGAATGGAGACACAAACCTGTAGCCAAGACTCCACAGTCAGAATGATACTTTATGGGCACAAATTAGTTTATGGGGTGCTTGCCCTCTGTCGTTATACATCAGCTTACTAATAAGACTTGTCGTGTACAATGATTACTTCTATAATAGCTTGGCATATATGAGAGTAAACATGAAAGGCACATTCACACCAGAATGCAGTGCGCTGTGATGCATATGTTGATGTGTGCTGTGTTAAGCTACCCCTTTAAAATGAATGAACTGAAATGCATCTTGATGCACAAGAATTTGGGGCAGGCTGCATTTTTTTTCAGCACAGGGCACTCTGCATTGGGCTGCATTGTATTGCACGTGTGCAAGGCCAATATTAGGAATCATGGGCCCCCGTACAGACTACTTTGCGGGGCTCCCGCCACCCCTCACTCGGTTTACATACACACGCATGCCCTACATGCATATGTTCAGCTGAATCAGATTGCAGGGCCAGATTTAATTTAATGTAATTTATTTTATTATTTTTTACTTTTTTATTTATTTGTATATTTTATTTTTCCCTTCACTTTTGCTACCACAAATTGGCTAACGAGTCCCTACGGTGACAGTTTTTCTTTAGGGAGACATCAAGGGTCTATTACAACCCTAATGTCTCCCCTGCCCTCAATTCAGATGATCTAAGTGATCTGCTTTAAGTCCCCCTACAACCACCACTGCCATTTCATGGTTTAGTTTCAGAACCTCAGTGGTCAGTTGAGGCTTTTGTATTGGGCTGTTGAATGTTGGCGTGGGGCTTATTAATTGAGCCTACCTGAAGCCTGACCCTAGAATTCAAGTCTCTCCACTAGAAAGAAAATGTGTTCCCGTAGGTTTTGGGGGAAAAAGTTATTGCATGCTCAGACAGCAGTGGTAGTTATATGACGGGAAGCAGTGTGATGTAAGAAGGAGCTTGGGACACTTATTCCAAACATTGTGCTAAGGATAGTAAGATATTCCTCAGAATTTGGGCATGTCGGGTAGCAGGAGCCTCGGTGTAGAAATGTATGTAAAGCAGTAGTCATAGATGCACAAGTATTGTGAGTTACTCATTCCAAAACCTTTACAAGGAATAGCAAAATACTGTTCATAGTTTGGGCCTGGCAGGTGGCAGGAGCCTTGGGGTGGCAAAGTAACTAGAACAGTAGGCACAGATGCACACTTGCAATGTCAATGTGACAACATTGGTAAGCTGAGGTGTATGATCTATCCTTTGAAGGGCATACATACATGTCCTACATTCACATGTTCAGCTGGCATGGTTGGTTTTACATTTTTTAATTTTTTTAATTTATTTTATTATTTTTTACTTTTTAATCACCATTTTTATGTATTTATTTTATTTTTCACTTAACTTGTGCTACCACAAATTGGCTAATGAGTCCCTACGTGACAACATTTGAAGGTGACAGTTTCTCTTTAGGGAAACATCAGGGGTCTAT
>NW_017306416.1:571473-608850 GCF_000935625.1 Nanorana parkeri
TGTGGGGGGGGGGGGCTTACAAAATGTAGCTATGGGGCCCTGGGAATTCTAGTTACGCCCCTGCATGAAGTCCCTCATTATCTTTAATAGTGATAGAACTAAAGCTTTACCGAGTACCACTGTTCATTCATTGATCCCTCCCTCAACAAATTTTCTAATGTGCTTACTAAAGTCCAGCAAAGCACTGTTTAAAGGAGAACTATGAGGTGAGTGCTTTTCACTCACCTCATAGTTCTAGCCGACCTGTGACAATGAGACAGTCACAGGTCGGCTCAGTAGATCGGGAGGTGAGCGAACACATGTCGGTGTTCGCTCACTTCTCGATCCTGTCATGGCTCTCTGCCGTGACAGGGGATTCCCCCCTCCCCGCTCCGATCCTCCAGCGCTGACTGGCGGAACGGATGGGGGTGGGTACAGCTGGCTCTGCCTCTAGATAGGCAGAGCCAGCTGTCACTCACGCAGCTGGGCGGATCTCGACATCAATGTCGGGATCCGCTCCGGCTGCGGCGTCTCAGTATACCGCGAGCTGTAGCTTGCGGTATACTGAGCTTAGGGTGATGGGAGGACGCTAGTTTGCGTCCTCCCGTTACCCTAAGGAGAACTATGGGGAAAACCCCTGACCCCATAGTTCTCCTTTAAGGCTAATTTAGTGAGGAATCAGTTAACTGACTGCTACATTTTTGAAGGAAGAAACCCAAAGGAAATTTTGCAAACTTCATGCAGCCAGTGACCAGCAGGGATCTGAACTCAGGATGCCAGATTTTGAAGGGTATTCAGTGTGCCTCTGTTCTTTCTTAGCTGCTTTGACATTTTGGGAAATAAAAAATATTTTTTTGCTGTCAGTATACACCATGTCCCTCAACCAGGAAAAATAAGTAGCAGATTTATATCTCCGAATCTCCGCTGAGAATGAAACAAGAGAGAGAGTGACCCAGTTCCCATTATATTTTGGATGTAAAGATGTGTACAAGACAGTGTGCTAATAAATTGTCCACACATCATCCCTCTACGCCAACACCTAATGGAATGCTTAGAATTTCTGTTTACTGTTATGATCTAGTAAAGACAAGGAACCCCTTTGCAATTTATAATGTCTTCATGATAACAAAAGTTATATTGTAAAGTTGAAGGAAGGGTCTCATCCATCATCTGCTATCCTATTTAAGCCTCTGGGTTTTTTTTTTATATTGGCTGTCATATCGTTTGCTTAAATTTACAGTCTGTTCTTACTAAAAGTAAAGTTCTACAAGGGTTATTTGGTGTTCAGTATATTTATGGATTAAAGTGTTACTACTTTACTGTTTAAAGTGTTACTTTATGTGTTACTGGAGGTATATGAAGGAGGGTGCCAAAATTGGTGTGTAAAGGTTCACAAATGGGGCTTCTAGTCAAGGGAGGACCAGGAGCCTTTGGCCTGGAAAGCAAACACAACTAATTATTTTATTTATTTGTTTATTTATTAAAGGTATCTATATGGCACTGACAATTTTACACAATGCTTTACATAGTGCACATTGACATCAGTCCCTGCCCTTAACCACTTCCAGCGGGTTCATGTAAATGTACGTCCTCCACTGGAAGTGGTTATACTTAGAACACAGCTGCTGCTGCTGCTGCTGCTGCTGCCGTGTTCTTGGTACCGTTTTAAACAGAAACCCCCCCCCCGCGGCCCTAGGTGCCGCCGTAGGCTTCCCGGGCTTCAATGTGCCTCGTGTGAGCCCGGGACCGGCATGGAGGGTCTCCCCTGATAGATCGGAGGAGAGATCAGCGGCTTATAACCGTTGAGCTCTCCTCCGATCACGGGACCCGGAAGTGATGTGCATTACATAATTTCCAGTGTCACTGGGCACAGTCTCCAACTCCTAGAGCCAGTAGAAGAAGCAGGTGAATCAGATCCCTGCTTCATCAGCTTCTTTGGGGTCCCTAGGTGACATTAGGGGTCTGAAAGACCCCTGATGTCTCCATAGAGAGGACCTGTCACATTATATTTGCTATTACATAGGGGCCTTGTTAGCCCCCTATGCAATTGCAATAACCCTGAGTGTGGAAAAAAAAAAAAAGAAAATGAAAGTAACAAAAAAAAGCAAAAAAAAAATTGAAGTCCCCCGCCCCCCACATGCACGCACATACAACGCAAACACGCGTTGGATGCGCCTACGTGCAAAAAAAAATTGCGCCACACATGTTACATATCCTCATGAGCGTCAGATTGAGAGCAATAATTCCAGAGCCATTGATCACTGTTAGCATTAAACTGATGAGCCATAAAAGCTTTGAAAGCGTTGCCTATGGGAAATTTTGGTTATTGTTGTTTTGTGCGGTCTCATGGACGCACGCAATTTTAAGGCGTGACATGTTTGGTATCTATTTACCCAGCGTGACCCCATCTTTTATATTTTATCAAAAAAGTGGGCATTATATTCTGTTTTTGTGCACTAAATTTCATTCTAGTGTATTTTATCCTAAAAATACTTATTTGATAAACATGTGCGCAAATACCATGCAACATAAAACATTTCAACTAGCATCTTTTTATCCTACAAGGTCTCTGCTTTCAGAAAATATATCATTGTTTGGGAGTCTGAAGCTGTTTTCTAGCCACAAATTCAGAATGTATCATGTGTGTGCAAATGTAACAAATTGTATCGGGTAGCAAATGGTTAAAGAGCTTACAACCTAAGGTCCCTATCTCACATCCACACATACAGGGCAGATAGAGATAGGATCTAATTTACCTACCAACATGTCTAATTTACCTACCTACCAACAGAGATAGGAGCTAATTTACCTACCAACATGTCTTTGGAGTGCTAGAGGAAACCGGAATACCCGGAGCAAACTCACGCAAGCACAGGGAGAACATGCCAACTTCTTGCAGATATGAACATTAGACTTTTTATGGTAGGGGCATCTTTTTGTGTGCTAAAAAAAAGCACTTCAGTATGCCATGGTACCATGTTGATTGCAGGGCATGGTGAAAGGTGGATGTTCCTAACAGACATGGTTTATTGTAACACATTTGCAGCTCTATGAATTAGTTCACACCTCAAAACCCGCAAAAGAAAGTCAGATAAGGAAGATTTTCCTCTGCTAGACTCTGTAATTGCAGGTCTAAACAGGGAGCAGTTAGCAATTAAACACCCAACATCTGTCAAAGTTGAGTGTGACCCGCACTGATTGATGTCTAAATGGTGCAGAATCTTCACTCAGAGCCACCAACTCAACATATCTTTTCGGTATTGGCCCAGGGGGCAAAAACTCAACAGCTCAGTCCACCCCTAATCCTTGCTCCACTAGATTAATGTGAGGATGAAGACTAGTTACCGGGTAGATTGTGCCCACCAAGTCAGAGTAAATGCCAATGTTGCATGTTTATCGTAGGTTCTCTTTTCATGATATGTGACGACTCAGCATCATATTTCGTTTTACAAGAGCAAATAAATATAATGAGGTTTTCATCGAAAGATGTAATTCCAGGCTTCTACAACCAAAACACTGACAAGTTTAACCAGCATGAAATTATTTTTTTAATCATTTTGCACATTGCCTTCCTTTAAAGCAAATGTGTTAAGTCCTTTGTATCTTCCTTCCCAGTCTCTGCGGTATATTTAGAAATAGTTTATCCATATAAAACATTTAAGAGTGACTATAAAAAATCTGTAACTGCATAAATCTGGTTTAAACAATATTATAATGTCTATGAATTACTGCTTTCACAATTTTACTGGTCTCATGGCAGTCCACAACGTGATCATTTTTAAAGGCAGACGCAGCAAATCAAAAATCCGATGTTAATTTTAAATGCATTTGCACAACTTTTAGACATTTTTTTAGAAAGATTAAAAAGAACGGGTTTCTTGCGATAATGATATGGGCAGTTTTACTTATGTATAAAGCTAATCTGAATTGTATCTTATTTTTTGTGAGTTTTACCCATTTGATAACTGAACCAAATTTATTGGTAGATAGAATTTGACAGTTAAAACATAAATGTGCCTGTTTTTACAACTGTATTCAATATTTTATGTTAAATGGTGATAAATGTCCTATTACAGATGTACATAATTATTGGGTGTTTATAGAGGATCCCTGTAGAGGAATCAGTGTTGATTGGTGACTAGGGAAGATGCTCATAGGTGGGGGCCTGACTGTATGGTTGCGCACACTTGCGACAAAGCACAAGCATGGTTGGCTGGGAGTGACAGAAAATAGTGGGACGTGAATGAGGCTTGCTTGGTTTATATGGAAGAGGATTTCAGCATCTTGAAGAGAACAGGGCATTTGGATAGGTCCTCAGAGCATCAGCAAAAAATACAGTTGAAGGAAGTCCAGTAGAGTCCAGTAACTGTTTTTATTATTCATAGCAAGCATCAAGCATCAAGCCAAGTACTCCCACTGTATTAGGGCTGAGACTACAATACAAACAATATATCAGTATAATAATATGGTATTCATTCATAATACTTAACAAAATAAAAAAAATTCTTAAAGATGTCAAAAAAAGTTCATACATTTCGCAAGGTCTTCTTATAGATTACAAGTTCATGCTTGACTTTTATACTGATAAATTGTATGTATTGTATTCTCAGCTTCTCAGCAAGAAAGGGAACTGATAAAGCCCAAAAAAGTGATGACAACCTGTCTGATGCTTGCTAAGGCCATTTAAAAACTTACTGGACTTTCAACAACCTCTGTGGTACTCTATTCTCTCGACTGTACATAAGACAATGTGAAAGGAGACTGATTGTGAAGAAAGCCCCTCTCACCCATCTGGTGTCTGGTGGTCCATTGATTTTTAAAAGTGCATCTAAGGTTTACTGGAAGTTTACCAGTTATGAGCACAGACAAACTTGTTTATCTACCCTTGGAAAGGTTAAGTGTGGTATGCAGTCCATGGAATCTGAAGGCTTATAACAGACATATAGGTTGTGCCATAACCCTTGGCAGGACCAAGTTGGTGAAGACAGTTAAATAGAGAAACACTGCAAGTATCTTGGACTGTGTGGCACAGTTGCAATGTATCAGACTACCAGATGATTCCTTCTGCCACTTTTCAGGGCCTGTAAACAGTATAGTGTATACAGTCCTTCTGCAGAACTGTGTAGGTTCAACAGAACCAGCCTACAGGAAAGTGCACCTATGTGTGTTTTGAAAGATTTCACAACATCTCCTACTTGATTGCAGCGGTTCTCAGCTCAGGTCGGAAGTTGAGTATGCAAAAGCCACTTCAAAGAGTTTCGACTCCTCAGGTTAAAATTCCAATGAATTCAGTAAAGCTTTATAAAAGGTCAGTGCAGACAAGTAATATTTTACTAATGGGTAGACATGTGCGATTCGTTTAGTTCCGAATCGAAATTCGGACGGATTTTTGGAAATTCGGATGTATCCGAATTCCGAATTACAGACATAACGAATGCAAACGAATCCGAATTTCCATTTCCAAAATTCGGTAGCGTTAGTACGAACGTTAGTTTCGTTTTCTGTTCTTATTCGTTTCTTATTCGTTTTGTTCGTTGGAGCAAAGTGACATTAGAGAAGGAGAAAAATATTTTTTCCCCCTCTAATGTCACTTTTGCTGCAAACGAACGAACGAAACGAATAAGAAACGAATAAGAACAGAAAACGAAACGAACGTTCGTACTAACGCTACCGAATTTCGTCCGAATCCAAATTCCGAATCCGAATTGACTTTCACACCCGAATCCTGAAAAACGAAATAACACAAATCCGAATTTAAAACGAAACGAAACTAAATTAATTTTTTGGCAGTGCACATGTCTACTAATGGGCAAAGCCTGGTGTGCTGAGTCAGCCCCTGGCTCCTTCTTTTATGTTTGGACAGTAATACTGTATGTATCTGCCACAATTCTACACACTGTTATTGTGCAGTTTGGAGTTTGGGGTGTTTCCCCATATATTTGTATTCCAGCATCTCAGTTGCATTCTCCATAGTGTCAGTTCAACAAGGAGAGCAGAAGCCCCTCGTAATGGCCAAAGCAGGCATTCAGACCATGGAACTTAGATATCTCACCAACAGAGCTCCAAAGAGGTGTAAGAAATCATCAGGTGGTCTAACAACCCAGTGCCTACAGAAATAATGAAATAAAAGCTTTCTGTGGTTCAATCTTTACAACCTTGTGATGGTCTGCTGCCATGTGCCCTTGCCAGGGATTATAGCATTTGTGTCTTGAACTAGGCCTAATCAGTTTTCACTGGAAAGAAGCTGGAGACCATTCTTTCCTGAATGTTTTATCGATTTCTGCTCATTTTCTCATTTATTCACCAAGCTGCCTGCTTTTCATCAGTTTTTACTTTCCGTTGTAAACCAGAGAATATTTTAAAGGTGAAATAGCCACACAATCCATTTATTTTTACTGACAAATAAGCCCTTTATATTCTCAGTTTCTACATAACCAAGTAGACATCACTGGCACCGCACGAGAAAAAGGCATTTCAGCCTCAAAATAAAATTACATCTTGCCTACCCAATTATTTCCCTAAAGTCAAAAGAAATCAAACATTTATTCAGAGCACTTTTAACTCAGAATATCTTGATGAAAAATTATACAGTGTTTATTCTGATGCCATTTCAGCTGTTTAGCTCCTTCCATTCAGTCAGTGACCCTCTTTCGCCAGGATACTTTATGCAATTTAAATTATGTTTTTCTTTAAAACCACATAAAAATCCCAAGAACTTCAAAGATCTCCTCTTTCTCTAAAACCTAATGAAACCAGGGATGTGGATTTGTTGGGCTTTAGTTAACATCTGTTGATTTGAAAGCCTTTTCCCCTAATTTCTGCAGGTCAGTTTTTAGAACACTTTAAAAGATTAATTTCAGAGTTCCATTTAGTGTACTCTGCTTCCTGTGGCGGGGTGTGTTCTTGCTGAACTGGCATTCAGAGAAGCTTCTTCTGTTCTGACTCTCTAAGTAGTAAATCGCCGCACTGATGCAATCTATTTTCTTTGCCTGCGTGGACATTTTTCACCACTTCTTTCGCGTTCTGCCAGTTTCAGTTGTTCGGAATAATCTCAGAACATATCCTGGTACGATTCCGAATGCCACAGAGGCTGCAGAGTATTTAATGGTTGTGTTGGCATGAAATAGGGCCATAGATCACAAAAATAAGACAGTTTGGTTTTGGGTTTTATAATGCTAACTTTGTAGTTGATTTTCTGCTGACCGTCAAGTTTCTTTGTGTTTCCTGTTTTACTGTTTCTTGGGAATTAAAGTTTTTTTTGTTTTCCTTTTCAAAGGTAAACTGTATATAGTATATATTAGTTTGAGTGCACATTCTGCAGTGGTTAAATCATTGTTTATGCAGCTTTCACTTTTTTATATCTATAGCGTTTAACGGAGTTAATTTACTAGAAGCTGTTTGCTTTGCAAGTGAATGTGCACTTTGCACGGGAATTTTCCCACTTTACATAGTGAATGAAGTAAAGCTCTGCTGTCTTCCTTCATCCAATCATGTGTAAGCAAAAAAACAGTTTGGTATTCTTTGCAAAGTGGAATTGAATTTCAACGTATTCACTACGGTAAAGAGAAACTTCCCCTGCAAAGTGAAAATTTCCTTGCAAAGTGAACAGTTTATTTATTATTGGGACACCCCTTCCAAATCATTGGATTCAGGTGTTCAAATCATCTCCATGGCCACAGGTGTATAAAATCAAGCACCTAGGTATGCAGACGCTTCTACAAACATTTGTTAAAGAATGGGTCACTCTCAGGAGCTCAGTGAATTCAAGCGTGGCCCCGTTAGGTTGCCACCTGCGCAATAAGTCAATCCGTGAAATTTCCTCACTACTAAATATTCCACGGTCAACTGTTAGTGGTATTATAACAAAGTAGAAGCAACTCAGAACAACAGCAACTCAGCCACAAAGTGGTAGACCATGTAAAATGACAGAACGGGGTCAGCGCATGCTGAAGCGCACAGTGAGTAGGAGTCGCCACCTGTCTGCAGAATCAATAGCTACAGACCTCCAAACATCATGTGGCCTTCGGATTGGCACAACAACAGTGCGTAGAGAGCTTCATGGAATGGGTTTCCATGGATGAGCAGCTGCATCCAAGCCTTACATCACCAAGTGCAATGCAAAGCGTAGGATGCATTGGTGTGGAGCACACTGCTACTGGACTCTGTTCTCTGGAGTGACTAATCATGCTTCTCTGTCTGGCAATCCGATGGATGTGTCTGGGTTTGGCGGTTTGCAAGAGAATGGTACTTGCCTGACTGCATTGTGCCAAGTGTAAAGTTTGGTGGAGGGGGGATTATGGTGTGGGGCTGTTTTTCAGGGGCTTTGGCTTGGCCCCTTAGTTCCAGTGAAAGGAACTCTAAAAGCATCAGCTTACCAAGACATTTTGGACAATGTCATGCTCCCAAATTTGTGGGAACAGTTTGGGGACGGCCCCTTCCTGTTCCAACATGACTGCGCACCAGTGCACAAAGCAAGGCTCATAAAGACATGGATGAGCGAGTTTGGGGTGGAGGAACTTGACTGGCCTGCACAGGAAAAAAAAAATCACCATCTGAATCTATAGGCCCCAATGCATTTGGATGAGATGAGTTGGACAGGACTAAAATAATGGGCGGCCTCATTGACCGAGAGAGATGGGCGGCCTCATTGACCGAGAGAAAGACTCCAGAGGCAAGGTGGGTCAGGAAGGCCAAGTCCAACTTATACAGCAATGGTTATCTTTCCAAAACAACTTACCTTAGGTCCCAGGTGATCCTGCCACTGCCCGGGATGCCTTATGATTGTAGACAATTCATATTAATCTCTAGGACTGCATTAAACTGGCTCAAAAGACTGTGTCTGGAGTTCTGATGTACCTGATTTGTCCTTGACTCTTTTCCCACAGCCTCTAGATGGCTTAGCAGAAAGGACATCTTCTAGTTTCAGATATATTGGTCATCAACCTCTTTACCTTAGTGAGCAAATAACATCTTAAATTTCCCTACTAAGCAAACACGTCTGATTCGGGCTAACTCATTTCTATTAATGAGGAAAGTGTTGATTTACTTTCTAATCTTCTAAGTTTGTTGGAGACTCGAGATAAATTAATTGCAGAACTTGCAGCTTTTCATCTTGAGCCCCTAATCCAAATGATGCATGAATGCTTAATCTGAATTAAGACCGTCTGAAGTTTACAACCAAAGTTTTAGTTTCCGACAGTCAGCATAAAGCGTAGACTACTGATTAGAGCATAACTCTTATCGTTTAAAAAAAAAAGAATACTTTGTTTCATGGCAGCATTAAACATTTGCTGGTTATTAATTTCTTGAAGGTTCAATGATCTTAAAGGTAATATTTTTTCTTTTTAATGAATGCCATCAGGCCTTGACTGGCCATCTGGCTGCTGCCATATAGGTTGGTGTGTCAGTATTTTGGATTTCTGGAAATTGTTAAAATGTATGCTTGCTATGTAATGTGCAAACATAACACTTTTATTACCTTTCATAGAGATCACATTCCCCTGACACCTTCATCTGTGTTGCTATCCAGAAGAACAGTGACATCTTTGTTCAGGCATCATCTAGGGTCAGCTTCTACTTCCAGGACTGGGACACTGCATCAGACAGTCCAAAGAGTATCCCACCGCACTCCTTACCAAAACCCCTTGAGGACAGGTGCTGAAATGGCTGTGGCTGGGGACATCTTGCTTCAATCAGGAAGCAAGATGTCACCAGCACAGTGGGAGATTATGTCAAACAACATTTGTTTGACATATTCTTCCAATATGCTGATGACATATTGATTCCTGACTGGATTAGAGAGGACATAGTCTTTAAATCCTGGTGTCTGTTTAGTTCTTAAATGTATTCATGAATGTCTGAATTAGAGGGAGAGAGGAGAATGAGGAAATGTTTCCCTCAGACAAGGCAGTCACTGACTGGAGTTTATGGGATGCTTTTAAGGATAAAAGGTAGGGCTTTTTTGGAAAACAATACTGTTGTTGCACATTGTGGCATGCTAGGAATGCATCCGTGCAGACTTGTAAAGTTACTGAAATGTCCGTGTTAGGCCCAACAAAATCACACAATCATATACTAATTTTGGTATGGGCCCCCTTTACTGTTCTAAGGCTAATATCTAAACACGGCTGCTAAACTGAACATAAAAATATGTATTTTGCGGTGTCCCTACACTTTTTGTCACATAAGTGCGGGGTCTTGTAGTGGGGCATTTGAGGGGGGGGGATCGCTGGTGCTGCACATTACGGGAGTTTGTGCGGTGGGGGCACGGGTGATGAACGGCACCTCTGGCTCCAACTACAGTGACATCAGTGAGCTGGGCGGGATGCCAGACAGAGCAACACAGACACAGGTTGCTAAGAGTTCTTAGCAACCTAGGATGCTCTAGCCTTACAGGAGTTGGCAGACATAGCTCACACCCCCCATGTGACTCAATAAGTTGCTGCCTGAGGCAAATGCCTCATCATAGGGATGGCCCTGCATGTGTTATACTGTTATTTTGTTTTCTGATAATACAATATCACTATATGATGTATTGGTTGTTAACGACCTGCACCCTCAAACTTCCTGTTGACATTTGCTTTTATGGAGGTTTTGAAGTACAAAGTTTCTTACGCTAAATATATCTTTCTTTTTTCCATGATGTTCTGTACATTTGTAAAACTGTAATGTGAAAGTGATGGCTTTTGGGCAAGTCCACTTCCCAGCAGGATAGTCCCTAGCCTTTTACTTCCTATTATGTGGTGATCCTTTCCTTTTGGGGAATATCATTTAAAAAACAACTATCCCTCAGAGTGCTTAGTGCTTCACACATCAGCCTGTTTGTGTCATTCTTGATAATGTTTTTCCCTCAATGACAAGCAGAGATGACAACAGCCCATTCACCTTCCCTGTATGACCACCTATGACTACCTTGCTAAACATGCTAGTGGCAAGGCCTCCAACACCTCAGTCTTGTCATTGAAGCAAAATGAATGGTCCTTATTAATTATGTGGTACCAAGGAAGGACAAAAGCAAAGAGACTGGTGTGGAAAGAATGCTGTGCTTCCACAAAGTACTACTTTTATATTTTTACCCAACTACAACAAAGGATGAACTACCACATAAAACAAGTAGATAGGCATATGTACTAAAAAAAACTTCACAAAGTGTTTAGGTCAGTCTGATTTAAACCCCTCCCCAACAGTACATACTCACCCTTTCTTACTCTCTATCCCATACTCCTGGGTATGAAGGAGCATGTAACTCCATATGGTGCTTGGTAATTGCCCCAGTGCTGTCACATGGGATTGGAAGAGTCCTCAGCCCTGTGTAAACTGTAGGGAATTCAGAGCTCAGTCAAAGCTGTCTTTCTACTCTCCCGGGGCTGCTGGTGAGGAGGGCATTAACGTGAATCTTTTGCCTTGCTCTTTGCATTGTCCAGGTTCACTTCAAGGAAATAATCCTGTAATACGATATGCTGTATGTTTTTCTCTCTACTTCTTCCTTTAGGAGTTTTCCTTTCTATAAAAGTCACTCACTGGAGAAGCTATACCTATTTATTACTGCAGAACAGACTGATCATGAGCCTTTACCTTTTCTGATTTGGTGAAGACAAGGGAAAAAACAGCAAATGATCTTGGGGCTCCATTCACATATAGGGTTTGCCTTTCCAGCTCATTTTTCTGTGTAGAAGACTGCACTGGCTGAAAACGCTAACATTTTTAATCTGCGCAGATTCCACTTGTTTCAAGCTATTATTAGCCGCGAACGTGGGGAATCCGCCATAATATCGTGTTTGTACTATTTTGTGGGTCGTGCCGTTTAGTACCAGGAAGGCCGACGCAAAAGTCTGAACAATGCACATTAAAGTGCATTGTTTTTTTCTGTTTAGAGCAGCTCCCCACATATTCGGCCAGTCGAATACGTGAGGACAACCACTCCTGTGTGAATGGAGCCTCATGGTGGATAAATGCCAATAAGTTGTCTGTTTATAAGATGTAATACAATATCACTACTTCAGCTTACATATATGATAGAGTGGACAAGGAGCAGTTGGCCATGTTGCTACTGCAGACAGATAGTACTCCTACTAGGGGTATGTAATGGAGAAGGAGGCATGTTTGGTCTTGGAACCTGGCCTGATCATTTGCGATGGTGTTACAGGAGCAAACATGGAGCATTTTGAGCCAGGTGGCATGGATCAAGAATGCTCTTCTTTAATCACCACCAACTAATGCTAATATTGAGCTTCTGAGTGGTAAAATAAGTTGTGACGCCTATTGTCCATTGCAAAGGCTTATCCATAGAGCAGTCCTTCCAATTGGTATTCAGGAACTTGGCAGGCAGTTGTGGCCCCTGCCAACTGACCTTCAAATGCTGGGTCTAAAATTGTGTTGTGAGCTAAATGAGTTCATCCTAAATGGTTGGTGAGCAGAATGTGCCACAGTCTAAATGCTTGATTTGTGGCTTCCTGTTGTCTTCTGTGATGTCTGCTAGACGAACATTTTACCCTGTAAACCCAGAATGATTTTGATGGGATTCTGCATCCAGCACAATGTGAACATAGGGATCTCTTCTTTTATAAAAGGTCTTTTTTCATTAACAAAGAAGGGATTCAGTGGTAAGAAGCCAATAGGGATTATCTATTTGTGCAGTTTGCAATTCAATAACCATGGTTACTGCTTAGCGAATGCTTATTGAAATTACATTGCAGAGGGATGTTTAGTACAGGAATTGGTATAAAAGCCAAGGCTGAGTTGGTAAATTTGTTAAGCGCAAAAAAATACTCATTTAACACGTTGTAAATTTTCAGGTTTAAAATGAATGGGGAATTGTAATGTTCTGTAAAGCATGATAATCATTAAACTCGCTAACAAAGGGGAGAACAGTTTAAAAAGTGTTGTGCTAATGTTCACAAACTTTTATACACAGTTTACATTGTATTAATACTATTTCTTTGAACCCAGCTGCTAAATAATTATTCCAGTGCCGGCCGATTTAATAATACAAGGAGCAATGATACCTTTGCATGATGATTTATAAGAACCAGTCAGTTTTAGTTTTAGTTTAGTTTTAGTTTCAGTTTTAGTTTATTGATGTGGGACTGTGGCAGTGCAGGGCATGGTGTAGTTTGGCAACTGTGACACCCAGGACTCTGAGCCAGAGGGGCTGGGAGGGTCCAGAGTGTAAAACATTTTGTAAGGAAGAACCTGGCTTTTCAGATTCTTCCCTAATTATAGTCTTAAATCTCCAGTCCTGGAGCCAGGTTTTGCCAACGACCAGTCTGGGCTGATCAGGTGGCTGATAGCAGCCTCATTAAGAATCCAGACCAAAACTCAGAGGAGAGTTGGTGTGGTGTGTGCTGGAGGCACACTAGGGCCAAGCCAGGTGGTGTGGTGGAGCCACACACGGAACAGCCAGGGAGGCTGGAGGATTAACCGCTGGAAGCGGTTAAAGGGTATGAAGTACCCCTGGCGCGTTTTGGTGAGGCAAACGTTAAAGTCCTCGGACTGGGACACTGAGTGAATAGGACAACCTTAAGTCAGTGAAACAATATACTTTGTGTTATATGCTGAAGTTCAGCCTGCAGTTGTGTTTTTCACCTGTGAGTTGCCTGAAGAAAAAGAATAAACACTTTTTGGTTTATGGAAAAACCCTGTGTGAGTGCTCTGTGAGCTCCCCAACTTTACAGGGACCAGTGAAATATTCATTGTGATTGGTTGCTATTGGTATGCACACTCTTCTTTGCTCATATTGTGATTGTATACCTGCAATGGTTTCTTGGAAAGGATGACCGGATGCCATCATAAACATATTAGTGTACAACCTTAAACAACCTTTATGAACCTTTATGAACCTCCTCATAGTGGAACAACAATCCGGGTTCTTTGGTGCAAACTAGGGTCTTTGATAGACCCTATTGTGCAAGACACATGTCCTGGGTCTTGTACTGAATGAGCAGGGCTCCTAACAAGAATTGTTTCAATCATCTCAAGTATAATCCCAGTCTTTGCTGAACTTTGGTTCTGATTTTTTTGCATCTCATACATTTGCTTTACACCTGTACAGGTAAATTCATTTTCCCAAACACACGTCTTTGGCATTATGTTAACTATTTATTTATTTATTTAGAGAACCTGGCAACTTTAATTATTTATGGGCTTTCTCCGTTAACCTTTATTTCACAGTGCATATTTCTTTTTCACTGAATGGAGTTGATGTACCAAAGGAGTAGAGATTATTTACTTAACTTAGTAAATAACTAACAAATCATGTGCAAATAAAATAAAAAACAAAAACATGATTTTTAAGTGAACACAGTTCATTTATGTATTATGTTATGTATTGAGCTTGGTTAACATTTGCTTTGCAAAGTGAATAATCTCTATTCTTTTACTAAATCAATCCTAGTAGATTAATGTCCATTACCAACAACGAGATGACAATCAGAAACATTATACAATGTTATGCACTTTGTCTACTTTTGAATTTATTATTTCTTTGTTTTTTTAGTAATGATAACACATTTTTTTTTTATTTCAGTCATGTTATATTTATGAAATTACATCCCCAACCTGATAACAGGATTTCTATATGACTTAGGTAAGCAGAAAGTAGGAATAAAAGCTTAGGCAGTGAAAGGTACTTACTGGTGGTCTTTCTGAGTCTCCGACTACTTTGGCCTAGGACTTCTGTCCTCAGAGACCAAAGCAAGGGAAGACAGAATGAGAAATGAGAGAGCTGAGATGATTTAGGGGAAACAACCTCAACCACTTTTTAGCATGTTGTGCTACAAGTTCACAACATTTCAGTCTAGGTGTCCAGGGGTTGTTCAAGTTCTAACAATATAAAGGTAGCTAAAGGCTGCTCACCACTCTGCTGTCAGATGACCTTTCTGGATGCAATCTGCTCACTGATGGCTGCTCCTACAGGCTGGATGGAGGTGAATTAGAAGTAGGCCACACGTCTCGACTTGATAATGACAGTGGCAGGCTGGCCGCCTTCTTGGCTCATGTACCCAAGAGATTATCTGCTCTCCTCACACTCTACTGTCTCAAGGTTCTCTCCCTGCACACACTGCCTGTTTTCTTACTTTTACTTATTGCGAAGTTGTGGGAAAAGCTTTATTCCCTACTGCCACTCTTTTTCACTCAGGTCTCAAGCTTGTGTTCTCAAGGCTCTCCTCTGCTACCCAACCTGCTCTCCTTTCTTTGGTTCCTGTGGACATAGCTATGGTTTCTGGCCACCAATGTGACGAATCACAGTGCTGCTCCCTCCCCTCTCCTGCCAATCAAGGGCCAAGGGAGAAAGCGAACAGTGCTGCAGTTCATCGCTTATCATGCCCTGAAATGTGCATAAGGGGCTGCTGGCCCGGGCTACAAAAATCAGTGGCATAGTTTTAGTTAGGCCATAACACTTTTTTTATAAATGGGCCCAGATTACATATTTTTAAAAGTTACTAAAAACAGTGCATTTCATATTCAAAAAAGCATCTAGAACCAGCAAAGAAAGGTATTCTGTCTAGTGTACCTTCTTACATAAATTTCTCTCATTGCCACGTAGTAGGAACAACTATATCTATATACCTTGCTAATGTTTTCTGAGTGTGCTATTGAATTAAGCTACCTATCATTATCATAACTGTGTTATTTACTGCCTGGTAAAGCATATTAACCTCCCATTAACCCCCTGTTATTAAGTATACATTGCTATGAAAGATGTCTGAGAGTTGCAGATGTATAACTACCTCTGGAGTTTCCATGCCTATTTCTTTCAGTAATTGAAATCTGTAGAGGCTTATTCATAGATCAGAGTTAAACAAATCCACATTTAATGCAGCTGAGATCTTAGTTATTGCTTTGCTTGCAGCTAAACAAGATCTAATCAGAAACACTTAAGAAATGAACAAATGGCCTACATGAATCTGCAGAGAAGCACTGGATGTGTAGCGGCCTTACACCGAGCAAATGTGCTCTGAAAATTAAAGTGAAACCCTAGATAATTGTTATAAATAGTTATACATAGTGGCACATTCATTTAGAAGTCATACCATGAATTTTAAAATCAAACGCTGCTGTCGGTGGGGGAAAAAAATAATATACATACATACAGTACTATATATATATATATATATAGTTTCTTAATAATGCTTATTGGAGTCACAGGGAACAGCTTGCTGTAGAAATCCTTGATTATGAGTAAATTAGAAGGTTGCAAACTGATATTCAATCTGATAATCTGCAGACTCTAAATAGTGGAGTCACCCCCTGGCTATTTAGTGCTGTGGGGTGTGTGAATCACAAGAGTGGCTAAACAGAATCCTAATTTTAGGTAGTTTTCTGCCCTAGTACACCCAATTGTCCCTCATTTAGAACCAAATGACTCTGTTCCTCACTCCTCCCCAAATGTCTCTCCTTTAGCTCTGGTACTATTTAAGAAAATGCACTATTTCATTTTTAAAGTTGTTGATATTGCACTAAACTTTCTTTCATCTTTCACAGTGTTGCACTTTTCCCTCCCCCTAGCAAATTAGTTACGAAAAAAGTTCCAATAGGTTTTAGTGATCATTCTTGCACTTTTATTTGACACGGTCTACGTAGGGATGTCACAGGAGTGTATCTATTGCCTAAATATTCTGTTCTTAAAGCCTATCTCAGGTGTAGAGTATTTTAAGGACCCCCACGGCTCTGCAGCTCCACATTGTTTTTTAAACTTCTCTTCTGTCGGTAGGAATCCTTTGTTGAGGTCCAGGTGACATCATCTTCCAGTGTTTTGATCCTTGGCTTCTAACAGTATTTGGAGGATGAGTCTGTAGGGCACCCCATGTGATGTAGGCAAGCTCTGCAAAGCTAGGTCCGGTGCTGAGTAGATGAGCAACCCAGAACACAGCTACCTGGCTAAGGTAACCAGTCTCCTAAATAGGAAATTCTGCCACTACAACACTTAGGGGCTGAAGTGACATTGCAGCTGCTAAATGACGAGGAGCACAGGAAATTCATAAGCTCCTCTAGCTTCTTCTCCCATGCAAATGGCATTCACCCAGCTATACAATGGACAAAGCCTTTATACATTAGCCCCTTAGAAAGCAGAATTTTCTGATCAATTATAATTGAAAGGAACCAGTGGCACCATGAAGAAATATACTAACAATAAGGCTGGGGTACTTGCTTCAATCTATTTTCCTCTCTGGGTAACTGCATAAAAGGTGTGCCTCTTTCCCATTTTAGATAAGTTAGCAGAATACCTTTTTATTCCAATTGTTCTTTTTTGCCTCCTCAATCTCATAGTCCTCCTCCCTCCTTTGATGTTTTGGTTATTGTGTGTTTCCCCTATTTGTGGTTGTCTTATTACTGCACAGTGTGCATTGTTAGCATGTCTGTGTGTTGTCATTCTATCAACATATGTTATAGACTATTTTACCTCTTTAAAAAAAAAAAATCACAATAAACTCACTCACTCATTTACTCTCAATGTAGCTACTTACTTAGTGTTTATATTGCTGAATGGCTTGTATGTATATGTGTGTGTGTGGGGGGGGGGGGTCCTTACAATACCTTTATTGTCGGTAGGTTAGAGAAGATTTCAGAACATAGCGTATTGCTGATGATGTGAATTGATTCAGAAAGAATAACTGCATGTTTCAAAGCAACAAATGGAAAAGCAATACAATGGCAAAAATGTCCTCTTGTCATATTTTGGACAATTTGATGAGAAAAGTCAAACGATTCCACTGTTCTGCACTGGTATATTTGGAACAGTGGGAAGTTAGGTTTGGATTCCTGAAACCATTTCTTATCTCGAACTACAACGGCAGCAAATAGGAAGATAGAAAGGCGTAGAGATAAATATCTTGTTTAACTTCTCGATTTAGCTGTACACTGCTAGAAACCTTTATTAGTCTCCAGAGAGATGGTTGGAGATTGCTGATTCCCCGGAGAGGTTTCAGGTGTTTGAGTAAACTGTGATAAGTCTACGGTATTCCTCCAGGATAGCAAAATGCTCAGGTATTTGTGCTGAATCAATTTTTAGGTACACCCGTTCAATATTGGCTCTGTTATCACCTCCAGTGTCATAATGGGAACAATGTGAATGTTAAATCATCTTGTCTTTTTAAAAAAACTAAACACCGTTAAAAAAAGGATTTAAGCAAAGTGTCTATATTTAGCCAACACATTTCAAGAGCTTAAGACTGTCCCCTTCATGGACTTGATCCTATGGTAAAATATCAAGAAATGGACCTTTAAACTTTGGTTCAAATATTATATGAACTACATACTGCTTCACTTGTGCAATTTTGTTCAGCCATTTTTGTGGTCCAGGAGTAGGGAGTAAATACAGGCGCACCACAATGGAATATTAGGTTTAAAAATTATTTATTCCATTAAGAAGTTTAAACGTGATCTGTATATGTATCCAAAACATTTCAAGGGCTTAATATTGCCCCCTTCACAGGGTTTGAACTAATAGTAAAATATTAAGATTTAAGCTTCAAATGTATGCAAATTGTCCCAAGACAAGACAAAACCATCTATGGTTTACAACTAAGTAGACACACTTATCAACAAATGCTTGTTGTTTCCTTGACTGATGAGTGTGTCTGCTTACCTGCATACAGTACGGCATACATTAAGGGGTCTATTCACAAAACTGCCGTAGGCAGCCGAGTGAATAACCGACCGGAAGTGAAGAGAGCTAAACGCTGTTCGGCTATTCAACTCAGGCTTGTACGGCTGATTTCAGCCGTATATCGGCTGAAATCAGCCGTACATCGGCTTGCTTCGTGTGGCTTCGGGCCGGCCGAACATGCCAGCATAAATTCAGAGATGATCTGAGGATCTACAGCTGAGTGATACAGAATTGAGGTACATTTTAGGTACATAATAGTTAAGGCACTTATATGCATTTTTTAAGATTTAACTCTTGAGTTTAGAGTCACTTTGGAGTCACTTTAACTCTTAAATAGGAACTTTACGCATATCTTTAAAATAACAACAAAGGCAACTTTTGAAATGTTTAGTAATGGCATTCTACAAACACATACTTCTAGCTAATTGCCGGCTTTTTATTATTTGCATATCTTGTTTTTCTTTTACTCCCCAGTCTTCTCACAGTGGTCATTTTTACTAAGAAGCAGATGCATCCATCTAATTTTACTTCATTTACTTCCTGGAACTCTGGCACATGTGACTAGGACATGTGATCATGCACATCATCTCAGGGGAGAAAAATGTCTTTCCCTGAGACCTCGTGAGCTTAGAGATAATATTTCCCAGCAATGGACTGCTGATGTAACCTTCCCAGTAGCACTTGGGCACATGACATCACTTTTGCCAAAGAGAACCAGGAAGTAGAAAACAAGAAATTGTAAGTAAAAGAAAAATGTTTTTGTTTAACTAATGAATGTAAGATGATTTCATATCAGCATGCAGAGCTGTATACTGATGTGATTTTTAGCCAAAGAGGGTAAAGGTCCTCTTTAACTGTAATTTTAATGTTATCCCCCCTGGCTGTGATATAGGTAGCAGTGCAGAATTGCAAACCCTTAAAGGTAAAACAACCCCATTTTATATGTGTATTTAGCTATTTGCCTGAAGTTCAACAATACATTTATATTTGTAAATGAAACATTTTACTACTTAAAGCGGACCTTTACACTCAAAAATCAAATTCTACCAATGCATCCCTCTATGTATGATGATTAATAATAACATAGACATGTCAGGTGTAAAATGCTGTGATTGTGAAATACTTACACTTGCAGAGTGTTCACTTCCTGCTTTGAAAGGGCAAACAACTTCAGTTTGCCAAAGCAATGTACACTGGGATTGCCTTGTCATCAGCAGAGCGCTGCTGGGAAATATCACCTGTAATCTCATGAGATCTTAAGGAAAGACATTTTCCTCCCCTGAGATGATGTGCATGGTCACATGTCCTAGTCACATGTCTAGTCACATGTGCCAGAAATGCAGGAAGTAGATGGAGAGCTAGTAATCTGCCCTTAATAAACATGGCCACTGCCAGAAGACTGGGGAAGAAAAAGAGAAATAAGGTATGCAAAGAATACAAAGCCGGCAATTATCTACAAGTATGTGTTTGTAGATTGTCATTACTAAACATTTCTCATGGTGTGTTTATTGTTATTTTAAAGATATGGGTAAACATCCGCTTAAAAAAATGTATAAATGATAAAAAGCATGATTTTATAACACTTGAAACTTTCAAAGTCTAGCTAAAACTGTCCTATTATAGTTTTACTTTAAGATACTCTTGACACGTGAAAATCCCTCCTTTCATGTTCCATCTGCATTCTTGGAACAAACACTTTGCTTACTTTCACTCTTCTGCTCCTCTCAAAGTCGCAAAAACAATAAAATCCCAAGAAGCAAACATGATGAAAACATGTAAGCCGGTGACACAGAATGTGATTGCAACCATTGAAGGGGTCAGTCTATTTGTTTTCCTTCATAATAACCACTTGCAAAAAATTTTTATGGAATGTGTTGCGGTCTGTATTCTGCCGAAGGTTTATTTACTGCTTTCCAGTTTGTTCTAGATGGAAATAAATCTGTCTCTTTAGAGGAGTGACACGGATATCTGAGACACTGAGTGCTGATCTAAATATGATTATCCTTCAAGCTGTGCCTTGTCCAGAAACTGAAAAAAAATTGATTCTGATACATTTTTTTTTTATTAAAGCAGGTCTTTGGTCTCTCTCCAACTAATGTAAGAGTCACATTGTCTCTGCTAAAGGGAGAATCATTGTTCACATAAAGGCACTGATTAGCAAACACGCCTTAACATCAGTGCCCAGGGGGTAGTACCAGGCAGCTTAATGCGCATCTAAACCCAAAATCCGACATGCTCTTAGACCGGTTCCCTGGAGCCTCTCCCCCATTCCACTGCAGAGGCCTAAGGTTCCTGAGCCATCACGTTCTCTACACAGTGTATAGGACATGAGGATGTCAAGGGACATAGGGAGGAGAAGACAGGCAGGGGGGAGCACTGCCACAGCGGGCCAGTTTGAAGGATGGAGTGAGTATAAATGTGTTATTTTCCTCTGTAGACCAAAATGATCAGTTCACTCTTGCAGTGCGATAGTAGCACTACTGAAAGGGTTAATACAAGTTTTGCCTGGAGTACTTCTTTAAGTTCTATGAAGCAGGACAGGTACAGAGCAGTGCCATGCTTGGAGAAACTCTAGACCGCTGATCTAGATAGTATACACAATCAGATTCGCACAATCTAGATAGTATGAATTATCAGAAATGCACAATATCGTAAAACATTCTTTAAAGTATCTCAGCTTAGAAACATACAAGGTTGTTGATGTTGATAAGTCAGCTTTAGGTGCAGTTAAATAAAATTGTCTTCTACAATGAACTACTCAGTTTCTCTGGATTAACCTCCAAGTTTTGTGAGTGTTAAGTGATTACAATATGCACATAATGCAAAGTGCTGTAATTATATACAGAACACTACACGAGAAAAGCCTTACAGTGAAAGAAATGAGATGAATAATAACTAAACCTACACAGTCTATCATTTACATTTTCTTTGTTGAGCACTGTACAAGATTTAAATGTCTTAAGTTGCTCGAGTGTTCTAAACCCATTTTGCCAAAGGTTGGCTACTGGTTTGTTATGTGTTTCATTTTATATTTGAAATGGCTGATATTTTATATCAAATGCCTCAGCTAATTTCTGATTATGGATTATGAAATGCTAATCGTATTTCTCTGCTGAAATGGAATAGAACCCAGAAACCATTGTGGAATAGCAAGCAAGTGTATAATTTTGCAGCTAAGTTCTAATCACTCTTCAACAAAGTATCAACAAATAGAAAATATGTATATTAAAGTCTAACTTTTTAAAATAAAATAGGAATTTAGGGATCAGTAGATGTGAGGTTAAATTAACCAACAGGATCACATAACCCGTGGAGAGTCTAGCCTGCCCGCTCTTACCATCTAAGCCATATCATATTGGCTGATCACTTTGACTTACTAAACAATAGTGAGACTAGGAAGGCAGGAATGGGTACGGCAAAGTCAACAAAGACAAAGCCTAGTCTCTTTTTTGGCTGTCAGAGATAAATGATTTTCCTGGTATTATAATTTTATAAAGCAAATCCTGATGCTTGTAGTTTTTGGTGCAAGGATTTTAGTGCCTAGAACTAAAAAACGTCAACATGCCTTCAGGCTGACCTTAACATTTAACCCTCATTCAAAGCTTAAAACACAACCTCCCATAACAATTACCTGTATAAATAGTTGTTTTTTATATTTTATTTTTTTTATTGCCAATGTAACATTTGTGAAATTTCCTGTGAACAAAGTGAAATAAAATGTCCACAATGCAAAGAAAACTCCCCTCTTAGACAGTTATCATATGAACAGGAGGCCCTATTGAACGATTTCCCCTCACCTCCTGCTTTGGTAATAATTAAAAACTTATATATTCTTTAATTTAGTGCTAGACCAAAATGAGCAGTCAAGCCTTGCACTGCAGGGGTAGCCCCACTGTAAGGGTTAAGTTTTACAATGCCTGGAGTTCTTTTTCTTCTTCAATTCCTGGGCTTTAAATATTGTGGCTGTTTATCACAGTTAGTAAACCCAAAACAATTTTTTTCAGTTTTTGGCAGCTGCTGCAGAGTACAAACAGAACTCCAGCCAAAAATGTTTGGCTTTAGTTCTCTTTTGGGTCACAGGAGTACAATTACTAAAGTCCTCTGTAACCCAAACTCAGCATCTAGTGGGCTACTGCCTGCTATTTGCGCACAGTGCAGAGCTGCACTGCAGCCAGTAATGATCCTGATAAAATTGTTCTGATTGACAGCTGGATCTGCCTCTCTAGAGCCAGCTGTGCCTCCCCCTCCCTGTTCCTCCAATGAATGCTGGAGGAACAATGAGGGGAATCCCTGCAGGGAGCAGTGACTGCTCTCTGCAGGGTGAATAATGTGAGTTGAGAGATGAGTGGTTTGTGATCATATAGAGCCAGCATGCAGTGTCACAAGCTGGCTCAGAGTATTAGAAAGAGTAGATTTAACTCTCCTAATACTTCTCCTTTAAATCACCTGACAATTGCTTTCCTTACAGATTTATTGGGAACTCTATTGGTGACATTTTTGGGCTTGAGTTCCTGGGTCAGGAATAGAGTTGGAAATTATGACGGAAAAATCTTGCTTTTGGAGTATCTAAGATATTTAAGAATATATTATTTTACCACTACTACTACTACTACTAATAATAATATTAATATTATGAATAATAATAATAAAAATAATAATAATAATAATAATAATAATATTCTGATGATACCTGGCTTGTAAAATAGTTACTTTGAAGGAAACACATTTCATTGAAGCCCAAAGTTCCAAACCTTTCAACATGTAATATTTTTCCAAACCATTGTTTTCGTCTGTTGTCTCCATCAGTCCGGTCGATCATTAGTTAAACATCCAAGCTTGCCTTCAAGCTTTAAAAAAAAAAAGACCTCCAATTCCAATGTATGTATATAACCAAAGGCACAGTGATGAGACTCACATAATTACTTCTAGTCAGTGCAATCCAATTGGCAGCTGTAATTGCTTTCCTGTAGCAGTCAGAGATGGTTACACAGCTGGTGTGTAAAATGTGTCTGAAGTTTGCCAGAAACCAGGTGTTTGTTGTATATACCTACTTGGGGAAGAAAATAATTTAAAGTCAGTTGAAGCTTCGGTTCGATTCCTAGAGGGAGTTAAAGAAAGAAAAAAAAAAGAATTCAGCCAGAAAGATACATTGCTTTTCAATAAAGGCAGCTGAGAGTGTGAATATTGGTGTCAGGAAAGTTTTTAAACACAGTGGGACTGATTTACTAAAGGCGTAGAGGCTGTATACTTAGCAGAATAAGTCTTCACTTAGTAAATAAGGTGCAGCTGTGTTCACCTTGGATATCTAATCTTTTGAAACTGAAATACATTTAGTGTTAGCTTGAGATGAAGCTGTGTTCGCTTCAATCATCCAGTCAATCGGTTGTACTCATGGTAGCTTCTAGTGGTCCTCTAGAATATGGCTGTTCTATAGAAAAGCATTGGGCTGCAGTGGACATGTCCAGTATGAAGGCAAAATTGAGATTTTCTTTGAAATGCTATGTAACACCAGGAAGGGCTGCACAACAAACATCAGTTGATTGGGGAGGAAGGTATGTATTTTATCAAGTGGGCTGCACTCATAGAATGTGTGTAATTATTGGTGAAGTTGACCTTTAACCATTGAATCATTTTTATTGCTCCCACCATAACTATTGAGATTGGGCAGGATGGCTATAAAGCCAACTGATCACTTTTATAGACATGGGAATAATACCCTCCCACGTGTGTTCCAGACTCATCTGGGTTGTGTTAGAGCCTGGGACATGCAAATCCACTTTCAGGATGGTGAGTAGAGAGGAGGGGAGAAATTTCTGTTTCTTGATCTTGCCTGTGATCAATGAACCTGGAAGCACTCATCTCTGAGCCCTTCCAGGGTCTAGGAAAACATCTAACTGAGTATAGCATGTAAAAGTGGTTTTAGGTAGGGATGCACCGATATATCGGCTGCGGAAACATACCTGCCGAAAATGGCACTTTTGGCATAATTCCGAAAGTGCAATTTTCCTGCCGATACATCGGCGCATCCCTGCTTTCTTTCCTCCTTGCTGGGCGCTGCTCTATGTCCCACCGGGGAGAAGAGAAAGTGACAGCCGGCCGAGCGCTGCGGTGGAGAGCAATGTGAGTGGCCGGCGTCTCCTCCCACACCGCTCTGCCGCCTATCACAGTCCGCCAGAGCGGTGTGTGGGCGGAGACAGCGCTGTCACAGGAGGCTGGGCTTTCCTCTCTACACCACTCAATCAGCCTCCTGTGACAGCGTGTCAGAGAGAAGAGCAAGGTACACACACTCAGTGATCAGTGATCACTGAGTGTGTGTACATAATTGGGGATATGGTATGTTAACTATATCCTCAATTATGAATGAATGGGAGTGATCTACATCACCCACATTCATTCATTCATAATTGTAATTATAGTAAACAAACAATGTTCTCATGTTATCATTGAACAGGAACACTCATAGAGTATTCCTGTTCATTGATAAAGGGGGACAGAGAAAAAGAGATTGAGGACTTTGTGTTCTCAATCTCTTTTTCTATTTTAAAAGGGAAATATCAGGGGTCTGTTTAGACCCCTAATATTTCCCCGAAGCCCCTAAAAGTAATGTAAAACATAAACATATTTAATAAAAAATGAATAAATAAAAATAAATATAAAAAAATTAAAAAGTTTATAAAAAATAAATTAAAATAAAATATTTTAAAAATGTAGCCTGACATTTCTTTTCATTTCGGTTTCGTTTCGGTTTTAAAATTTCCATTTCGGTGCACCTCTAGTTTTAAGATAATCTGTCATCCCCTTGTGATAATAATAAAGTTAAGTTAAAAAATAAAATCAAACAAAAAAAAAGATATTTTAACCACTTCAAGACCAGGTGTTTAGACCCCCTTCCTGGCCAGGCCATTTTTCAGTGTTCAGCGCACACACATATGTAAATGCCAATTTACAAATACATATTAGGTATTGCTGCACATATCAGAGGGAGGGGAATAATTATAGGACCACTTTTAGAATGTAAGCCCTCACGGGCAGGGCCCTCCTTTATATCTTGTTTTGAATTGTATTGTGATTGTAATGTCTTCCTTATATTGTAAAGCGCTGTGCAAACTATTGGCGCTATATAAATCCTGTATAATAATAATAATTATTATTATTTACTCTTAACTCTAAGATGATGACCTGGAAAATTTGGGGCATTGTAGTTTGTCAGCATTTTGCGGCTGCAAGGAGTTTTAAACAATATCTAAACCTTCATCACTTCTCCAGCAAGGCCCACATAAAATGAGCAATCCATGTTCAAACCAGCCAAAAAATAAGGGAAAAAATACCCTTTTAATCATGTGGTCATCTGACTGCTTTTCAGCTCTTGGACTCTGCTGGGCCGGGGTGGTGGACAGTACTAAGTTGCAGTGGGTCACGTTATCTGCCAGACTACTTTATACTGTACTGACAGCAAGGCTCCCTGGATGGGTCACTGTCTATCAAATGCTCTGGTCCTCCCTGTGGCGTCAGCATAGTAAGCCGCACATAGAGATGACTGTAGTTTTAGACATCCGAAGCATGCGCAATGTGGCGACAACACTTCAGATGCTAAATGAGTCTGCATGTCTTTGAAAACAACAAGGAATAGCTGGCAGAACAACTTTTAGTTTTTCTGATTTGTATTGAGATTGTAGTCCATCATGGGAGTGAGCTTGGAGCGGTGACTACTTTACAAGACACACAGGGACCATGGGGAACAAAAGTAGCCACCCACCAGAAGAAAGGACAGTGTCAGCACCAATTCAGAGATGATTTGAGCATCTACAGACGAAATTTTTGTTAATATTTCAGGTACTTGAATTAATTTTTAAGATTTAACTCCTTAGTTTAGTGTCACTTTAACAAAAAACAAAGGTATACATAGCATTTAAAATTAAACTGGAAGGATTTTATGTGTTTTTAAGGGTGAATGTCCCCTCCTCTCTCTGCCGGCGTCCATAACTAATATGGCCGTCGGCAGGCATAATTAAGATGGCCACGCATTCGCGATGACGTCATTGCGCACTCGCGTGGTGATGTCACATGCATGCACGATGACGTAACAGCGTCAGGGAGTTCCAACTACTTTAGGTCTTGACATCTTTCGCATATATTTACTTAACTCAGGCAACATTTCATCTTGTATGTTTCACAAAAAGAGATGGAGATTTTATTGTGTGTGTATTTTTTTACTGGAAATATAGATTTGATAAACAGTTGCGCTAATATTTTGCAACATAAAAAAATCTAACTACCAATATTTAATTTTATGAGTCATCTGCTCTCAGGAAATACATAACTTTTTTTTTTGGTGTTTTAAATGCGTTTTCCTATTAAAAACTTTGCATTTTAACGTGTGTAGAAAAAAAAAGGTTCTGACAGTGAAAGCAAATGAGCAGCAGATGAGCAAATACACCATTTTCAGTTGCATGTAACTTACATTTGAAATCAGTTTCAGAAGCTGTGGAGTTCCATCTAAATTCCTTTACATGAGATTCTGACTTGCAGTTTACCTTCATCTTTGATGTGTCAAGCTGCTTCAAGCTGCGTTTGCATTCCCATTGACATGTATTGAGGAAAATGTGTTCTGACTCAAAGAAAAGCCTGTATACTTCAGTGCAAGTACATCTGGAACTCACATAAGGATATACATTATGCATATAACCTGATATTAAGTAAGTCAACAGCATTATGCATTTAGCTACAGACGCACAGCTGTAACTGAGAAAGTAAATGTAATTTCACGCAGATAAATGTTACTCATAGCAATAAAAAAGGGAGAAGACTCAGTCAGTGTGAAAAGAAATGTCTACTTTCTTTCTCTTTCCTGCAGAAACAAAGTAAGTGAAATGCTAATTAAATGTTAGGATGGAGCTATTTAGTGCTGGACGGCAGGTTCACAGAATCACCGACTGCATTCATAAAATTACCGGTGTCTTTTATCCCAGCACACAATGACTGAAAGAAAGTGGAATGAGGAGACGTGTGTTACGTTTGTTTCAATAGCATAAACTTAGAGTGTCTTTTCCTTTTGTGCTTTTTGAATTCAAATAACACTTTAACTGTAATGAATTTATGAATATCAATGCTGCTGTCACTGGGCTTTTTTTAGGTATGCAAACTAATTGGTAACTGAGTCTATCTGGGAAATTATTTTATCTGCTTTATTTATTTAAGGGAACCTATCACAATTGGGGTTATGCTAGATTCTGGATATTGAATTAAATTATTGCTCATCCTTACTTATACAGGATTTATATTTGCCTGCTTATTGACCCTTAATTACATTGTCCAAGCCTAGATGCTTTAATTGGAAATATGGTCATGTCAGTTGTCTTCAATGCTTACCTAGCCCTGGGCTGCGGGAACAGAATCACTGATATAATAGTATATGTTTTTAATTGGAAAAATCAACACAGTATTAAAGCTGATCTCTGACCAGTGACCACCCCCACTAAACCTTACACCCATCCCCTTTAGTTAATCACCAGTAAATTTAAATATAATTGCACAAATCTTACCTGAAATCATGTTCACATGATGCACTGGGTCCCTAGACTTGCTGTTGCACAATTTTTATTGGCTGTCCATTAGCGGGTTCCTCATAGGTTCACAATGTAATGTTACAAACAGGGTAGCATCAAGACTTGCCGGCATTGGCCTGGACTGCAGGGTTCTAATAGTGGTCTTCACTCTTGGAAGAAACAATGTGAATGGTCACAAGACTGCAGATCCAGTTAAGTAAAAAAGGCTTTGGACATTTTTAGGGATACAGTTTAATCTGCTAATACACCGAGTGGCCAGATTATTATGACCACCTGACCTTTGTAGGCAAATTAGCTATAATTTTGCGCTGAAGGTGCTAGAGGGCCAGACCATTATAAATAGGGACGCAG
This sequence comes from Nanorana parkeri, assembly GCF_000935625.1. Classification (NCBI taxonomy): domain Eukaryota; kingdom Metazoa; phylum Chordata; class Amphibia; order Anura; family Dicroglossidae; genus Nanorana; species Nanorana parkeri. The sequence continues at coordinate 599,977 of NW_017306416.1, forward strand.
GTTGTTTACCATGGCAGTAGAAGTGATTTTTTTCTGCAGATATGGGTAAACAATGCGATTTAACAGCCTTTGAACGTGGGATGATTGTTGGCGCTCAGAGCCATGGAGCGAGTATCAGCAAAACAGCAGAATTTGTTAAATGTTCAAGATCAGCTGTTGGTAAAGTGTTTAAAGACTGGACTGTCAGCCGAAAATCTGGGTCTGAACGTGTGTATTTTGCCCTCCTGTTCATCCTCCTTTTCCATTAACATGCTAATTAATTTTTTATAATAAAACCTTTTCATTTTGATTGTATACCTTATTTTAATCCTGATGATGTCATCACTGGGGCTCTTTGCTGCTGTAGGCAATTCAGGCAGATTATGAGTAGTGGGGGCGGCCAGCAGGGTGTTGTACATAGCTGCCTGAAAACATCACATCACCCTGCCTTAGTACTCCTCTTAAGAACCCTCATCCATGATGTAAGCACTGGGCTGGCTGTTGGAGGGCTGGCATACTGCACCAGGTAAAACCAACATCTGATGCTGAGACTCTATGGTTTAAAGAACTTAAATGATACATGTGGGCCAGGGACAGTCAGTCTGGGGGGGATAGAACTAGATAATGCTGGACGTTCTGCAGCCAGGAAATGAGGTGGGCTCTATCTCACTTGCTGCAGCTTCTAATGCACACTGTGAGCTCAACATGAGCAATTTCAATACAGGAGATGAGCTGGTACAACTGTACAAGAATGAAGCCTGGAGTTTACCTTTCCTTTTTCAGGTGAAAGCAGGTGAGTGGCAGGGGCGAGGGGACAATATTTGCTCAATAGTGTATTCCTCCACTTTACCCTGCATTGTTGTATAACACAGGGTTCATGTGTGGTTTAAATACAGTTTGTTGTTCTTTGCAACATCTTTGATTCCAGTCTTTCAAAAATCATCACGGCAAACAGAAAAATTGCCAAAGTGATCAGCTCATCTCCATACCCAATACAAAGAAAGCCGAGACGGGATTTCAGAGCTGCAGCTGTTGTAGAGCAGGTTGTTGTTTTCCTCCTGGACACGATCAATCACTTTAACTCTGCCCCCGTACATCAGACATATCATGCTGCCCAACTGTTCCTGTCACAGAGGAACACAATGTGGGAAATATCCCACGATTTGCAATTGATGCAATCGCACGAGCTGAAATCCTAGAATCTTTGCGTAAGATTGGTATGTCCCATCAGGATCGAAAACTGCCAGGTCTAATTAAGGCACCTTTGTTGCACCGTCAAAGAAAGCCCAAATTTCTTCTTTTAATTTATTTCTAAGTAATTTATTTTGACTGAGTGTTTTTTTTATTATTACTTCGGAGGATTATCTACAAGAGGCGATATGATTTCACCTCTGAAGACCTTGTGTTTCCCGCCCCAGGCAAAACAATTTGTATCTGGAGCCTTGGCAATTTACAGTCATTTCCCAAGGATTATTGCGAGAATTTTATTTTTATTGATTCTTTACTTAAAGTATATTTCCATTCCATTCAGCAAATCTTTTTTTTGTAAATGAAAAGGCCATCCGTTTAACAGACGTGGATGTAATGGATGAGCTTTAATGTGAATTCAATTCAGTGGATGTTTAAAGCTGAACATCAGGCAGATATAAAAGACACAGATTTATACAGCTCCACATTCATTAATAAATCATCAAAATGACCCTGTGACCCTAAAACTGCCCAGAACATTATCCATGTAAAAGAAGAGAGCAAATACTTAGCTCTCATGCTGCTGAACACCAGTGATATTTCTACATCATTAATGAAAATCCTTGATCAGCTACATCCTGCTATGAGGTGTCAACTGTCTCCCAAATGTTCCCCTGTGTTGTCACTCTGTCGTATTCACCCCTGGTAGTGGCTACAAGCAGCCATGCTGAAACACATTGCACAGGCTTGGCCCACCGTTGTCACTATCAAGAAGCCGGTCCAGGGCAATGATGTGCATCCAATTATTAAGCAAGTACATGTAGACAGGGAGTGGCTGAAAGAAGCTTGAGAAAATCAGCAGTACTGAGAAACAAAAAAAGGATTTTAAAAGGTTAAACTGTATTTTAAGGAAACAAACACATGGCAGTTGTTTATGATACCCACTGCTTCAACAAATTAAATGTAATCCAGTTAGGGTTTAGATCTACTTTATTCATTTATAGTGCTAAAACTTTTGATGCAGCACACTACAGATAATCTTTAACTGTTCTCTTCAGCCCCTCCACCTGAAGGATCTTTTGATTAATGCAGGCCTATGAAACCTTGGCACTCCAGCTGTGGTGAAACAAATCATCATGCCTCTGCCTATGGTAGTCATGCCTGTGGCTTTCGGAGTCTTACAAAGCCTCATGGAGAGTACTGAGGTTGCCTACCCCTGATCTAATGTTCCTACAATAATCATATGCATAAGCTAGGGAAGGACTACCCAGTTCCATACAAATAGGATATGTTGGAATAATGGATCAGTGTGGAGCTACATCACAATTCAGATGTTAATCAGAGAAGTCAATACCACATGGGTATTATATAGCCACCTTGTTCAGATCTGGAATCACAACATCTTGCAGAGGAAAGTCTTACGGCAGTAACTTTCTTTGCACCTCTGAAATGTCATGTGACTGATTGCTGAGAGTTGCACAGTAGATTAATGCTGTCAATATGTGAGTCTCCATAGACCATGTCCTTTATAGACACTCATCATTGACCATGCCCACCATTCAAAGGGACACCATGGCCCAAATATGTGTGGTACACTTTTTTAGCCCACAGAAATCTGCCCCGTCCATGAAATGACTAGATAGTTGTGTTTGCCCCCCTGACCAAAGGTAAACAGTCCTCCCCTGCCATCAGTATATATTTTAGGGCCAAACTCAACATGTTGCAAACCTGCTCCTTCACAGGCACACAACATTGAGGAAAAACAGTTTCCTGCTGGCTGAGCTCATTCATGCCCTAGTGTACGTACCTTCACAGTAAAAGGAATCCAGCCACAAACCACTTGCACAGCTCAGCTCATGCGCTTGGTCCACCCCTCAACGCATTTCACCCTATCCAGGACTTAGTTATAGTTGTACGACTTATGACTTAGCTTAGTCATATGACTAAGCCCTGTATAGCATAAAGTGCGTTAGAGGGGCCGACCAAGGGTGGGAGCGAGCCGAGCTGTGCAAGCCTAAATAAAGGAGTTTATCAGCTTCACAAGTGGTTGCTGGATTCTTTTTATTGGAAAAGTGTGTACATAAGGCCAATTTACCTATCATTTGATTGTGGGTTAACATAATAATAAGGAAAGCACAAGCCAATGCAGATGGACTTCTTTGCCCACGATCCCAGCACTACTAGCAACAGTGCTAATCATTGAGCCACCATGCTGTCCCAGATTTATGCTGTTCAAATTGTATCATGTACTTCATTAATTAACACTTTTATTAACAGATGGCACAAAATGGTAAAATAGTGCTGACCACAAACTGACTACATAGAGATAATAGAAAACGTCAGATAAACATTTTTACAACTTGTGTTAATATGTGCGTGACCTCAATTTCACACTTTTAATTCATGATAATTTCATCTATGAACTGATACTGAAAACACTGAAATACATCAATACAGCATTCAATTACTAAAGGAGTGGAGGCTCTTCACTTAGCAAAGTGTACGTTCACTTTGGAAATGAATGATAGTCAATAAAGTGAATTTGTATTTACTTAGATAAGTTTTAGCAGTTTTTGTATATCTGCAATCTTTCCTGTTGTACGTGACAGTCTAAACTTTACTTTTTAGCCAAGTTGCCATTGTCACCAGCTAAACTAAACTTTCCATACATGACTTCCTATGTGAAATCCACTCAGTAAAAATTAGACAAATTAGGAATTCCATACATTTCACATGGGCAGTTCAATCAGATCTGCATGTCAGTTTCTCAGGTGGATCTGATTGGAAACCCAATGTAACTATGAGCAGACGGATGTAAATGGATGTGTGTCCATTTACATCCGATTATCTCCAAGTCCATCTAGGTAAAAAAAAAAAAAAGGGAGAAGAATTCTGTTTTGGCAGACCAGAACACAATGAATCGGAGGCCCATAGACCTAGCATTGGTTAAGTTCAGTTTTTTCCTCTACAGCAAGATAGAGGAAAAAGCAGAACAGACTGGAATGTCACAAAAGGTCCATACCGCTCCGATCTGCAGGTGTCTGAGCACGGATCGAAATGGACGCCACCTATGTGAAAGGGCCCTTAGGCTGCTGACAGTGGTAGCTCAGCTGAAATGCCTGTCACAGTAGTAAAGGTTGATATAAGATCTCTATACCAGGGTTCTGGTCAGCAATGAAGGGTAAGAACCTTACCACCACATGTTCTGAGTTTTTAATCAGTAATTATTTGTAGTTTATCTTTAAAAATCTTTATACTCTTTATAAGAAATAAAAGCTTAATCGAAGACTGTGATGTGATTGCTACAGTGCATTTCTACTATATCTGTTTACAGGAAAAGGCAAGATTTGCATATACTGTATATATCTTTATGCAAATGTAAGGATGTAAAAATATGAATTACACACCAGGGATCCATTTGGTACAGGTATCTCCAGCCTTATGTCATCCACCTACAGTATGTTCATGTTATGAACCTATAAATGAGGTCCACAAACTGGCAATATTAATTTGCTGCTAAGTGTGAGAGACAACACCATGATCAGTCAGGTTTTTCTGCTGCTAAACCCTAAGGCAGGGGTAGGCAATGTTGGCACTCCAGCTGTGGTGAAACTACAAATCCCATGAGACATTGCAAGACTCTGGCAGCCACAGGCATGACTCCCAGAAGCAGAGAAATGATGGAATTTGTAGTTTCCCCACAGCTGGAGTGACCAGGTTGCCTACCCCTGTTCTAAAGTAGGGACGCGAAAGCCACACGGTTGTGCATGAGCTGGACACCCACCAACATACAGTGAAAAGGAAAATTAAGTGCAAAAGACCCAACTGCAGGGAATGAAATCATGAATAACTGTATTCTGAACAAAGCAGAATCTGAATTTTCTCATTAAAAGGTTGAAGAAGAAATTGGATAATTTTACAAATACATTGGGAATCCCTTTATATAAGTCGGTCCTCCATGGCAGGATATTTCAGATGCTGAACACCTGATCCAGCCAATGCTTTCTTATCTCTTAGAGGTGGGATCTCTTCAGGCTTGGATTGTCCATTGTGGTTATTACAAGAGCCCTTGCCCCTGTCAGATTTTTAATATGCTTTATAATAGGAAAGTTGAGTAGATATCCATCAAAGTAGACATGGGCATTTGAGACTCCATTCTGCATGGAAACTATCTGGGTTACTCACAAAAGGGTGAAGAGTTTGGAGAAGGCAGGAGAAGGGAACAATCTAGGCCAAAATAGCTGATTTGGAAACATTCTCCAATTTAGCTCACTTTCCAGTTCAGCTATGTTGCCCTAGATTGTTCCCTTCTCCTGCCTTCTCCAAACTCTTCACCCTTTCGTGAATAACCCTGTATGTCAAGGAGAATAATTCTGGAGTTCACCGAAAGGTAAATTAGGTCAGCAGGGCAATGCAACTGCACCTATAACTGCAATGGACTGGCCTTTGAAGCTGAACACCAGACAGATACCAGTGAAAGCCGTGAAAATACCAGTGAATTTCATTATTTATTATTTAAATGCTACAAATGTAAATACTTGAATCTAACATGATTTTAGCCTTGTATAATCAACTTTGTGTAGCAGCACACAGAATGGGAGAGGAAGGGGTACTCAGTGGGGCCAATCAGGTGTCCTGAATTTAAAAGTATAAACAAGGAACAGAGGGATGACCTGATGAGTCTGTTGCTGCTTCTTTACTGTTCAATCACATGCTGGGGATGGGTATAGTGACTTGTGTTTCTTAACTGCAGTAGATACAATCAGGTCACCAGGACTGTGTAAATCTCAAAACTGGTGCAAAGAAATACGGATCCTTTGCCATGTAAAATGTCTCATATGTATGCATTTCTATAGCGTATTTAGCTGTTTGCCTGGAGTTTGCCTTTAAGGTATCCTGCACAGCTTTGCATTGGATCATTCTGTTTTATAAACTCGATAAAAAGCAATTATTTATTTTCTGTTTGTTGTTTGTAGAGCTGCAATCAACGTGTCAAAAGCAGAACTGCCAATACAGATGTGCTCTGAGCAGAAACAGCACGCAGTGTTACTGTCGAGATGGCTACGAGCTGGGAGCAGACAGGAAAAGCTGCATAGGTAGGAGAATCGCCTTTGAGCGAGATTACAACCTTGCTCTTTCTTCTGTGTCTTGGATATATTCACCACTTGGCACTTACATGAATCCTATTGCATCACAAGTGTGTCTGCGCCTTCTCTGTCACCGGCTTGGCATCGCCCACATGCGATTTAGTAAAAATCAGCTTCATCATTTCCATCTTTTTCATGCGGCCTCCGCTATTTACGATGACTGCAAAAGCTATCCAGAAATAAAATTACAAAAAAAAAGAGAGAGAGTGAGTAAAAAAAACCCACTGCAGTCTTCTCTGAAATCTAACACCTAGGCATCGGTGCCCATAAAATGCCTCCATTGATTTTACAGCTTTTATAAATAGCTACAAAACTGGCAGAAGGCCGCAGATCGGCACTCGCACTGCAAATGATGCTGTTTTGTGTGTTAGGCCATCTCCTCCATCTGCTGCTCTCTCAAATCGATCAGATAAATGGCCCTTAAAGTGATCTATTTATTTTATATTGTTATATACTGATACCTCTCACAGTTCAGTCGTCCCGTCTGTATCGTAGGGATCTTATAAGTCATACTGCTTTTTAAACATCTGTCCTCTGTATTGCTCATTCTTTCATATTACAAAAGACACACAGATAGTTACTAAGACTAGTAATAGTAATGCAAATACAGAATAAGGCAAAATGTCTGTGGACAAGTGACAATCGCACAAACACTTTATAGCAAACGCATGTGGACTCCCCTCTAAATTATTAAAGTTACACCAAATCAGGAGTTTAACCTTAAAAATGCATTCAAGTATCCTAACTTTCAACAAAAATTTATCTTATTTGTGTAACACTCGGCTGTAGATCCTCAAATCATCTCTGAATTGGTGCTGACTCTGTCCTTCCTTCTGGGGGGGGGGGCTACTTTTGTTCCCCATGCTCCCTGTGTGTGCTGTAAAGTAGTCACCGCACCAAGCTCGCTCCTATTATGGACTACAATCTCACGTTTAGTTTACTAATGTGTATAATTTGTAACTTCTACAGCTGACTGGTGCAGAAAAAAGCCAAATTTTTGTTATTAGTTAGGGTACTTAAATGCATTATTAACCCCTTCGTGACGGGAGACGTACACTGTACGTCCAGCCACAAAGGGACCAAATGACTCGTCACGTACACTGTACGTGACGAGTTATTTGCTGCACTAGAAGGCTGCTAACCGCTGAGAATCAGCGGTTACCTTTCAGTAATAGATGTCTAACTATCTAGAGATCCATTACTGAAAGGGTTAACCTTTTTCAGACACCCGATACCTTAATATCGGGTGTCTGAGAGTCACAGCAAAGCAGACACACATGTCGGCTTTTGCCGGCATTCTGACAGCTCGTATAGATCGAGAGATATCTCTCTCAAGCTATACTGGCTTTTTTTTTTTTATCTTTTGACTTTCAAGAATAGATACAAAATGTTATGTATTAGACACATAATGTATCTATTCTTGAAAGTAGAATGTTTAAGTTTTCTGAAACATTCACTGACAGCTGAATCCTGAACTGCTGCAGGATCAGTGTCACTAACTTATTATCGGCTGTTCTGAAGTTTGAAGCAGCCTGATAATAAAAAAAATGTATTAATTTATCAAGCAGTAATAGTGAGATTAATTCACAATGACTGCCTGATATAATTAAATAAATAAAATTTGTCAGTATAAAAAAAGTGAAAAGTGTAAATAAATAAAAAAAAATAGTGAAAAGTGTAAAAAAATTAAAAATAAGGGACAAATAAATGAATGTATGTATTGCATTTTTTTTTAGCTGTGCTGGTTTTGTTAAAAAAAAATACTACAAATCAAAACTGGGAAAAAAAGTTTTTTTTAACGTTTTTTCCTCTTTTTTTAATTTGTATTTGTCCTAAGTGAGGCGTTAGACACACATATGTGATATAAATATATAGCCCTATCTGTCCTCTAAAAAACAATATATAATATGTGTGGGTGCACTTTGTAAGAAAGTATATTACTGACGTGGAAGAATCACACAGCAAAAATGTCAAAAGTGTGTCAGTCATTTACGAACAGAAACCAAAAACAAGCTCAGTCATGAAGGGGTTAAGGTTGAACTCCTGAGTTTAGTGTCAGATGTTTTCAGTGAAGGGTACTGTTAATGGTACAGCATACAAGGACATCTTAAGACAATTGTGCACTTCCAACTTTGGCAACAGTTTGTTAAGGGCCCTTTTCTGTTGCAGAATGACTATGCCCCCATGCACAGATCCAGCTCAACCAAGACATGGTTTGACGAGGTTGGTGTAGAGGAACTTGAGTGGCCAACACAGAGCCCTAACCTCAACCCTAGTGAACACCTTTGGGATAAATTGGAACGCTGATCAGAAGCTAGGTCTTCTTGTCCAACATCAGTCCCTGACCTCATAAATGCTCTTTTAGCTAAATAGGCCCAGAGTCCCATAGACAAACTACAAAATCTTGTGGAAAGCCTTCTATGAAAAGTTAAGACTGCTATTGCCACAAATGGGGGCCAACACCATATTAATGCATAGAGTTTTAGAATAGGATGACCAGCAAGCTAATATAGGGGTGATGGTCACTTTTAGCTATAGTGTGTGTGTGTGTGTGTATATA